>NW_016107785.1:859971-1011499 GCF_001604975.1 Cebus imitator | reverse complement strand
GACAAAGCAGCCGCGCGGGGCAAAGCAGCCGCGCGGGGCAAAGCAGCGGCGCTGGCCGGCGCTGGCCGGCACAGCCGCGCTGGCCGAAACAGCCGCGCTGGTGACCGTGGAGCACCTCTGCCCGGGAATTTCCTAGTCTGTGGGCAATAAAAACACGGCGTCCACTCACCCTCTGCGCTTTCACTGGGAGCTGCAATCCTGAGCTGTTCCTAAACGGCCATCTTGGATCCCATCCTTACCTTTCATATTTTCTAGGCCATGAACATTGTCTTATATATAAGGAGCTGCATAGGATTTAAGACTTTTTTTTAATCAATAACTAATTGACCTAGAATTCTATCAATGCCAAATATTTTTTACACCTCTGCTATGCTCTACCACTTTTATTTAAAATTATTTATAATAGATACTTGATATATTCGGAATGTGTCAGAGTATAGCAGTGAAGTGAATGAAGGTAGTGGTTTCTGACACTTTATTAAATGACTCTATTTTGTTACATTTGTATCAACACCAGACTCATAATTAGTGTAGCTTTATAATAAATATTGATATCGGAGAGTGCCAATTCTCCAACATTGTTGTATTTCCAAATGTTCCTGGGTTTTCAGGACCTTTTTAACATTTTCTTTCTTTACTTTTAGAAACACAGCAGTCATTTCAGTTAACCCACATACTCATGTTGCTCTCTATTCCTTCCTCTTGTCTTTCTTCTATCTCTTATTGTTTTCTTCCTCTGAAGGACTCTCTTTGAAATTTCCTTTATTGTAGGTAGACTGCTGACATAATTTTAATTTTTGTTTATCTGAAAATGTTTTCATTTTTTCTTCATCTGTCTAAATATATTTTTTAGCCTCTTTAATAGTTAAATGCACATTTAGTATTACCATGTTCTCTGGAAAAAACTGACCTATTGATCATCATGAAATACATCTCTTAATCTCTGAAAATATTCTTTCTTTTGAAATCTATTTCAAATGATATGAATATAGCCACTCTAGCTTTACTTTGAGTGTGATTTGAATAAGGTAGCTCTATCATTATTTTACTATTTTATATTATTTGCATTTTTTAAAGTGTCTTTCTTTCAGTGGACATATTGTTAGACCTTGCTGTTTTATTCCATTTGATAATTTCTGCCTTTTCATTGCAGTGTACAGATCACTTATAATTCATGCAGTTATTGAGATGATTGGTTTTAATTTTCCATTTTGTTATTTTTGTTTTATTTGTCCCTATATCTTTGGTTCATTTTTCTCCTCTTTTCTTGCCTTCTTTTAAAATAATTGAATATTTTTATGGTTATATTTTATTTTCTCTGTTGGATTATATACTTATACTTCTTTCTTTATTTTTTAATTTTGCTCCAGTGCTTATAAACTTTACCTTACCAAAGCTTACCTTTAAATGTTACTCTACCATATTATATTTGGCAGCAGTTCTCAAAGTTTTTGGTACCAGGGACCAATTTCATGGAAGATGATTCTTACATGGATGGGATGGAGGTGGCTTTGGAATGATTCGAACACTTTACATTCATTCTGCACTTTATTTCTATTATTATTACATTATAATATATAATGAAATAATTATACAACTCACCACAATGCAGAATTTTTGGGAGCCCCGAGCTTGTTTTCCTGCAACTGGACAGTCCCATCTGGGAGTGATGGGAGACAGTAACAGATCATCAGGCATTAGATTCTCATGAAAGGCATGCAACCTAGATCCCTCACATACAGAGTTCACAATAGGGTTCACACTCCTACGAGAATCTAAAGCCACCTGATAGGAGGTGGAGCTCAGGTGTTAGTACAAATGATGGAGAGCAGTTGTAAAGAAAGATGAAGCTTTGCTAGCTTGCCCATTGCTCATCTCCTGCTGTATGACACAGTTCAAAACAGGCCACTGATTGGCACCAATCCATGTCCTGGGATTGGGGACCCCTGATATTTGGTACAAGAAGCTTACGATACTTTATGCCTGTATTTTTGCTCCTGTCCTTTGGGCCATTGTTGTCGTATAGTTTACTTCTACATATGTTAATAACCCTCTACAACATAGGGTTATTATTTTTATTTTAAATAGGCAATCACATTTTAAAGAAGCAGACAATGGGAAAAATATTACCCAGGAGATATTTATCATTTGTGTGACTTCATTCTGTTATCATGTTTCTTTTGCCTAAAAAAGTTTTTTAACATTTCCAGTAGCATAAGTCCATAGGTGATGAATTTCTTGGTTTTTGTTTTTTCAAAAAGTATTTAATTTACAATTCTTTTTATATACACTAATCTTTTTCCTTTCAGTACTTTAAAGATGTTTTTCAACTGTCTTCTTTCTTACATAGTTTCTGAAAACAGTGTACATCCAATCTTACCTTTGTTCTTCTATAAGTAGTGTGTATGTTTTTCTAGCTGTATTTGACTTTCTTCTTTTTAATTTTTTTTGTTTATTTCTTTGCAGAAAGTTGGTTATACTATGGATTGTTGTAGTTTTTAAGATTCCTTTTGCTTGGGATTTGTTGAACATCATGCATCTTATGGGGTTATGATTTTTTAAAAATCATCTTTGGAAATTTTAGCCATTGATGCTTCAAATTTCTTTCTTCATGTCCTTATTTTTCTAGGATTCCAGTGACACTTATGTTAAACTGCTCTAATGTCTCACAGGACACTGATGCACCATACCTTCCATTTTTCTTCATTTTTGTTTTTGTTCATTTCATTGTTTTGTAGTTAGTATATTTTTACTTTATTTTAAGCAGTTTCTGTCACTAAGTTTAGACGTTCTTCAAACCTTTCTTCAACCATGTCTAATCTGCTATAAATACCATTTTATTTTTTCATTTTGTGTATTGAATTTCTTATATATCCAGGTTTTATTTGACATATTTTATATATATTTCATCTCCTTCCTTATCATGGTCATGTATTCCTCTAAATTTTTGATTGTGTGGAATATCATTAAAGCTATCTTAATATCTATATTTGCTAATTCTATTATCCTTTTCATTTCTGTATTTTCTTCTATTGATTGACTTTTTCTGAATGGGGTAATATTTTCTTGCTTTTGTGCATTCCTGGTAATTTTAGCTGCATACCAGACATCATGAATTTTAAATTATTGGTTGCTGCATTCAGGGGGACTCCCGTGCAGATCTTGGGAGCTCTCTCTATGCATCTTCCTCCTCTCTGATATCTGCAGCTCTCTGAACTCTGATCATTGTTCACCCAACCAACTAAACTTCCAGATTCTATTTGAGTCACTCCTTCCTGTGCTTTAATATAACCTGAAAACTGCCTCCAGACAGAAAATTGAAGGAGTTTTAGGGATAATGTCATTGCTACTCTTTTTTTAGCAATTATAATTCTGTGCCCATTTTTGTCTCATGTTTGAAATATATAGCACTTTTTGTCTATTTTTTCTAGTGGCTTGAGAAATGGGATAGGTATATCAGTCTCTTCACATAGGTAGAAGCAGAACACTCTATTTTTACATTGATTTTCTAAGTATATTTTACTGGGCATGGCATTATAAGTTCATAAATATTTCATTTCCTTGTTGTCTAGTTTACGTTTTTTATTTGTTTTGTCTTTGAAGGAATATAACTTTTTTTTCCTATTGCTATTTGTATTTTCTCTTTGTAGTTTTTCATCCATTTTTATTTTATTTTATTTTTTTAATGACACAACACATTCTGTACTGAATGTTTGTGTCTCTTCCAAACCCATATGTGGAAGCCCTAACCCCCAGTGTGATGATGTTTGGACCTGTGTCCTTTGGGAGGTAATTCAGATTAGAGGAAATCTGGAGGGTGGACTCTACTGATGGTATTGTTGCCCTTATAAAAAAAGGTACCAGAGAGCTTGCTTTGTCTCTCCTTCTACCATGTGAGGATATAGTGAGAAGGCAGCTGTCTGCAAACCAGGAAAAGTGCCCTCACCAGAACTCAACCCTGCCGGCACCCTGTTCTTGGTTTTTCAGCCTCCAGAACTCTGAGAAAATAAAAATAAATTTATGTTGTATGAGCTGCTCAGTCTGTGGCATTTTATTATGTGAGCCCAAGCAGAGTTATATTATTTTATTTATTATGCTACAATTCATAGACTTAGTTGAATCTATTTCACGATACCTTCTAACAGCTTTAAGTGCTGTTCACTATACCTTTGAATATTGATTTTTTCCATTACATGGAAGTTAATTCTTCTGCCATTTCAATTATATGTATGGCAGATTCATGCACCATGTTCCTCTGATCTTTTAATTCCCATTTCTGTTTTTTTTATTCTTATTCTTCTTAAAGTTTCATCTGAATATTTTCTCCCAATTGTGTGAGGCCCAGATATGGCATAAGTATTGTTTCGAGTTGAATGCAATTGGGAAGAAGCAGATGCAGGACAGCTCTCTGCCTTTCCTCTATTTACATAAAAGAGGGGTATAAATTTAAAAAGACATAAGACTTTCCGTCTCCTTTCTCCTCCACGGAGAACAAAGGGTAACCCCTGAAAACAACTGTAGATAACTGTTTACCTGGAGATAGCACCAAAGGAATTTACTTTAACATATTTTACTAACTGGCCTTTATCGACTGTTTATTTGCTTTTTAACGATTTATTGCCTCTAGATACTCAGTCCTTTTCTTCGACTTGTGCCTTTTGTGATAATCAACTGTTCTTTGTTTGAGATGAAACCTAAGCTGCAATTCAAGGACAACTTTTTTATAATCATTCATTTCCTGGGTATTTCCCATGTGCACATATATGAAATATACACATTAACATACTTCTGTTTCTTTTTCTCTAGTTAACGTGGAATTACAGAAGTCTGTTCCAACTAAGAACTTGTAAGAGTTGAGAAAAAATTATTTTTCTTCTCCTGTACTATTTTCCCTTTTTTTTTTTTTAATCATACTTTAAGTCCTGGGGTACATATGCAGATCATGCAGGTTTGTTACAAAGGTATACATGTGCCATATTAGTGGTTTGCTGCATCCATCGCCCCACCATCTACATTAGGTATTTCTCCTAATGCTATTCCTCCCCAATCTCCCCACCCCCTGATATTCCTCCTCTAGCCCCCTCACCCCCCAGGTCCCAGTGTGTGATGTTCCTCTCCCTGTGTACATGTGTTCTCATTGTTCAACACCCACTTAGAGTGAGAACATGTGGTGTTTAGTTTTCTGTTCTTGTGTCAGTTTTCTGAGAATGGTGGTTTCCAGATTCATCCATGTCCCTGCAAAGGACATGAACTCACCTTTTTTATGGCTGCATAATATTCCATAGTGTATATGTGCCACATTTTCTTTATCCAGTCTATCATTGATGGGCATTTGGTTGGTTCCAAATCTTTGCTATTGTGAACAGTGCCGCAATAAACAGACATGTGCATGCATCTTTACAATAGAATGGTTTATAATCCTTTGGGCATATACCCAGTAATCGGATTGCTGGGTCAAATGGTATTTCTATATCTAGATCTTTGAGGAATTGCCACACTGTCTTCCACAATGGTTGAAATTATTTATACTCCCACCAACAGTGTAAAAGTGTTTCTATTTCTCCACATCCTCTCCAGTGTCAGTTGTCTCCTGATTTTTTAATGATCTCCATTCTAACTGGCGTGAGATGGGATCTCAATGTGGTTTTGATTTGCATTTTTCTAATGACCAGTGATGATGACTTTTTTTCACGTTTGTTGGCTGCATAAATGTCTTCTTTTGAAAAATATCTGTTCATATCCTTTGCCTACTTTTTGATGGGGTTGTTTGTTTTTTTCTTGTAAATCTGTTTTATTTCTTTGTAGATTCTGGATATCAGCCCTTTGTCTTATGAGTAGATTGCAAAAAGTTTTTCCCTTTCTGTTGGTTGCTGAGGTACTGTATTGATAGCTTTTTTTTTTTTTTTTTTTTTTTTTTTTTTTTTTTTTTTTTTTTTTTTTTTTTTTTTTTTTTTTTTTTTTTTTTTTTTTTTTTTTTTTTTTNTGTGTTTTTTTTTTTTTTTTTTTTTTTTTTTTTTTTTTTTTTTTTTTTTTTTTTTTTTTTTTTTTTTTTTTTTTTTTTTTTTTTTTTTTTTTTTTGTCTCCCATTCCGTAGGTTGTCGATTTACCCTGTTGATAGTTTTTTTTGCTGTGCAGAAGTTCTTAAGTTTAATTTGATCCCATATGTCTATTTTGGTTTTTGTTGCCATTGCTTCAGTGTTTTAGTCATGAAGTCTTTGCCCATGCCTATGTCCTGGATGGTATTGCCTAGTTTTTCTGCTAGAGTGTTTATGGTGTTAGGCCTCATGTTTCAATCTTTAATCCATCTAGAGAAAATTTTTCTTTAAAAATATCTAATCTCCTACTGAACCCATTTATTGAGTTTAAAATCTGAGTTCTAATAATTGATGTTTGAAATTTCTAAATAAGTTATATTTTCTTCCAGCATTCTAAATTTGTCATTTAATTTCTAGCTTATATTAATCAAATTTATTTTAAAGTCCATTTCTGGTAAGTGATAAGTCAAATATTTTCTTGTCTTTTACTACTTTTGGTATTACATCCATTACTTCTTTCTATGCAGTCAAATGTTACCTTTTCATTTCATTGATTTTTGTAAAAAATTTGTTCCAACTATGAGATATGAAAAATTATGGAAATAATTTCAGTATATGGATAATACTTAGTAGATTAGATCACATGGAGGCTTTACCTTTGCTAAAAAAGGGCAAGTAAGCTGGAAGCTGTTCACTTCAATCTAACTATAATTTAACAGATACAGACCTAGACATCAGTCATTTTGAGGACTAGCCTATTTGTGATGCACACATACCCTTTGGAGTAGCCCATTTTTATTTCAGTCCAGATTCTGGCATTTCTACATAGGTTACTCTACCTGGAAAGTCCCAAACTCCTCTTACTGTTCTTCCAGACCCAAGGGACTCTCAAAAGGTATGCTCTGCATCTTAGCCTCTCACTCACTTCTATTTCACTACAGAATCTTCATTTGTATCTAGGATTATATATGCCATTCTCTTCTAATTTTAATTTTGCCTATCATTTTTTCTGTATCTAGTAAGATAAACATAATGATTTTATAATGTTTAACTGGCTCTGTATTACTGGGATAAATATTTATTGGTGAGAATTTTTTTAAAATATTTTTTGACTGGTTTTCTCATATTTTTGTAAACAATTTACATCTGAGTTTATGAGTGATTTTCCAGTAAGTATCCTTTTTTCTATTCTCAAGGTTATGCTGCTTCATAAAATTCTCTGGGGACATTTCCTTTTTCTGATTTTTTTTAGGAGTGTTTGTTTATAATTGAAATTATTTATTCTTTGAAAGCTTTGTTGAATTTGACAAAAAAGACATCCTAGCCTGGAATTTTCATTGCAGAAGATGTAGTATTACATATTCTTTTTCTTTGACAATTAAAGGACTATTCAGGTTTTCCATTACAATTTTAACTAATATTTAGAGGTACTTTTTCTAGGAATTTATACTTCAATGCTAAATTTTAAAATTTATTGTTATTTACTTATGCATAATCAACTTTATTATTACATCTACATTTTCTGTGGTAGTGTTCTCTTTTTCATTCCTGATTGAATTTCTGTTTGAGTCTTATTGTTTTCTTAATCTTACCAGTGTTTTATAAACCATTTGTTTATTTTGTCCTTTAAAAGTATCACTAATGACATTGTTGATATTTTCTCTGGTATGTTTGTTTTCTATTCAATTAATTTCAGTTCTTATCATGTTATTTCCTTCCTGTTACTCCTATTATTTATTTTGATGTATTTTTTTCTAACTTCTTATGATTTCTTTTTTCTGCTAATTAAAGTTTGGTCTTCTTTAATATACAGGTAAGGCTAATTTTGTTTCGTTTAAGGGCTGATTTAGTTGCAATACATAATATTGATATGTAGTATTTAATGACCATTCAGTTTAAAATTTGTTGTGATTTATACAAAAGAAGTTTATTTGTCAATGGATCATTTAGGAAAGTTTCTTATCTTTTAACAGTTATGACTAATTTAAAGCTTTTCATTTTGGTAGGGAACCATGGTCTTTATTATTTCAGATTGAAATATGTTTAGGCAATGCCCTTTGAACTAGTTACAGTCAAATTTTTAAATAAGCTTTTAGCATATGATATGACTATCGTATAATTGTTGGGTATTATGTACTATACCTTCAGCTATTAATTCTGTGACTATATCCTTTATATATTTAATGGCTTTTTTTCTTTTTAATCTATCAGTAACAGAGAAATATGTGTTAAAATATCCAGATATTGTTTTGTATTTACCTATTTCTCCTCATAGCATGACAGAGTTTTACTCTATATATTTTGTGGCTATGCTATTTGGTGATTAAATATGGTGTTGTCTTATGTTAAAAATTTTAACATGATAAACCCAAATCATCTGTATATTGTTTTTTCCTTAAAATACTAATTTGGTTAACTATTTTTTAAAGTCTTTTGGAAACTATTCTTACTTTATTGAAATTATAGTTTTGATGCTTAGTACACTATGGATTATAAAATAAATATATCAACAATAACCTGGAGGCAAGGTGATAGAAGATCTGCTGTGGTATCCTTTTCCCTACAAATGCAGAGGATCAGTCAGCAACAGTGGAAGATTTCAGATATAGTTAGCTACCTGTCTTCTGAGCATAATGAATGTACTTGCTTCTAAGGAGTGACCAATTATGTCTGATAAAAAAGTAAGATCAATAGGAAGTAATAGGTAACAGTGACTCAATTTTTTCCATATGATGCATTTTATCTAAGTAGACTGGCATTTATTTACCTTAAGTTTGCACCAAATATTTATTCATTTCTGATACAGGAAGAAAAATTTCAAGACCTGATAGTACTTAGGCTGATAGTTTTTGTCACAGTTGTGTCGTTTTTAGAAATGTTTCCTGCTAACAGTATCACTGATTAACTGTTCAGTTTTTACTGATAAAAGTGTCTTTGATGATACTGTGTTTCCATTAAGAGGATTATTTCATCTCAACTTTTAAGTAATACTGCTGCAAGAGATGAGATAATATCTATGATCTATCCTTTATTCAAAGATGTGGCTATTCTGAAAATTTATGCTCGATAAGCCTTTTGAATATCACTATCAACTAAGAAGTAATTACCATGGAGTCTTTGAATATGAAACGTCACATAAGCAATACAGTTCCTTTACTTTGGCTATCCAATATGGTAGAATAAAAATTTGTTTTACTTTTGCAGCAAATATGATTAATTTGATTGTGCTCCAAAATCATATGTAAAACACACCAAGAACACAGTTTGGATATGAGTCAAAATGCACTCTGCACTCTGACATACCAAACTCCTAGGTACAGTAATGCATGTGTATTCTCTTTTTGAAATAGATCTTTTCCAATAAAATTTTGTAATATTGTAACTTTTGGAATATAATTTTACTAGAAAATATTGTTTATTTTCTCACCTCATGGTGTAACCTTTGTTGTCTCTAATGCTTAAATATTCATTCAAGAGACCCGTAAGACCACTGCCTCCTGGCAGGGTGACACTACAATTTATTGTCCAAACTGAGACACTTTTACCTGGAAAAATGCTAACCCAAAGAGCATGGTGGGGCAACAGTTATCAACTGGGACTCCCCCAGATATAACTACTATATATAATCATCCTACTCCTAGGGGAAAAAATATAACTAAATAGTCACACTGCCCAAGCATGATCACACGAATGAGAAACATGGATCAAGCACAAAGGAAGATCAGTAACTAATTACTTTCTAGCCAGAGATTTTTGCTCAGTTCCTATCCTGGATATTCAGTTATTTTGGAGTTTCATCCACTTGTCTGTCCTAAATGTTCATTACATGCAATATATCTGAAATTAAATTCATCTTTGAAAATCTACTCTCCTGTCTTTATATTCCTTTGCCACATGCAGAAACGAGGGAGTTATTATAAATTCCTCCTCTCCCCTACTTCCGTAATTATTCTGTCAGCAACTTCATAGATTTTATTTATTATTATCTTTCTTTTTTCCAGTGTCTTGGTTCTGCCCATATCAACTCATATTTATAAATGTGACCCCTCTTAAATGATATTCTTTCCTACAGTCTACCTCTGTAATATTGTTGCCAGAGTTTATATCTATATGATAGTTTAAGTAATAAAAATAATAGCTCCAAAGAGCATTCCAGAATTTTAACTTTTTACATTCTAGGATCTGCTACATTTATTCATTATTATATATTTCATCCATACTTCCATTTAACTATTTCTCCTTCCTGTGTATATGCTTTGTAATAATACTGAACTGTTCATAATCCCTGTCTAACATATAACATTTCAATACCTTCTGTACCTGAAAATATGACATTTTATTCTTGTAAATTATTCTTCATTTTTGATCTAATTTCTACTATATTTTAAAAATTAAGTTTAAATATTACCTCATCTAAGACCTTTCTGATTCGTTAAATTTACACTTGTATTTTCATTGCATGTTTTACTAGTTTTATCTTGGCAATTACTATACTTCATTCTAAGAGTTGTTCTATTTAGCTCTCTCCTCAACAGGACTGTAGCCTTCATAAGCAGGATAAACAGTGTTTATTTCGTAGAATATACCCACTGCCTAGCAATGTAAGAGTTAATGGAAAAGGTCATTTTATGATTTCATAAGTGTGTAAAGGAATATAGAAAAGTGCAATGTGGGGAAAGTTCAAGATGAGCTTAGATGTGAGGGTACAGACATCAATAAGTTAAGGTACCTTTCATGAGATGGTTGTGCTCTGGTAGATAAAATAAATCTGTATATAGTTAATTTTAAGAATATATGGTTCATGCTAGTCAGAAATTGTAGAATATGCACTTTGAGTTCAGGAATTTTTCTAGAGTCAGTTAAGCAATGCAGCGTATTAAAAGAGGTATAATCTGCTTCAAAATTATAGAGGTTTTTTGGTTCCACATTTGTTAATTGTGTAATGTGGTCATATGTTCCCAAGATGCACAGTTATTGAAAACTTTGATTTTAAATATTTAAGTATATATGTGTGTAGGTATATATATATACAAATGTAGATTTATGCTATGCATGCTGTGTATTCTAATTATGCATACATATACACATATATGGTTGGTATATGTACTGTATATTCTTCTAAGTGGATTATAAATGTTTGGCAGCTAGGTAGGTTAAAATTTATGTTTTAGAATATTTATTAAAATGTTCAGGCTTAAAACCCTGTCATTGTCATGGGATTTGTATTTGTGGGCTTTAAAGATCCTTTTTATCTTAGAAATGGCCATAATACAAATAATACACAATTTTATTCTTGTACATAAAATTAATTTGATACTTTCTAAAAACAAAAACAATAAAATATTTTTCAAAAATAAAAAAATAATTTTAAGCTCATAATGTTCTTTATATTTTGTGAATTCATAAATCTGAGTAATTATTTGAATAAAAAAGCTTTTCTAATCACCTGTTAAAGATTGATATTACAATTTTATTAAAAACATCATTTTGCTTCATTATAGTCATGTGATTATTGTAGAGAATTCATAAAATTATCGGGAAACATAAATCGTTCACAAACTTATTATTTAGATATTACCACTGTTAAACTGTTGTTCCCATGGCTGTCCTATATTCTGTAATTTAATAAGCTTAGTGCATGTGAATACGTATAATAGATAAGCAAATAAGTTGAAATTATATTTTTTATAGAGTTTCAGATTTTTAAACTAAGTAAATCTTTCACAAGCATTTCCTCTATATTAGTCTTCCAAAATATGCTTTTAAAAGGCCTGGGTAATGTTTTGTTATTTATGTATACCTTAACAAATGTATCCTTTGTTGTATTTTTTATAGTTTTATATTATGAGTACTTTAACGCAATTTTTGTTTGCATCTTATTATATTAACGATTAGGGATCATTTTATTATGTACTACTATATCAAAGTATATTAATTCTACAATACTACATATTATAGAATTCCTCATGAATCTCCTATCTTATTGCTCTGTTTAACAACCTCAAAATCATGGCAGCATTTTTGCCCATCTGATGGTTTTATTTCTTCCTTTGGGTTTGTTTACTAAATAGGCACTCCTAAATATTTTTTCAACTGCCTGTTGAAGATAATAATTCTTTAGTATTTTTTTCATGTCTTCAATCATTAAAGGTTTTAAATCTTTTTCTAGCATTTGCTTAGAATTTTTATTTCTAATTGTATATTCTATTTGTATCCTTTACTTATTTTAAAATTAAATTGTATTTAAATTGATTAGTAAGGATCTTGTGTACTTTCTGCTGGCATTTTCCTACTTGGTTACCAATATTATTTTGAAGGTTTTTAGTCTATCAAATCTTAAATATATATTAATCAAATATTTTAGTGGTTTTTAATGTCTTAAGCATAGAAAGTTTCTCTTCACAGTGAGAACAGATAGTCAGCTGTGTTTCCTTACCATATTTTTATGGTCTTTGAAATTATTTATCTATTTGGGAGTTAATTTTTCTGAATACTATGAAATATGATACCCTAGCTGGATATTTTTTCTCAATATTTAGACAGCTTTCCGATTGCCATTTGTTTGTGAATATAATCACCTTCCTATTTTGTGAAGATTTTTAAAGTTCTGCACCTAAGTTTAGTCACTGGAATATATTTCTGTTTATCATCTTGGCAAATCTTATGATACCATTGCTCTATTTTAAATATAAAGAGCTTTATAAAATTATTTAATATCTTATTGGAAAAGTGCTATGTCCTTATTCTATTTCTTTCCTAAAGTTTCTTAGGTAAATGGAACTATTTCTTTCCCTTGTTAGAATTTGCTAAATTTCCATCCAGAGAAAAAGTTTTGGATTTTACACATTTAAATGATATTATATAAAATAATCAAAGTTTTTACATATTTATGTGTGTATGTATATGTGTATACAGATTCCTATCTACCCATCTGTCCATCTATCTGTCTGTTCATCTTTGAGACAACATCCCAGTGATACTTATTTGCTCCATTCAGACTATTACTTCATTTTACTTTTTAAATATTTCTTACAAGAAAGTCTCCAATTTACTTGATATAACATACACATATTGCTTGATAATTTCACATTTTACTCTTTGAATTTCCAGTTTTTAAAAATTTCTTGGTTTTAATTGTCACTCTTATTTTATTATTTAGGATCTCATACCTTTATTGTTGATTATTAAAATAGTACAAAAATATGTGTCCCATTATTTGCGCAGATGTTTTCCTCTTGGAACTATCTCTGTCCTTGCTTTAACTTAGACTTATTGCTCTCTAGACATGCTCCAAACTGTTATCCTCAGACCACCCTTAATTACTCACCTCATTAGATCATGGCATCAACTTATTTCTTGGTGCATATGATTTATTCTCATTTGAATTAATCATTTTATTGTAGCCATCTTCAGATTCTTCATGAGAAGATTTGGAGGAGTAAATCTTGTTGAGCTCTTCCAGGTCTGAAAATATTCTTACTTGATTTTGTGGTTTGGCCTACTGGCATTGTTCCACTTTTTGCTAATATCAGTGTTGCTGATTAGAGTCCAAGATTCACAGTGTGTGTCTTCTCTTTTTCCTCTCTAGAAAATGTAAGAACTTATGTTTGTCTTATTGATTCATCCACTAAATAGCTGCTGTGTTCTGGCTATGGTTCTATGTTGTGTTCTTAAGACAGAACAGTGTGCAAAGTAGACAAAATTCCTGCTCTTACATAGTTTACCATAGAGCTGGCAGAGAAAGACTAGCAATTTCCTAATGATTAGATCCATGAATGAATCTTTTTAAATTCATTGTGTTAGACATCTTCCCCCCACCCCATTTATTTATTTTATTGCATTTTAGGTTTTGGGGTACATGTGAAGAACATGCAAAATTGTTGCATAGGTACACACGTGGCAGTGTGATTTGCTGCCTTCCTCCCCATCACCTACATCTGGCATTTCTCCCCTTGCTATCTCTCCCCAGCTTCCCCCCCCCACCGTCCCTCCCCTATTTCCCCCCAACTGACCCCAGTGTGTAGTGCTCGACTCCCTGTGTCCATGTGTTCTCATTGTTCAACACCCGCCTATGAGTGAGAACATGCAGTGTTTGATCTTCTGCTCTTCTGTTAGTTTGCTGAAAATGATGGTTTCCAGGTTCATCCATGTCCCTACAAAGGACACAAACTCATCGTTTTTGATGGCTGCACAATATTCCATGGTGTATATGTGCCACATTTTCCCTATCCAGTCTATCGTCGATGGGCATTTGGGTTGGTTCCAGGTCTTTGCTATTGTAAACAGTGCTGCAATGAACATTCCTGTGCACGTGTCCTTATAGTAGAACGATTTGTAATCCTTTGGATATATACCCAGTAATGGGATTGCTGGGTCAAATGGAATTTCTATTTCTAGGTCCTTGAGGAATTGCCACACTGTCTTCCACAATGGTTGAACTAATTTACACTCCCTGTGTTAGACATCTTAACCAACAGGAATTATCTTGTATTACTTTTTAATGACTGAATTCGCTTTTTTCCCTGAAACATAGTCTCATTAGAGGTAAAGGTTTTATAGTAATCTTTTGCAACTTATGCCTTTTATCATGTTTTCCTTGGTTTTGTTCTAAAATTTGATTCAGTTTCACTTTTCACCTAATTCTATAAAATTTCTATTTTAACATTTTTGACATTTTGATTTTATGCCATGTCATTTTTGCCTCTGATCATTTATTATACTGTTATATTATTTTCTATCCTTGTAATATATATTTTAATCTTTCTGAGGCCCCCCAATTTTTTTGTGTGTGTGGTGTGTGTGCTCTTTTTTCACTTTACCTTTTATTACTCTTTCTTTGCTTTTTGTTTGAACTTGGTCTCTGATTTTCCTTAGATGACCTGGAAAACTTAGCTGTATGTTCAAACTTTAAAATAGAGTATAAATCCAATTGGGAGCACTGTGCATAATCTAAGCTTATTGGCTAATGAACTTAGCTCACAGGCAAGTACATAGATTGCTGGTTGTTGCACTGAGCCAAGGGTCACTAAAGGTCAGAATATGAAGACCTTTTCTGTAGTGTACAAATAACCGAAAGTCTGATCTAATTCCTCCAAGGGAGTTCATTATGTTTGTTTTTTAAGGAAAATCTTTTCCACTTTTTGCCTGAAAATTTGGAAGCTAGATCGCTGCCAGGCATTATGTGCACAGCAACATGTGTGTATTGAAGTGGCTTACTGCTGATTCAAATACAAACTTGACAATTAACAGCACTGTTTTCTACTCCACATTTCATTTCTTCTTTCTCTCATGCCTAGAATTTCTAGGTACAATGAATTTTTCTGCTGTTCTGAAACATTGCTTGCTTCCATCTTCCATTACTATGACCTCTCTTCTACAAGTTCTACAAATCTGATTTGTAGACATTTGAACTCCTTCATCAGCTTTGTTTCTTTCTTCTATTTTTTAATATATTTTTCTGCTGATGGCTTCAGACTGGTTTTCCTCATCACTGTGGATGGTAGGGTACGTGAAGAGATAAATGCATTTGGTGGCATTCTCTGCCCTTTGGAATTGGAAGTTGAGGAAGTACGGCTCTTGCTGCTGTTTTTCCCATTGTCGTTGTATCACTTATAGGTGATGGGTCGTATTTGGTATTTGTGTCCTAAAAATCCTCTTTATAAATAGTATAATTGATAAAAATGATATCTAAGGCTATGAATTAGAGTCAATGGAAAGGAAAGGAAATGAAGAAAAGAAAAGGAAAGGAAAAATTTATTAGTGAGCAATTATTTATAAGATACTAGAGTAAATATTTTTACTTAAATGAATAACTCCCCTGTTATAACAAATATAATTATCATCAGCTAATATTTCTAAAGGACACTTCCAAAATCTTGACACCTTATGAATGTACCATATGAGTCACTCAAAATTTCAAGTTGCATCACATCCTATAATTATTTGCCTATTTGCCTTCATTTATCTTAAATTGGAGGATTTTAAATGGCAGGATTTATGTTTGGTTGATATTGTTGTTTCTTAAAATACTGACCACAATGAAACCAAAATAAATTATTAGCAAATGTCCTTAAATTAAAGCTAAATACTAGAATAATGTATTATTTTAGTTTATATTTCTGGATTCTACTTCCTCAAGTATAAGTAAATTAAAATTTATAAAAGTGAGAAATCTGTGTTAACATGTAGGTTATCAACACCTATACTTTTGCTTTAGATAAATAATGCATTCCAACTTCTTAATATAAATATTTTATTATAATTGAATGAATGTATTCAATAATTAAGTAAAAATATATGAATACTTTTTTATGTAACAAGTACATTGATAGACAGTAGAGATATAGACAAAAAAGCCATAATTACTTTATTTAACATGAGTTTACCTGTGCCCTATATAAATATGAGATACAAACTAAAGTCAATAATTCCTAACAAATAATATATTTTTAAAAATTAAATGCAGAATAATACATGGCAAATCAGAGGAAAATACATACAATAAAAAAGTAAATCTATATTCTATGTCTCTCCTCATTCATAAAAGATTCCCCTAGAGAAAAAAAAAACTGCAGTGTCACTTCAAGGAAAATATAAAAATTAATAGTATTGCCCAAGTGCTTTAAAGGAAGAGGCAAATTTGTCTTTTTAAAGATTTATTAGCTCTAGAGAGCAGGACCGTGAAGAAAAAGATGTAAGGCTTAGGGACTGCTTTACTTGTGAATTAGATAAAAAGAGTGGATATATATATGAATTATTTGTACTTTTCAACAATCCTGTGGCAAAATTAATGGGATACTCTTGTTTATAGATAATGGCAATATCATTCTATATCTAACAATATCAGAGTTTTATATATATATATATATATATATATATATATATATATTACCTAATATACATGTGAAAAGATTGATAAAGGAGTAGAAAAAAACTGATTTTGGAAACTGGTATAATTTAAATTTAATATTCAGCACTTCACACAAAATGATGTGTATATTTACACAAAAGTATTCAACCACTCAGTATCTGGATATAAAAAATGAAAGACCAATCCACCCGTAAAAACTGTTATAAGGATTAAGTACATGTATGTTTATAAAACACTTAATCTGTGTATCCAACTAATGGTTGGGATGCAATTAATAACAAATAAAATCTTGCAGATTTTAAAATTTAATTCCCAATCTTTTATTCTGATTTCAGAATGAAAGATTAAGAACTAAATTTTAAAATCTGTAAGATTTTAATTCAATAGTAATGTAGAACTTTTAGTCATAACACCTACCTACAAGGAGACAAACTACATATATCTTAGACAAAAGTCATTGATCTTATACTTTAAGTGTTCTTTTCCAGTACCACTGACAGACAGTTACTCCAGAGTAAAGGTTTTCAGTGCTCCATCATTGTTCCTCCATTTTTCTAGTTCTCTCCTATACCTGTTTACTTCTCTGCAAAAAGAACCCTTGAGGAGCTTGAATCTCACAGCATGTGCTCATTATCCCAGACGTTGGGGCACTGAAGCACCATACAGATTGTGTTGGGGATGGTAAATAGCTTTTATCTCACCATGCCAACTTTGAGTAATTGGTAGTAACTGCATAAATCGTTCTTCTGAGAATGAAAGAATGTCTTAAAACCTGCAGGATAAAAGCAGCGTGTTCCACAGAGTGGGAGGGACGAATCACATCTTACTTACCTGTTCTTTGACATCTCAAGGGGGTCTTCAGGTTGAGATACACCTGCAAAGGGGTGTTCATAAGGAACTGGGAGGGACCTCAAGGAGAGTTAAGAAGCAGAAAGAAGAATGGACTCTGAATTCCCAGAATGTGAGAATTGAGGACATCTTACGGTGGAGAAATTAGATGAGATAAAATGGGGTTAAGGTGGAAATATTTTGCGACTGATGTAATGCAACTTTCCATCCCCTTTGAGTCATCTCTCAGTAGTTTTAAAGTGTCAACAGTCAACCTTAATATTGTCAGAGAAAACCAGAGCTGGACAAAGTTAAAGCGGTAAATACAGATTTTACTTGGGGACTATTCCAATAATGGAAAATAAACCTAAGTATAAATATGGGCTCAAGTCAGAATACAGCAAAGAAAAGTGGGGGTTTATACTCAAGGAGCAGGTTGTCAGGGATGGGAGCCGGGAGATGGAAAACTGTTAAGAGAAAACATCAGGGTAAGGGAGGATTCAGGCTAAACTAATTTGCCAGGATTCTTGCTGAAGGCAGGCCAGTGTGATCAGAAACGAAGTGTGGGAGATGCAGAATTCCATGAGACACGAGGGTAAGGGATCCTTCCTAAACTAATTTAGCAGGATTCTTACTAAAACTAGGCAATGTAAAGACAAACACAAAACCCAAAGGTCAAGTCCTAAGTTGAGAAAATAGTTTAGAGGAGCCAGAAAATGTTTTGCCAAGAAAGTCTATCACCACAGAATAATTTAATAGGCTAGGATTAAATTTTCCTGGCGCAGAGTTTTATGGTGCTTAAATTTTACATGCAAATTGAAAATCTTTGCTTCCAGTTAAGGAAATTCTAGGCTAAAATCATAGTAAAAATGACATTCATAGGCAGAAGTTTTTTTTTTCCTTTTCTGTAACTTTAGACTCCAAAAATATTACTTACTCAGAGTTTAAATTGTTTATTTTAATAGAGAGTAGGAAGTGGGATGAATATATCTAAGAAAGTTGAAGAATTACTTGACAGTGAGATGGTTACAGAAAACAGAAATGAAAGGGAATTGAATATTACTAAAGACAAATTGTAAGAACCTTTATTCAGGATAATCCATTTCTATTCATGTCTTCTGTATATGGAAAATAAATTTAAGAGTTTCTTGTGTTTTATTTAATAATACAAGTTGCCTTTGTGTTGGTTATCAAGTCAAAGTGAAAATATTGAGCTATACCTCCCCAGACAAACAAAATAGAGTACTATAAAGATATTAGTGGTTTTCAAGTATGTAATTATTTATATGTAAAATCAGATAAGTTAATAAATCATAGCAGATATAAATTATCACCAGAACAAATAATATATTTCAGTATTTTTCATTAAGATTCTTTTGATAGCCAATGGATGTGCAGTTTTTAAGCTTTATGTATATTCTTTTTCAAAACTACATATAGTACCTGTAGTAATTGGTTTAGAAAAGCTAATTGAACCCACTGAACAGTGCATTTATGTGTATTACCTTTTGTTTGTTTGTTTGCTTTTCAGACAGGGTCACACTCTGTCACCCAGGCGAAAACACAGTGGTGTGATCATACTTTACTGCAGCCTCAAGCTTTTGGGGTGAAACAATCCTCCTGTCCCAGCCTCCTGAGTAGCTAGGACTACAAGTGCACTCCTTTGTGCCAGGATAATTTTTTTTTTTAATTTTGTAGAGATGGGTTCTTACTTTGTCGCCCATGCTAATTTTGAACTCAAGCGATTGCCTTTCCTTGATTTCTCAAGATGATGGGATTACAGGGATGAGGCACCACACCTGGCCGAATACAGTTTTAGTTATG
Organism: Cebus imitator; assembly: GCF_001604975.1. Lineage (NCBI taxonomy): Eukaryota > Metazoa > Chordata > Mammalia > Primates > Cebidae > Cebus > Cebus imitator. The sequence continues at coordinate 991,942 of NW_016107785.1, read as the reverse complement.
TTTTTGTTTTAGAATGTTTTTATCATGATATGCTTATAATAGTAACCGGAACATAGCAAGTTCTCAAAATGTAACTACCCGGTGGATTCTTCTTGCCTGCTGTCCAGATAGAGCTGGTTTATCAAAACAGAGGAAGTACAATGGAGAAAGAGTTTTGCACATGTAGAGCCAGCTAAACAGAAAACCAGAGTTTTTTGTTTTGTTTTTTTGAGATGGAATCTCACTTTGTCGCCCAGGCAGGAGTGCAGTGGTGTGATCTCAGCTCACTGCAACCTTTGCCTCCCAGGTTCAAGTGATTCTCCTACCTCAGCCTCCCAGGTAGCTGGGATTACAGGTGCACACCACCTCACCTGGCTAATTTTTGTATTGTTAGTAGAGGCAGGGTTTTACCACGTTGGCCAGGCTGGTCTCAAACTCCTGATCTCAAGTGATCTGTCCATGTCAGCCTCCCAAAGTGCTGGGATTACAGTCATGAGACACTTTGCCCAGCCCAGAGTTTATTACTACTCAGATCAGCCTGCGTGAAAAATTGGAGACTAGGGTTTTCAAAGATAGCTTGGCAAAGAGGAGGTTGCCTAGGCAATGAGTATTGATGATTGGTTGGGATGCAATCACAGGGGTGTAGAAAATGGTCCTAGTGTGCTGAGTCCACTTCTGGGCAGGGGCCACAGGACAAGTTGGCAGATCCTGGTGAAGCCATTCCATCAACAGAAATGCAAAAGTCTGCCAGATGCAGTGGCTCACACCTGTAATCCCAGCACTTTGGGAGGCCTATGTGGGTGGATCAGGAGGTCAAGAATTCAAGACCAGTCTGGCCAAGATAGTGAATCTCCCTCTCTACTAAAAATACACAAAATTAACTGGGAGTGGTGGCATGTGCTTGTTGTCCCAGTTACTCAGGAAACTGAGAACGGAGAATCGTGTGAACCCAAGAGGCAGAGGTTGCAGTGAGCCGAAATTGCATAATTGTACCCCAGACTTGGCAATATTGTGAGTCCATCTCAAAAAAAAAAAAAAAAAAAAAAAAAAAAAAAAAAAAAAAAAAGCAAAATCCTGAAAAGACATCTCAAAGGCCAATCTTAGGTTCTACAACAGTGATATTACCTACAGGAATAATTGGGGAAGTTGCAAATCTTATGAACTTCGGAATAATGGCTGCCAATCATTTATGTCTATACCTTGTCAGAATTCAGGTTCATCTCATCCTCCTAACCTGGTTGCCTTTCATTAGTTTTACAAAGGTAGTTCACTTTTGGGGGAAGACTATTATCATTTAAACTACAAACAAAATTTATCCCAAAATTAGCTTGGCCTAAGCCATGGAAACATTAAGGGAAGTTTAGCAGTTAAAGGCAAGATGGAGGTTGGTTAGATCAGATCTCTTTCTCGGTCACAATTTTCTCAGTTATAATTTTTGCAAAGACAGTTTCTAAAACATATTTGTTAAATGAATAAATAATTGACTTAATCTCTTAGTTTCTTTTCTACTTTTTAATTGCCTTATAATGTCCTGAACAGAAAGTGATATTAGCTCTAATACCAATAATCTTTCAGAATAGAAATGTGCATTTTCTTTTCTTTTTTTTTTGAAATGTCAGCTCATTAATTCTAGAAATTATCATTGTATTAGCTATTACTTGTAAATATCTTTAGGCCATTAGTGATGGTAATGGTTTTGCTGCAGAAGGAATGAGGATGGAAGATCAATGTGAATCAAGCAGATGGAGGATAACATTACTAAAATTAGCTACAGAAGAAAAGCAATAAATAGCATCTGTAATTTAAATAAAAATTTGATTACAGCAAAATTATACGCCTGCCTTGCTTTTGAAGCAGAGGTTTGGATGTCAGCAAATGTCTGAACATTTTTATCTGAAAAAATGTTGGCCAGATTGATTATTGTGAAAGTGAAAAATATCAGGAATATTAGATTTTTATTTTTATATATTGTAGAATAAAATATAGAAGAACAAGTATATCAATTATGCAGATTTGGATAATTGAAAATCCTCACAAAACCCCTCAGGGCATACTTACATAGGTTTTATTTAAGTAGAGGATATGATACAGCAGGAGGAAGAATGTGAAGACAAATGCAGGAGCTGAGTGACTTCCTGGTGCAGCTCCTCAGGCTGTTTTTCTTTTTGGTTGTTACATAGCATACCTTTTTCATCAGGTTATGAATTATCAAAGTATGTATGAGGAATCTCGGTGAAACATGACCCAGGCATAAGTTTTCAGTGGAATCTTTGCCCACTGGTCTTGCAGACAGACCTACACATCTGAAGATGCAAATTTCCCCCACAAAAGACAAACTTGCAGTGCCAGTTCTGTTTGCTGCCTCCTGGCAACCATCTCAAAATATATCAAAGAAATATATTTTGGGATAAAATATTTTTATTTCTTTCGCTAGCTCATCTTGGCCTTACTTTGAGGGTCAATATTAGACTTTCAGGAGTCTAAAATATAAGCCTAATGATACTTCAGTTAAACTGTAAGATAACATTTAACATTAACCTTGCTAAATTAGATAGGTACATATCTAGATCATTCTGGATAACTTAAGATCCTCAGAAACTGACTGCCTTCATTGTGTTCAGCATTCAGGGAATGCAAACGTATGAGCTATCTGGTCAGCCAAAGACTTTATTGCTTTGTTAGGGAAAGGACTAAAAAACATAAAGTGAAAACTGTGTAATACAAACATCCAGAATAATTTGCTGATTTTTTAGGCATAACCCAGAAGTAAAAGGATAGATAGTCTATTGCTATTTTATTGTACTTTACCATTAGAGAAAAGGAAGTTTTGTTTGCTAGAGTAAGCAGAATGATATTCCTAGAAGTGATAGCATTTAAGATAGATTAAAAGCCTTGCTGTGATTACATGTGATAATAATTATTCTGAGAACCTTTAAATAATAAACCAGGGCCAAAGCCACATCCTTTATACTGTGAAAGTGAGCCCAGATGTTGGTGGATGATGAAATTGGAACACGGTATGATTGAGGTTTGGCTATGGATTAGGGCTGGGGGTTCATTTCAAACAAACTGAGTTCTGGGAATAACTGGGCTAAGCAGATACCCTCCACAAATGAACAGGAAGTATACTTGCCTACTTGCTGTGCACAGACAGGCCTGAAAAAGCACACTGATCTCACTGGTGAAGAGCTCCATCAGCTTACTGTTGGCCAGGACAACTCCTTTTTTATGGAGACTAAACCTTTCAGTCAAAATTGCAGCAGCCTGGGAATCTAGAGCTTTTCTGAAGCCCTATCCCTAAAATACTAAATTAAAAGGCCCAAGTCTGAAAGCCAAGGTGCTACTCTAGAGAAGCAACTATACTACTATCTTTTATTACTTACCTAGCAGTTTCTAGAAAAGACTAAATTGCATGGCTGTTGAAGGAATTCATACCATGCCAGATATAGGTAAAGGGGAGGAAGACAGCAGCAAATCACACTGCCATGTGTGTACCTATGCAACAATCTTGCATGTTCTTTACATGTACCCCAAAACCTAAAATGCAATAAAAAAAAAAAAAGAATTGCCAATTAGTTTAAAAGTAAAACTTTTTTTTTTTTTTTTTAGCAGTATGGCCATTTTTACAATATTGATTCTTCCTAACCATGAGCATGGAATGTTTTTCCATCTGGTTGTGTCCTCTCATTTCCTTGAGCAGTGGTTTGTAGTTCTCCTTGAAGAGGTCCTTCCCATCCCTTGTTAGTTGTATTCCTTGGTATTTAATTCTCTTTGTGGCAATTGTGAATGTGAGTTCACTCATGATTTGGCTCTCTGTTTGTCTATTATTGGCGTATATGAATACTTGTGATTTTTGCCCTTTGATTTTGTATCCTGAGACTTTGCTGAAGAGATTTTGGGCTGAGATGATGAAGTTTTCTAAATATACAATTACGTCATCTACAAATAGAGACAATTTGACTTCCTCTTTTTCTAAGTGAATACTCTTTATTTCTTTCACTTGCCTGATTGCCCTGACCAGAGCTTTCAAAACTATGTTGAATAGGAGTAATGAGAGAGGGCATCCTTGTCTTGTGCTCGTTTTCAAAGGGAATGCTTCCAGTTTGTGCCCATTCAATATGGTATTAGCTTTGGGTTTGTCATAAATATCTCATATTATTTTGAGATGTGTTCCATGGATACATAGTTTATTGAGAGTTTTTAGCATAAAACTGTTGAATTTTGTCAAAGACCTTCTCTGCATCTATTGAGAGAATTATGTGGTTTTTGGTTTTGGTGCTGTTTATGTGGTAGATTACGTTTATAGATTTGTGTATATTGAACCAGTCTTGTATCCTGGGGATGAAGCAGACTTGATCATGATGGATAAGCTTTTTGAGGTGCTGTTGGATTTGGTTTGCCAGTAGTTTATTGAGGATTTTCGCATCAATGTTCATCATGAATATTGGCCTGAAATTTTCTTTTTTAGTTTTGTCTTTGCCAGGTTTTGGAATCAGGATAATATTGGTCTTATAAAATGAGTTATGGAAGATTCCCTCTTTTTCTATTGATTGGAATAGTTTCAGAAAAAATGGTATCAGCTCCTCTTTGTACCACTGGCAGAATTCGGCTGTGAACCCATGTGGGCCCCGGACTTTCTTTGGTTGGTAGGCTATAACAGCTGCCTCAATTTGTTTTTAAAGCTGTGAATTCACATAGATGATTGAACTTTATGACATAATTGCAGACCAATATGCAGATTAACAGACTCCATTGTGGTTTACTTCAGTGACATTTATGAATCTAGAGATTTTAGAAAATCAGACCTAAGAAGTTGATCTTCATTAGATTTTGCCTGAAGAGCTACAAGTAATGATAAATTACTGTCTCGTTGGGACTCCCCAAATTTCACTAAGTTTCCTGGCCTACCAGGAAGACCATAGCTACTTGTGAAGCTGGATGCTTGTTAAGACACAGAAGTGCCAGTTTTTTGGTTGGAGCTTTGTAGGCATTAGTTTCATATCTGTTCTAAAAGCCTTGGTTGTAACTGTGGGCTTATCAAGCTTAGTAAAATTAGAATTATCCTTAATATGACACCCAAGATATTCTTGATTAGATAATTTTTCTATCAGACCTGGATAAAACAGGAGAATAGTTTTTCATTGTCCTATGTAATATCTACATTGACATTAAAAAGAAAGACTAGAGTGAAAACAAAATACTATTTTTAAAGGTATTATTTTAGTTTTCAAAAGCATTATATTGATGGTTAAGTTGTATTATGAAGAAAGTATGAACATTTCATCTCTTTCTCATAAGAAAATAAAAACAAAATTAAGATATCAATAACATACCCAAACAACCTGCCAACCTTAGTGCAGTTTTTTTCTGTACTGTCCTTCTTACTTGAAAACACTCCTTCTAGTATGTAGCTAATAGAAAAGCCTTCAGGCAAGCATGAGGAAAAGCAGAAACTACATGTTGATGATAAGACTTAATGGTTGTGGGTATTTTTTATTAAAATAAAAATGATATCTGAATAAAGGACATAAAGCCTTCTATTAGATTAAAATACAGAATTATTTCATAAGGATTTTATCAGTGTTTTTCCTGAGGATGAGCATAATATGGCCTGTAAGGGCTTAATAATGAAAATATAAATTGCTCAATTATAAAATGTGCAAATAATCTGAACAGACGTTTCTCCATAGAAAGTATAAAATAGTCAATAAGTATATGAAATAAAATTTAAAATTATTAGCCATTAGAGAGGTGCAAATTCTAACTACAATAAAATAACATTTCGCATCCACTAAGATGACTACAGTAAAAAGAGAGACAATAACAAGTATTAGTTAACATAGGAAATAATTAGTATCCTCATATATTGCTGATGGGAGTGTAAAATATTGCAGCTACTTTGGATAACAGTTGGTAGTTTCCCAAACTGTCAAATATATGGCTAGATATGACCCAGAAATTCTTGCCTTGAGTATACATACTCAAGAGAGATGAAAACATACATCCACATTTATACATGTACACAAAAGTTCATAGTAGCACAATTCATAGTAGCCAAAAAATGAAACAACCCAGGTGACTGTCAACTAATAAACCTATATGTAAACATGGTATATATACACAATGAACTATTGTTCATTAATAAAAAGGAATGAACTAATGATATGTACTACAAAGTACACGAATCTTCATCATACTAAATGAAAGAAGCCAGTCAAAGAGACTCCATATTGTAAAATTCTATTTATATGAAATGTCCAGAATAGAAAAATCTACATAGAAAGAAGAATTAGTGCTTACCTAGGGTCTGGTGAGTAAGTTGGGAGAGCTTGAGAGAAGCAGGGAGTGAGTGCTAATGGCCTTGAGGTTTCGTTTTTGGGATGATGAAAATGTTCTGCAATTGATTGTGTTAGTGATTGTACAACTGTTTGAACACACTAGAACTCTTTGAATTGTATACTTTAAAAGGTTAAATTGTACTGTTATTGATTTATATTTCAATAAATCTAACATAATTACATAAATAAATATGGAGTATAAGATAATTCAAAGTAATTATTTGTAGCAAAGCATCTTTTAAACAGTCAGCACAATGCATGAAAAGTTATGCTGGTGAGTATGGAATATCTGCTATCTAGGACATGACACAGGAGGTAACCTTATTCTAAACTAATTAAATACTCTGGACCAATTTTTCATTTAACCAGAGATAAAACTGAGTTCTTACTTTACACAAATCCATATGTACTTGCATATATTCCAAAATTATATCAGATAAATAATACACAGATTGTTTTAAAACAAAATGATCAAAATAGGTCTTCATTCTTTACAGAATTTGGATTTATTATATGTTAAAATGATTTTTAACTAGGAATTTCTATAAGTTCTTTTAAAGACTAGCATATTAACAATATTATAATTTTAGTTCCTTTATTTCCTGGGAATTGTGAGAACATTAGTTTCCATAAACTAATCAGAACAGAGCTCTTTTATTTTAAGACATTCATTTTTCATTTCTTAATACCTTCTGGGGGTAGAAAAATGTTTATACTTGAACAACGATCGACAAAGATTATTCTCAGTTACATATACAAAGGCACACATAAAACTTGCAGCTTTATTTCTATAATTTCAGTCAGAACTATACATAAAACATCAGAAGTATACATATATATGTGTGTGTGTGTATGTGTGTATATATATATATATATATATATATATATATATATATAATCTAGTCCATATTGAAAAAGATCTGTTTTATTTTCCATTAGATTTGAAGTATTTTCTTAATTATTTGTGATCTCAAAAATAAAATAAAAGAGAATATCAACTTGCATTTTCTGCCTTCTCTTACTTGACAGAAAATAGATGCTGATCATGTGGAAAGATAACCTAGGGGCCCCATCACCAAGCCAGATTCCCTGTCAGAGCTGTTATCAACAGATACAATGTTTCTTCTATGTACACAGAAGGCTCTAAATATACAAACTCTGCTTTGTCAAATATGCAGTCAGACTGGACTTGTTCTGGACATGTTTGTCCTTAATCTGGTTTTGGTATAACACACAGTCCCATAAACCAATTGATTTGGCTAAGAACAAGGAAGAAACACACACAAAATAAAAGGAAGTAGTGAAGGAAAAAAGCAAAATTAGTTAAAGGAAATTCCTATTGCTATTAAATTTAACTTTAAGAACACAATAATTTATACGCCTGGGCTTAAAGGGCCAATGAGGCAAACTTCTTAGACCACACAATTTAATTCGTCCCAGAGAACAGGTCTTTTTGTTTTTATTTTTATTTCATTTCTGCCTCAGGACCTTTGCAGGGCGAGTCTTTTTGGACATCTAAGTGAGAATTCTAGAACTATCAAAGCAAAATTTTCCAAGGGGAGCAAGTGTCAAAGATTTACCTGAGTAATTATTGAGGGAGTCATCAGGATGGGAAACTGGTTTCTAGTCATTATTCACTGCTTCTCAATGAACTATGTATTTCATACTTTATTCAGTGGTCCTAACTTTTCCTTTTCCTCAAGTTACCTTTCCTACTTTCTCAATTTAATATAGTACCACTTGTCTGTGAATGCACAGTGCTCTGTCTCACCTACTCTGAATTTTGTAATACTGTTTTGCTTTGTTTGACAGAGATTGTAATTAAATATTTTTTTGCTTGAACAAAATGGGTTAATACAATAAAATTTGTCAAGTAAAGTTTATATAATGAAACAGTGTTTTAAATGATTGCCTTCTGAGCAATATTTTATTTAGTATAGATAAAAATTCTTTCAGGAGAGAAGAAGGCAGTGTAAGTAGTGGTAGAAAGTTTTATGAAGACAGTTATATTGTGCTAGATCTAGGAATGGGGTGGTGATTTGAAGAGGTAATCACCTCTAGAATACAGAAAGGACATACACAGATTCCTTTCAACAGAGGAAACTAAGTAGAAGGTGCTAACTGCATAGAAAACACATGTTGAAAGTTATGAGATATAAGATGGGAAAGCTGTTTCCAATCCTTTGAAATGGCTGTATTCCTAATAGTGATATAGAGAGACAATTTGAAGATGACTCTAAATACTAAAATACCCATTTTTAACATAGTCCTCTCAAATCTGTTTTTAACTACGGAGAACAATTATATTATCAATTTCATTCCTTTGTTTTTTCTTTGTATTATACATTAAGTTCTAGGATACATGTGCAGAATGTACAGGTTTGTTACATAGACATATATGTGCCATGGTGATATGCTGCACCTATCAACCCATTATCTACATTAGGTATTTCTCCTAATGCCACCCTTCCCTTGCTCCCCACACCCCAACAGGCCCCAGTGTGTGATGTTCCCCTCCCTATGTCCATGCATTATCATTCAGCTCCCACTTATGAGTGAGAACATGCAGTGTTTGGTTTTCTGTTCCTGTGTTAGTTTTCTGAGAATGATTGTTTCCAGCTTCATCCATATCCATACAAAGGACATGAACTCATTCTTCTTTATGGCTGCATGGTATTCCATGGTGTATATGTGCCACATTTTCTTTATTTAGTCTATCATTGATGGGCATTTGGGTTGGTTCCAAGTCTTTGCTATTGTGAATAGTGCTGCAATGAACATACGTGTGCATGTGTCTTTATAGTACAATGATTTATAATCATTTGGGTATATACCCAGTGATGGGATTACTGGTTCAAATGGTATTTCCATTTCTAGGTCCTTGAGGAATCACCACACTGTTTTCCACAATGGTTGAACTAATTTACACTCCCACCAATAGTGTAAATGCATTCCTATTTCCCCCCATTCTTTCCAGCATCTGTGGTTTCCTGACTTTAATGATCATCATTCTAACTGGCCTGAGATGCCATCTCATTGTGGCTTTGATTTGCATTTCTCTAATGACCAGTGATGATGAGCTTTTTTTCATGTTTGTTGGCGCATAAGTGTCTTCTTTTGAAAAGTGTCTGTTCATATCCTTTGCCCACTTTTTAATGTTTTTTTTTTCTTGTAAATTTCTTTAAGTTCCTTGTAGATTCTGGATATTAGCCCTTTGTCAGATGGATAGATTGCAAAAAATCTCTCCCATTCTGTAGGTTGCCTGTTTAATGATAGTTTCTTTCACTGTGCAGAAGCTCTTCAGTTTAATTTGTCAATTTTGGCTTTTGTTGCAATTGCTTTTGGTGTTTTAATCATGAAGTTTTTGCCCATGCCTATTTTCTGAATGATACTGAATTTAGAAAGTCAATGTTTAGAGCATGTTTTCTAATTCTTTCTTATTATAACCTTATTATTCTGTCCTAAAATGGGCTACCCTTCATTATAATAGGTCTTTCTACTGACAATCAATAAATACTAATTGAACAATAGGTTTTAATTAAATTGTATGAAAGATCAGTGGAATGAAGAACATAGTTCTTTCCCTAAAATAGCTTACAATGCTTTTAGAGGCATAAAATATGCACATAGGGAACCCTGTATGAAGATATTTATAGAACCTACTTAAATGGTAAATGTTGTTAGGCAACCCAGATGCACTAAAGGAAGTCAGCAACCAGGGAATAAATCAGTGGGGACCCAAATAGACTAGGAAAGACAACCCTATCATGAACCACATACTGACTGAGCTTAATGTTTCCCTGTTTCACAAAATGGAATATTTTAACAATCTTAGGAGCCAAATTTTTCCTGTTTCTCAGATGATTAAATCAACACTCAGAATCAATATTGCTCAAGTAGCGTGTGGCAAAAACCCTCAGAAATTTGATCTTTCTGACTCTCTATTCCTAGCTCCCTTCCTTTGATTAAGTTTCTTCCTAACTTAAAAACTATGAGAAGCTATTAGTTTGTGATCTGGAATTTGTAGCAGTGATGGGATTCTAGCAGAGAAGGGAATGTAACAAAGAGGACATTTCAACAACCTGAAGTTGACATTTGAATCATAAGTCTTCTTTTTCATTCTACAAAGGAGAAAAATCAGTGCTACGTTTTCCTAGGTTTGAGGAGTTTTTAATATAGCCTATAATTTATTCTGCCAAATAATCCAAGAGGAAGGACACAGTCTTTATTTCCATCCCCAGGTTATTAGAAACTGGACCAGCTTTATCCTAAATATCACCACACGTTAAACTCTGATGGTTGGCGAACGATTTCCTTAATAAAAGTATAACATGGCAGTATAGACTTGGAATACCTGAATTTAGTATCCTCAATCTTTACTGTGCTCATTCAGGGCTCCAACTTTAGAGTCTTGGCTAGTCTCATATTCATCTTATTCCTTCTAAATGGACAGACCACAGACTACTTAATACTGGGCTTCTCCTTGTATCTTGCCAATCCTGCTGCCTTAGGTGAATTTGAGAGAAGTAAATAAAGCACTATTCAATGAACTCTATGTATTATTATGGTATTCATGACAACCCTAGGAGGGAAGTTTTATTATTCTTATGCCATTTTACAAACGAAAACAAGACAGAGTTCTTAGTCATTGTGCAAGTATTTCTTGCCTCTTAACTGCTATATCTAATTCTTAACCTTAGCCACCTTACGTGATTCCAACATAGAGAATGATAATGTGTAGTCCTCTAGATTGGGCAGAAATGTGGCAGGTGCTTGGATTCCTGTCTACCCTATCTACAAAGATTGGTAGTACCCAGTTTTCTCCTTAATTTCTTGACATAGAGAATCTGAGTTTATGTCTTAAACTCATATTCTGTAGAAAGAAGCATCAATTTATTCTGTTACTATACTGTTGGCCCTATTTCTTGAGTGTTCATCCTGGTCCAGCCTTGTTAGGTTAAGAGAAGCTTTGTGTTCTTCCTGGGACTATCTAGTCTGGGTGCCACTGCACTTCAGCCTTGGTGACAGAGTGAGACTTTGTCTCATAAAAATATAAATAAATAAATAAATAAAGCAGTGCATGTCTTATAGACAACATGTAATTGGATCTTGTTTCTTGACCCAGTCTGATAATTTCTGTTTTCTAATGGTCACATATAGACCACTGATGTTCAATATGAGCATTGTTATAGTTAGATTAAAATCTATCATATTTGTTACTGTTTCTCTATTTGTTGCCCTTATTAGTTATACTCTTTTATTTATATTTTTAGTGTTTTCTCTAGAGTTTGCTGTATACATTTACAACTAGTCCAAGTTGCTGTAGTGTTTCACAGAACACTGTACCACTTCACAAGTAGTGTGTTTTATATTTTTGTTTTTTACCCCTTCTCTTTTTCCTCCCTCGTTCTTCCCAACATTCCTATTCTTTCTCCCCTCCTTTCCCACTATTTTCTCTCTCTTGTGAGTCCTTTATAATGACAAAGTAATTCTAATTCTTTTCTTCTGTTCCTTATGTCATTTCTGTCATTCATTTCACTCATATATATATATATATATATATATATGCATAGATTATTGAACAGATTTTTGCTATTATTATTTTTAAAAGTTATCTGTTATATCAATTAAGAATAAGAAAAAAATTTATTTTATCTTCAGTGCTAACTCCTTCTTTATGGAGATGTGCATTTATGGCTTTATTATTTTATCTCTCTAAAGAATTTATTTTTAACATTTCTTTTATAGCAAGTCTACTGGCAACAAATTTTCTCAATGTTTGTCTGTGGAAGTCCTTATTTCTGCCTCATTTTTGAAGGATAATATCCTAGGGTATAGTACTCTCTTTTTTTTCTTTCTTTTTCAACATTATAAATATTTCTCTTTAATTTCCTCTTGCTTGCATGATTTCTGGGAAGCTAAATGTAACTCTTATCTTTCCTATTCTAGAGATAAGATGCTTTATATCCTCTGGTATTTTTCAAACTTTATCTAGTTTTAAGTTTTCTGTACCTTGAAAATGATATACCTAAGTATAGTGTTTTGGGCATATGTACTGCTTGTTTTTCTCTGAGCTTCGTGGATCTGTGATTTGGTGTCTAAACATAATTTGGGAACAATTTCAGTCATGTGGTTTAAATCTTTACTATTTTTATTTTCTTTTTCTTTTTCTGTAATTCTTATGACATATGTTTTGTACCATTTGTAATTATCAGTTTGGGGATATTTTATTCCTTTGTAACGTATTTTTTTCTCTTAGCTTTTTATTTATTTATTTATTTATTTATTTATTTATTTATTTATTTATTTTTGAGACAGAGTCTCACTCTGTCACCAGGCTCCAGGCTGGAGTGCAGTGGCGTGACCTCGGCTCACTGCAACCTCCACCTCCCGGGTTCAAGCAATTCTCCTGCCTCAGTCTCCCGAGTAGCTGGGACTACAGGCCTGCGCCACCACGCCCAGCTATTTTCTTGTGTGTGTTTTTAATAGAGACGGGGTTTCACCATGTTGGCCAGGATGGTCTCGATTTCCTGACCTCGTGATCCGCCCGCCTCGGCCTCCCAAAGTGCTGGGATTACAGGCGTGAGCCACCGCGCCCGGCCTCTCTTAGCTTTTTAATGTGGGAAGTTTCTTTTTGAGATAACCTCAAGCTCAGATTCTTTCCTTTGCTCTGTCCAGTCATTGATAAGCCCATGAAGGTAATTGTTTCTGTTGCAGTGTTTTGAATCTCTAATATCTATGTGTGTTTCTTTATTAAAATAATTATATCTTTGCTTACATTGTTTCTGTTTTTGAATGCCGCCTGTCCATTAGAGCTCTCAGCGTCTTAATCATAGCTGTTTTAATTTCCAGGATGAAAATTCCAACATCCTTGCCATTTGAGTCATAGTCTGCTGCTTGATCTGTCTCTTCATATTATATATATATATATATATATATACACACACACACACATATATACATATACTTTTTTTTGCCTTTGAGTTAGCTTGATCTGTCTCTTCATATGATTGACACATATATATAGAGAGAGAGACACACACACACACACACATTTTTTTTTGCCTTTTAGTTAGCTTTGTACTTTTTTCTTGATAACTGGACATGATGTGTGAGATAAACAGAACTGCTATAAATAGACTATTAGTGACCTGGTGGTAAGGGAGGAGGTGGAGAAGCATTCTCCAATCCTATGAGTAGAACTGTCTTTTAAGAGCTTGTAAGGCTGAACTCAGAGCTTCACACAAGCTTCTTAGTTCACCTCCACCACTCTATGGGATGGGATAACTAGAGGGGTCTGCAGTAGGGTATATCCTTTCCTCCAGGTCACTTAGACTCTGATGAAACTTAGAGGTTAGGATTTAGTTAAATTGCCTCTCCTGAGAGCAGACCTTATTAAAAGAACAGAATGTCTGACACATTACAAAAGGTTTATTTTCATCCTTCTCCTGCTGGAAGCACTGAGATTTTCCTCCAGTAGTTACTACGAAAACCTAGACAAGCTCCTGGAGGTAAAACATAAGTGTGTGAGGGTCCCTGATGCCTAGATCTCTTTGGTGTTTTTAATTCTCAAACTTCATGCTGAGCCTCCAGAATTTTGTCGGTTATAGCTCAGGTGTTCCTATCTTGATAGTGGTTCCTTCTGAGGTTTGTGGGCTTGGGTTCCTGCTCCAGCAAGCTGTGATTCTCTGCATCCAATCATGCAACCAGAAATTCAAGGCCATTTTGATTCTAAATACTTTTCTATGACTTAATTTTCCTCTGAGTATTTTGGAATATTCGCATGCACTTAATTTTATTTCCTTTAGTTCTGGAAATGTTAAATTATTATGTATATACTTATTTTCTCCTCTCTGTTTCTACTATTCTTTATTTCAAAAAATCACCCTAACTGAATATTAATTCTCTGGGTCTTAGTGTTTCACTGTTTTATTCTCTCTTTCTGTTTAGCATTCATTGCCATTTTATTCTACTTCCTGGATGAGATACTTAACTTCATCACTTCTTTTACTTATCTTTTAATTTTATCTATTGTAATTCATAGTAATATTTTTTCCAGTTTGCTTTTTATATAGATTTCAATTTTGGTGTGTGAATAAACTTAAACAGGGAACAAAGTTCTTAATAACAGTGGCTTTTAATGGGGGATTAAAAAAAAACTCACTATTTTCTATAGAGACCATTACCAAAACTTTATTATGGTTTAGTAACTAAATGTAATCTATTTATATATAGTCATAAATATATATGTGTATATTTTTTATTTACATCCCTTTCTTTCAAGTGATATATGCCATCACATTTCCAATATTTCTTAAGTTCTGTGAAGGCTAGTCAGCTATATTCTTGTAATCTTTCAAGTGTGTTGTGGCTACTTCTCTTGTTTCAGTTGTAACTAATATATTTGAATATCTACTGTTATCTCTCCAAGAATTTGTATCTCTTTGTGTTAATTCTTTAATTCCTTTCTTTAGCATAATTTAAAAAAAATAGATGTAGGAGCACAGTGAAGTTTTGTTACATGGACATATTTCCAATTGGTGAAGTCTGGACTTTTAGTGAATCCATCACCTGGATAGTGTACGTTGTACTCAATAGATAATTTCTCATCCTTCACATCCCTCTTAAACCTCCCACATTTTTAGGTGTCCAGTATCTATTAATCCATTCTGTATGTCCATGTGCACTCATTGTTTATCTCCCACTTATAAGTGAGAATATGTGGTATTTGGCTGTGTTTCTGAGTTATTTTACTCAGGAGAATAGCCTCCAGTTCTGTCCATATTTCTTCAAATTGCATGATTTTATTATTTTGTATACCTGTATAGTATTCCATAGTATAAACACATCACATTTTAATCTAATCATCAATTGGTGGACACTTAGTTTGTCTTTGCTATAGTAAATAGCGCTGTGATAAACATACAAGTGCAGGTGTCACTTTTATATGATGATTTACTTTTCTTTGGGTAGCTATCCAGTAGTGGAATTGTTGGATCGAACAGTAGTTCAATTTTTAGTTGCTAGAGAAATTTTTGTATTGTTTTCCTTAGAGGCTGTCCTAATATATCTCATCAATAGTGTATGTATAAGTCTTCCCTTTACAGTCACATTAACATCTGTTGATTTTGATTTTTTAATAATAACCATTCTGATTCATGCAAGATGTTATCTCATTGTGGCTTTAATTTGCATTTCTCTGATGACTAGTGTATTAATCCATTCTTGCATTGCTATAAAAAAATACCTGAGACTGGGCAATTTATAAAGAAAATAGGTTTAATTGATCACAGTTCTGCAGACTGTCCAGGAAGCATGGCAGCATCTACTTCTGGGGAGGTCTCAGGGAACTTTTACTCATGGCAGAAAGCAATGTGGAAGCAGGCATCTCATGGCCAGAGCAAGAAGAGACACAGAGGTCAAGTGCCACATACTTTTAAACAACCAGATATCATGAGAACTCACTAATCACGGGAGCACCAAGGGCGATGGTGTTAAACCAGGAGAAATCACCTTCATGATCCATTCACCTTCCATTAGGCCCTTCCTCCAGCATTGGAGATTACAATTCTACATGAGATTTGGGTGGGGACACAGATCTGAACCATATCACCATATTAACTATTAATGTTGAGCTTTTTTTCATATGTTTGTTGGCCACCTGCATGTCTTTTTTTGAAAAATGTCCACTTTTTAATAGGGCTATTTGCTTTTTTCTTGCTGATTTCTTTGGCTTTCTTGTAGATGCTGGAAATTAGTCCTTTGTTGAATGCATAGGTTGTTGAATGCAAATATTTTCTCCCATTCTGTAGGTTGTCTGATACTCTGTTGATTATTTATTTTGCTGTGCAGAAGGTTTTTAGTTTCAGACTCATTTATCTATTTTTGTTTTTGTTCCATTTGCTTTTGAGGTCTTAGTCATAAATTATTTTCCTAGGCCAAACCACAGAGTTTTTCCTAGGTTTTCTTCTAGGATTTTTATAGTTTCAGGTCTTATATTTAAATCTTTAATCTATCTTGCATTAAATTTTGAATATGATGAGAGATATGGGTCCAGTTTTATTCTTCTGCATGTAGCTGTCCCATTATCCTAGCACCATTTATTGAATAGATTCCTTTTTCCATAGTATATTTGTGTTGACTTTACTGATAACCAGTTAGTTGTAGATATTGTCTTTATTTCTGAGTTCTCTGTTCTGTTCTATTGATCATGTGTCTGTTTTTATATCAATACCATACTATTTTGGTTACTGTAGTCTAGTAGTATAATTTGAAGTTAGATAACATGATGCCTCCAGCTTTGCTCTTTTTGCTTAGAATTGCTTTAGCTATTCAGGCTCTTTTTTGGTTCCATGTGAATATTAGTTGTTTTTATAGTTCTGTGAACATTCATATTGATCATTTCAGAAGAATTTCATTGGATCTGTGTATTGCTTTGGGTAGTATAGTCATCTTAACAATATTGATTCTTCCCTTCCATGAGCATGGAATACATTTCCACTTGTTTGTGTCATCTACAATTTTCTTCATTAGTATTTTACAGTTTTGATTTTACAGATACTTCACCTCCTAGGTTAAATATATTCTGAAATATTTTATTTTTCATAGCTATTATAAACGGAATTGAGTTATTGATTTAGTTCTCAGCTTGATTGTCATTGGTGTGTAGACATGCTACTGAATTTTGTATGTCGTTTTGCATTATAAAACTTAAGTCAATTTTCAAATGTTGAAGTGTTTGAGAAGAATCTTTAGGTTTTCAAGGTATACAACTATATCATCAACAAATGGGGACAAATTGAGTTTCTCCTTTCCAATTTGGATGTTTTTATTTTTTTCTTTCCTGATTATTCTTTCTAGGTTTTCCAGTACATTGTAAAAAAGAAATGATGAAAGTGGGCATCTTTGTTTTATTCCAGTTCTCAGAGGGAATCCTTTCAATTTTTCCCTGTTCAGTGTGATATTGGCTGCGGTTTGTCATATATAGCTCTTATTATTTTGAAGTATGTTTCTTCCATGCCTGGTTTGTTGAAATATTTTTTATCATGAAGGGATATTAAATTTAATTGAATACTTTCTTTGAATCTATTGAAAGGATTATATGATGCTTGTTATTAATTCTGTTTATGTGTTGAATCACATTTATTGAATTGCATATATTGAATTATCCTGGAGTAAAACCCAGTTGATCATAATGTAATAACTTTTTGATGTGCTTGTTGGATTTAGTTTGCTAGTATTTTGTTTAGAATTTTTGTGTACATCAGAAATATCAGCCTGTAGTATTTTTTGTTTTTGTTATGCCATTGCCTGGCTTTAGCATCAAGATGATATTAGCTTTGTAGAATGAGTTACAAAGAATTCCCTCCTTTCTGATTTTTTTGAACAGTTTCAGTAGGATTTGTACCAGTTCTTTATACATCTGTAGAAATCAGCTGTGAATCTGTCTGTTCCTGGGCCTTTTTATTGGGGTGAAAGGAGATATTTTTTAAATTACTGATTTCATCTTACTACTCATTATTTGTCTGTTCAAGGTTTATATTTCTTTCTGTTTCAGTCCTGGGAGATTGAATGTTTCCAGGAATTTACAGTTTCCTCTAGGTTTTCTAGTTTGTGCATGTAGAGATGCTCACAGTAGTCTCTGATCTTTTTAGTTTCTGTTGTATGAATTGCAGTATCACTTTTTTCAATTTTGATTGTGGTTGTTTGAATCTTCTCCATTTTTTTCTAGGTTGATCTAGCTAGCAGCCTAGAGATTTTGTTTATCTTTTTAAATAATAAACTTTTTATTTTGTGATTGTTTGTACTTTTTAATCTCAATTTTATTGAATTATTCTCTGTTCTTTGTTAAATCTTTTATTTGCTAGCTTTGGGCTTGGTATGTTCTTATTTTTGTATTTCTTTGAGGTGTAATGTGAACTTGTTATCTTGTGATCTTTTCTATACCTTTAATGTAAGCATTTATCACTGTAAACATCCCTCTTCCACTGATTTTGCCATACCCCAAAGGTTTTGGTTGTGTTTCTATTTTCATTTATTTCAATTTTTTCCCCATCATTATTTATTTATTTATTTATTTATTTAGTTCTTGGATACATGTGCAGAACATGCAGTTCTGCCGCATAAACTCTCAGTAAATTAGGTATTGATGGAACATATCTCAAAATAAAATCTATTTACAACAAACCCATAGCCAATATCATACTGAATGGGCAAAAACTGGAAGCATTCCCTTTGAAATCTGGCAAGGGGCAAGGATGCCCTCTCTCACCACTCCTATTTAACATAGTATTGGAAGTTGTAGCCAGAGCAATCAGGCAAGAAAAAGAAAGAAAGTGTATTCAGTTAGGAAAGGAGGAAGTCAAATTGTCTCTTTTTGCAGACGACATGATTGTATATTTAGAAGACCCCATCGTCTCTGCCCAAAATCTCCTTAAACTGATAAGCAACTTCAGAAAGTCTCAGGATACAAAATCAACGTGCAGAAATCACAAGCATTCCTACACACCAATAACAAACAGAGAGCCAAATCATGAGCAAACTCACATTCATAATTGCTACAAAGAGAATAAAATACCTAGGAATACAACTAACAAGGGATGTAAAGGACTTCTTCAAGGAGAACTACAAACCACTGTTCAAGGAAATAAGAGAAGACACAAACAGGATGCAAAAACATTCCATGTTCATGGTTAGGAAGAAGCAATATTGTGAAAATGGCCATACTGCTCAAAGAAATTTACAGATTCAATGCTATCTCCATCAAGTAACCTATGACCCTCTTCACAGAACTGGAAAAAGCCACCTTGAACTTCATATGGAACCAAAAGTGAGCCCACATAGCCAAGGCAATCCTAAGCAAAAAGAACAAAGCTGGAGGCATCATGCTACCTGACTTCAAACTATACTACAAGGCTGCAGTAACCAGTATAGCATGGTACTGGTACCAAAACAGATATATAAACCAATGGAACAGAATAGAGGCCACAGAGGCAATGCTACACATCTACAACCATCTGATCTTTGACAAACCTCACAAAAACAAACAATGGGGAAAGGATACCCTGTTAATAAATGGTGTTGGAGAAATTGGCAAGCCATGTGCAGAAAGCATAAACTGGACCCCTTCCTGAAACATTACTTTAAAATTAACTAACTCCAGATGGATTAAAGACTTAAACATAAGATATAACACCATAAAAACCCTAGAATAAACCTAGGCAAAACCATTCAGGACATAGGCATAGGCAAGGACTTCATGACAAAAACACCAAAAGCATTGGCAACAAAAGCCAAAATAGACAAATGGGATCTAATTAAACTTCAGAGTTTCTGTACAGCGAAAGAAACTATCATTAGAGTGAACTAGCAACCAACAGAATGGGAAAAATTGTTTGCAATCTACCCATCTGACAAAGAGTTAATATCCAGAATCTACAAAGAACTAAAACAGTTTACAAGAAAAAACAAGCAAACAACCCCATTCAAAAGTGGGTGAAGGACATGAACAGATACTTTTCAAAAGAAGATGTATATGATGCAAACAAACATATGACAAAATGCTTATCATCACTGGTCATTAGAGAAAGGCAAATCAAAACCACATTGAGATACCATCTCACACCAGTTAGAATGGCGATCATTAAAAAATCTGGAGACAACAGATGCTGGAGAGGATGTGGAGAAATAGGAACACTTTGACACTGTTGGTGGGAGTGTAAATTAGTTCAACCATTGTGGAAGACAGTGTGGCAATTCCTTAAGGACCTAGAAATAGAAATTACATTTGACCCAGGAATCCCATTACTGGGTAGATAGCCAAAGGATTATGAATCATTCTATTATAAAGACACATGCACACACATGTTCATCATGGCACTGTTTACAATAGTAAAGACCTGGAACCAACCCAAAAGCCCATCAATGATAAACTGGACAGGGAAAATGTGGCACATATACCATGGAGTACTATGCAGACATAAAAAATAATGGGTTCGTGTCCTTTGTAGGGACATGGATGAATCTGGAAACCGTCATTTTCAGCAAACTGACACAAGAACAGAAAATCAAACATCACATGTTCTCACTCATAGACAGATTATGAACAATGAGTACACATGGATGAGAGGAGGGGAGCATCACATACTGGGGTCTGTTGTGGGGGGAAATATGGATGGGACAGTGGGGGTTAGGGAGGTTGGGGAGGGAAATGCCAGATGTGGGTGAGAGGGGAATGGAGGCAGCAAGCCACATTCCCATGTGTTATCTATGCAGCAATCTTACATGTTTTGCACATGTTCCTCAGAACCTAAAGTGCAATTATATATATACATATAGATAGATAGATAGATAGATAGATAGATAGATAGATAGATAGATATAAATAAAATAAAAGTGAAAGGAGGAAACTTTGGGAAAAGATGGATATGTCTCTTTCAATTTTTTATATTTTCTTCTTCATTTTGTAATTGATGCAAAGATCATATAGGAGCAGGTTGTTTTAATCTACTTTTTTTTATTCCACTGTGGTTCAAGAAGATAGTTGATACGATTTTTTTATTTTATTTTATTTTTTTTATTTTTATATACGATTTTGATTTTTTAAAATGTGTTGATACTTGCTTTTGGCTGAATATATGGTCTACTTGTCAAATGCTATATATGCTGATGAAAAAATGTATATTCCATTGTTGGGAAAAATGTTCTGTAAAGGTCTGTTAGGCCCATTTGGTCTAGAGTCTAATTTAAGTACTTTGTTAGTTTTTGCCTTGACAATCTCCGTAGTGCTGTCCATGGGGTGTTGAAGTCCACCACTATTATTGTATTGCTTTCAATATATTTTATTAGGTCTCGTAACATTTGTTTATGAATCTGGGTGCTCTGGTATTGGTTGCATGTATATTTAGGGTTGTTAGATCTTTTTGTTGCATTGATCTTTTTATCATTATGTAATTATCTTCTGTGTCATCTTCTGTGACATATTTTTTCCACCTCTGCATTAAGTCTATAAATGTCATTACTAGTTATGTGAGTTTCTTGTAAGTACCATATGGTTGGATCTTTTTAAAAAAAATCCATTCTGCTAATATATATCTTTTAAGTGGAGTATTTAGTTTATGTTCAAGGTTAGTATTTATTTGTGACTTATTGTTTCTGTCATAACGTTAAGTGTTACCTAGTTGTTTTGTACTTTATATGTATATGTGCTTTATAAGACCTGTGAGTTTTCTGCTTTCATGTGTTTTTATGACAGTGATATTAACCTTTCCTTTCCACATTTTGACGTCCTTTGATCATTTCTTGTAGGGCCAATCTAACTGTGATGAAATCCCTTAGCATTTGCTTTTTTGGAAGACAATATCTCCTTCATTTATAAAACTTAGTTTAGAAGGATACAAATCACTTGGCTGTTTTATTTATATATATATACATATGTATCTGTGTGTGTGTATATATATATATATTTATATGTATATATATTTATATGTGTATATATATATATATATATATATATGGACTGAAAATAGGACCCTAATCTCTTCAGACTTGTAAGGTTTCTGCTAAGAAGGCCACTGTTAGTCTTTTGGGATTTCTTTTATAGGTAATTAGATCCTTATGTGTTACTGTTTTAGGACTTCTTTCACATTCCGTTTAGAAAGTCTAGTGACTATGTGCCTTGGTGAAGTTTGTCTTGCAATGCATTTTTCAGTAGGTTTTTGAGCTGCTTGTATCTTGATATTTAAATCTCTAGTGGCATTAGTGAATTGTTTTCAGTTATTCTCTCTAATAGGGAATATTTAAGAAAAACCTCAAATAGGTTTTCCAGACATTTTACTTTTTCTTTTTCTGTCTCAGAAATATCCATGACTCATAGGTTTGCACATTTTACATAATTCTTTATTTCTTGAAGGCTTTGTTCATTTTTAAAAATTATCTTTGAGTTAATTCAAAAGACCTGTCTCTCAGTTCTGAAATAATTTATTTTGTTTGGTCTGGCCTATTCTTAAAGCTTTCAACTATATTTTGTAATTCCTTCAATGAATGTTTCATTTTCAGAAACTTTCTTCATTTTTAAAAATCTTTTTAGTAATTTTTTAATTTGTATATATTTTTTTCTGATTTCGTTGTGTTAGCTTTCAACTTTCTCTCTGATTTCATTGAACTTCCTTACAAGACATATTTTGAATTATATATTTGGCATTTCAGAATTTCCATTTCTGTTAGAATTAATTGCTAGAGAGCTCGTGTGATTATTTAGAGGTGTTGTAACATCCTGTTTTTTCACACTCCCAGAATCGTTACACTGTATCTTCTTACCTGGATACTCTGTCACTTGTTAGGTTTGCATTTACTTTTGCTCAGGTGGTTCCTCCTCCCTCCCAAAGGGTGTGATTATAATGTATGTTGTATATTATCATTTTGCTTTGATTCTGGCTTTCAGGGGGCTAAGGCTCAGTATGAGTTTCTTGGTTGTAGATAGCTTTGGTATAGTGACCTTCTCAAATCTTTGTTGTAGCAGTGATGAGCTTGGTTGTATGAGCAGGCTCACTGCCTTCCACAAGATTGGAGTTGTGGAAGTCTCAAGATGCTTTTCTCATGTTCCAGTGCTGTGCAGTTTTGTTAGCATGTCTTTTTATTGGTTTCTGTAATTCTCCCTCCAGGCCTGTAGTTGATGCTTATGGGTAAAAGCTGTAGCAGAAGCAAATGGGTATACTGTTCCATCTTTGTTTACCAGAAGGATCAGTCTGTTGTCTCAGGCAGCAGGGTGTTCTGGGGAATGCATGCCTGGTGCCCTGAGTTTCCTGCTTAGCATTGGAGAGGGAGACAAAGCTGCTCTCAGATGTCACAATTATAAGTACTGCCCCTTTTGGAAGTGGAATATGGAACCTGTGGTGAAATGCACTGTGGTATCTGCAGGGGAAGAAGGGGCTGCACTAGTTTCAAATCCCGGGCAAACAAAAACAGCATCCACCTCCCTGTCATACCCCTGTCCTGAGATTCATGACTCTCCTTTCAGAGAGATACTGCCATTTATTTCCATGCTGCAATACAGCTAATAGCTGTGGAAAATGCTTGCCCCACAGCTATCTCCTGTAATGGCCTCTGGGCAGGAGGTCTTTTCTCAGCCCAGAACAGATAGCTCTGCAGCTCACCTAATCCCTGCTGCAGGAACTCTGCTGTTCCATGTAGAAAAGGGGAAGGACCCTACCCTCTGCTTAAGCCCTGGCCCAATGGGAACATTGCCAGTGTGGGGGCTGTCACCCTTCATATCCCTGGAATGGCCATCCATAGAAGCTTTTGAATCAAGCCCCTGGAGAAGAAACTCTAGTGGATTGGGAGGGGAAGAAGTCCCCCTCTCCATTTTTATGCAAAGTACTGATAGTGTCTGGCTGCTGGACCAGAACCACACTCCTCCGTTCAGAGCCCAGAGCAATACTCACGTCTCTGCGGGAAGGAGAACAATCATCTTCAGTTCACATGCAGGGAGCTCTTGGCACGGGAGAATATGCATTCTGGATTTTGGTTTCCTTCGTCCCAAGGGACACTGTCTTGGAATGCTGCACTCAGTCTTTTTTTTCCCCAAAGAACTGTCTGCCCCAAGGGTCAGACTACCAGTAATTACGCAGTTCCCTTGGCTCCCATTGGCCCTTTGTGGCCGCTGTAGTCTGAGCAGGTGTTGGCGTCTATCTCCAGGGATCAAGTGATATGGATACACTGGGGTTTACATTTCCTGGGCATGACAGTGGCCCATAATGGATGCATACTCAGTATAGTGCCTGCCACCTCCTCTTGGGTCTAGGGAGAGGGTGAGTTATCCTTTGTCAGCTGGCAGCTCAGTGCAATGCCCTCAAGAAGTTCTCAAACCACCGCCCAGACCTGTGCTTCGGTGTATGAGGGCAGAGGAGCTCTCCAGCAGTTTGGAAACCAGCACTCTGCTGCAGGGATTTGGTGAGCCCAAAATAACTCCACCTACCTTTTCCATAGGACTCCAAGTTCTTCAGGGTTCCATCTCTGCCAAACTCCTGCTTTCTCCTTTCTGAGCATCCCATTTTCTTCCTTTGAGCCTTCTATTAAGCTCCAGCGTTCTCCTTTCAACATTTAATTCAAGTTATGATATTCATCTGTAACATTGATGATTCTTTCTGAGAACTGGCATCAGATATCTCTAGTTATCAGTCATGAAATGATCTCACTGCCATCATTTAAAAAGGATTTTGTGAGGTAGAGTGTGGAGAGAGGAAATTCTTTTGAGAATTCACACTAACTCACTCATACTTTACATTCTCTCAGAGGTTGCTCATTACATTATGAAGATTATGTAAATACTTCAAAAGTTACTTTCTGCTTTTTAAATTAGCCTTATACCATACTCACCTTACACATGAAGTCCAAATTATGGTTAACATCCTTTAGTTCTTCAAATGTTATCCATCTTCCTTATATTTGATCTTTTCTAATGCTGTACTTTTAATTTGAAATGCTCTTCTTTTCTTTCTTAACCAGGAATACTATGTCTTCATTCTTACCAAATTTTAGATGTCATTTCATCAGAAAAGTGATTTACCATAACTGTCCCTGTTGTTAGTTTCAACATCTGCCTTGGGATACTATAGAAAATCCCAAATCTCTCTGTTGGTCCAATATATATTCAATAATAACTAAGAAATGTTTTGATGTTGGTTGACTGTATATGTTATTATAGTGGGTTTATTCTTGTCATACAAATCATAAAGCAGTATGGATTATTGACTAGAAGCATTACAGAGGCCAGCTTGCTTGGGTTTCAGTACCAGCTCAGCCAGTGCCTACTCATTTGCCTTTGGACATGTTATTTAACTAAACGTATAAGTTTCTTCATCTGTAATATGGGAAAATCATAGTACATAAGTACTATGGTTTTTAAGAATGAGATTAGCTAATATACATCTTTGATAGCATATACGTTTGATATGTTGTAAGAGTTTTATAAATATTGTTTTAATAAGTAATTATTTTGATTCACATTGAGTTAAACAATGTTATCAAATCAATCCAACTTTGCAAAGGTAATTTTTAATCATCTCATAAGTAACTTCAGAAATATGAATTAGCCTTACCTAATTCAAAAATCTGAAATTACAACACATATAATTAGAACAAATTTATCTATATCTAAGGGATAGAAATTAATTAAGGTTATTATCAAGTGTATTATTGTTGAATGACATATAGTTTGTTTCCTTTCACAGTCACGAAGCTGAGGGTCATTTAGATCTTTCTTATTTATATCAACATACTGGCACTTTACATAACATAAAAGCATAGCTATTAAAATATAAGCTTATGATGGCCATCGCATTTCTCAGCTGTTCAAAAAGATCTGTACATTTATTTCTAATTTTCAAGAAGAAGTAAATGATAGGCAATGCTGGAATATAAATTTGAATGCATAAGAATAAAGATAGAAACATACTTCAAAAGTTATTCCTTGAATTACTTGGAAACATTTACATTTGGTAAGTGTATATTTTCATGAGCTCAAGAAAATATCAAGCCAGATACATTGCAAAATAATCAAAGCAAAATGTATCAAAGGGAAATTTTTTTAAAAATGAAAAAACTGAATGGCACATTCATTAACCATTCCCTGACATTTTAGGCACCATCTGATCTTAAATTTTCCTTGACATAAATTCCAAAAACTATCACAACAAAACTGTAGACCTGCCACGTTTTTAACCAATTAACACAAAATTAATTATATTTAAATAAGATTATTATTATATCTTTCCAAACTTAAAATTAAGAACTATTTGTTTTGGTAATATTTTGTTTATTTATAATTGTCTGAAGTTCCAACACATTTTATTTCTTATATGCTTCTAAATTTGGGAACCAGTTCTAGTTTACAACTTTCTGTTCTATTTTACTTTAGCTGTAAATGGAAGCATAACAGATATGATCTTCCTTAACAATTGCCTTGATTATGTGCTTTTAGTCTCAAAAGTATCAACTGTTACCCTTCAGACTTGCACTTGCTTCAGGGTTGTGCTTAATGGTGAGTATTTGGTTCCTGTCACAAGGGAACTATATCTGTTCACAATAAAAAGAAGTATGTATCGTATCACGAAACTGAAGTAAGTTAAAGGGAAATAGTTAGGTCAGCTTTTGCCAGTCAGAAACTTTATGTCAGTAGAACAGACTGTACATTTTAGATTTTAGATATGGAGAAAACCTTTCAGACTCAATATAGTTCTTCTATTTATTTTTATCTAAATACAACTTCTGCTTTGCTTATTGCTGTTATTATACAATATTAATCTAATAATGTGTGTTTTCTCAAAGATAATTTTTATCGATCAATATTTGAAATTCAAACAAATCATCTATTTTATAGGCATCAGGTTAGCTAGCGAGGGTAGTGGTGCCAGGAGAATCAGGTTTATTTGCATTCTTCACAATTTCTAACCTAAAGCAAACAGATCAAGTCCTTGATGAAGAACTGTTGCATTCTAAATAAATGGTTCCTTAACAAGCACATCCAAATCAGCATGTTTAATACTGAACTCAAGATCTTTTTCTGAAATCTATTCCTTTTTCCACACTTTTTTCCATGTAGTATTTCTCAAGTCAGAAATCTGGTAGTCTTTTATGGTAACTGTCTATTTGTTTACCTATTCAAACCTAATAGGAATATAAGTCCCCTTGATTCTCCACCAGAATTAACTCCCAATCTCTTCAATAAATCTCAGGTTTGATTGTCAACACTGTGATAGTCAGGGACACCACCATTTCTCTCTTTGAGTAATAATATTGTACCTTTCTCCAACCCAAAGTAACTACTGGATCATTTTTCTTAAAGTTGAAAATGCTTACCATGTTTCATTTTATGACCTCTCTAGACTTACTTCATGCCATTTCCTTACAACAGGCACCAGATTCATGAACCTTTTTCAGTTGCTCTAAGCTTTAAACATTTCCTAATATGGGACATTACACATAATGTCTTCTTATAATAATCTTCCCTCTCTCTTCATTTATCCTTCTCCCACATTTTATGACTCAACCATTACTCATTTATTAGCTTAAATTTTATTTCCTCAGAAAACCTTCTTACTTCTCTGATAATAAAGTCACTCCTAATTTTGTAATCCTGGAGTACTCTGCTGCTTCTTTCTATTAGTCATTTGCATAATTACATGTTTAATATTTGTCATCTCCACCTCCACTGTACTCTGCCTTCCATAAAAACAGTTTAGTTCTGTGAACAAAGACTCATTTTGTTACATTTCCTCACAAATAATATAAAACCAAAGCCCACAAATGAATTTTTAAAGATAATTACATTAAATTTTAATATTTACAAAAGAGCCACAGAGATCATGAGTATTCAAAGCCACAAATAAGTCATATCTTCCCATTGATTTATTTTTTTAAAGTACATTTCATTAAAATATTGGTTTTTAAATAAAATTTATGATGAGATGAGCAATTTCAGACAAATCATCCACACTGTCTCCTAATCTAGTTATCTGATTGACCCTATCTTGAATGAGGTAAATTATAAATCATATTTTCCAGGTCTATTAATGATTGTTTCCCTCTTGATTTTTCTTTTTTTTCTGAATTAATCTGGTTATTGCTGTCTTCCTAACAAAAATTAATTTCATTAGTAATTTCAAATACATCTTTATTTATATATTTTTTTCATTAAGTGATTATATTCATTTGTTCATTTCAAGTATTATATATTTATGTGCTTTTTAACTTTTTATTCAACTTTTTTTTTAAGTAAACCAATATTTTTTGAACTTTAGGTTTCCACACCTCTTTTTAGTAATAATTTCTTTAAATTTCTGCTTTAACATTTATACAACCATTTTTTTCTTTTCTCAAATTATTTCTTTGGCTCTTTTTAAATGCATTTACTTGAATGCTTAGTTCATCTATATTTTGTTCATTATTAACTATGAAACCATTTAGAGCTTTGGATTTATTTCTAATTGTATCTCTTAATACATAAATTAACTTGTGACTTTATTCATCTTGTATTTTTAAAATATGGATTTCATTTTATTTTAGATCAGTTATTTTAACTTGTATTAACTTACACATCTTTGGTTTATATTTCTTGTGTTTATGGCTGTCTTTTTTCAATTATGGTAGAGTTATATAGCTCACACAACTTTTCATGGTGGTAGTGGTTGTTGATATGGCAAAATTTCTCTTTCTGGCTTATTTCATAATCAATATTCATATGTGATAATATTCATATATTTTGTTTTCTAACTTAGCTTTCAAAAGTATGATCCTTAAAAGTCAAAGCTTAATCTATTAAATACTATTCTTATTATATTTAAAGGGTTTTCCTTATGTTTCCCATCAAATTTACCTTTGATTTCAATACTGCTGTTTGATATATTGAATATTGTGAAAGATTTATCTTTAGTGTACCTCATATGTTAATAAATACACCCTTCTATATCAGTCAGTGTGGATTAGGAAAGCAGAACTACTATAAGTTTTGAAGAATAAAGAACGAATCATAGGAGATGAAATCCAGAAATAGCACTTGCAGAGTCAGAGAAGAGTTTGTAACTAGTACTCCTGCAGTGGGTCTCAGGTAGATAAATCTGAGCTGCAGGGAAGCTGGGGATGCCGACTTGCCACAGGGGAACCATAAAGGGAAAGTGATAGAGACGTGTGGAAGGCTGTTGCTACTGTCTCCTGGTGGGCCTATTGGTCAGCAGTGTCAGCAGCTGGAAAGAACTGGCCATGGAATAAGGGAAGCCAGAACAAGCTGCAACCTGCCAGTTCCTCTGAGTTGTCCCTCTCCTCATCTGACTGCAACAGCCTTCAGAGATTAGTAGCGGTTACTTCATTTCTCTCTTACACATCTCACAAAAATTTCTCTTTAGGCAATCACTGTTTATACTAGAAATTCTGGGAAACATTGTTCCAGCTAACAGCTTTATATAGTCTGTAGCCTCTATATTGTCCACTCTTGAAAACTTGGCATTTATATTTCATTTTCTTAATCATCTATTTATTTTGAACAACGTGAGTTAAAAAGCCCGTACAGCTGTCCCTTATACAAATGAAAACATGCCAACCTTCTCCCCATAGAGAATACAAAGAGGACATATGTCACTTTACCCATCTTTTAATAATGTGTAGTTTTTTTTACTATCTGAGTCACACCATTCTTTGATAGCTTGTAACTTAAATACTTAAATATACCTTAATCACTACTAACACATTTTATAAATAGGAGAATGAATAAAGTATAATAATTTTGCATGTATAATGTTTGCTTATACATATATAGACATATACACACATTCTGTACATACCATACATATACTCTGTGCATATATACATGCTACACATATATATACAATGTATGCAATATGTAATATATACACACAATGTATATTGTACACTTATATACGTGTGTGTGTGTTTATGTTTGTACATATATACACATATTTCTCTCTCTATGTATATATGTGTGTGTATATATATATGTATATATATATACTTCCTACATGCTAGAGAAAAAAGGACTGTTACCTTAGAAGTATTTCTTCCCGAAGTGAATATACACATATACAAATATTAATATATTAATATGTTATAAAATTTTATATTTATAACTACCACAGTCCTTGTTCTCTGTAACTAATCATATGGTTCAAGGTAGCATTTGCCTCTTCCTTCTTACCTTATGTATTTCATTTTCCTTTGCTATTATGTTAGTACATGAAATATCACAGACTAGGTGACTTCAACAACACACTTTTATTTATTTATTACAACTCTGGAGGCTAGGAAGTTTAAGGTGCCCACTAGCTCAATTTCTGGTGAAAGCCCTCTTACTGGCTTAAAGATACCGCATTCTCCATGTCCTCACATAGCAGAGAGAGAGAAAAAAAAAAAACTCGACCTTTTTTCTCTTCCTTTTCTTATAAAGCCACTAATCACATCACAAGTACCCCAGCCCCATCATCTCATCAAACTCTAATTACCTCTCCACATCCCACCTTCAATATAAAATGTATATCTTCAATATAAAAGGTATTTTTCAAATGCCATCACTTTGGAGGTTAGGGATTCAATATAGGAATTTGGAGGAGAGGCACAATTCAGTCCACAGCAGTCCTCATCAAGCGTCTCAGCAAGTCAGGGGTTATTGTCTAGTGTGGTGACCCAGACCATTATTCTGGAACAAATTTTTATTTCTGAATTGTCTGTGACATTTCTAGTGTTGCCTGTATTGGGTTGTTGACATTTTTCACTGGCTAATCACAGAATATAAAAGTACTAAGAGGTTTCCAAGAGTTAGCTCCATTCCAGAATACCTTTTATATTTTTAAAGTAGCAATACAATGTTGGGTCACCGGCCTAAGGAGCACAAAGTGACCAGTGGCATTTCATTTTTCAGTTTAATGAAACATTGTTATACCCCTAAGTGGAAATATGCCTCCCTTCGGAACTAAGATTCTTTTTTTTTTTTTTTTTTTTTGGAACTAAGATTCTTATGCTAGTGGAGCACAGATTTGCAGTAATGAGAAGCAGATTTTTCACTAGAGGGTCATTAGGGGTAATCATGAGAGGAGCTGTTCACCTTTGCACAATGTGACTTCTGGGCTTAATGCTGATTGTAATTCATTAACCTTATATTGGTTATGGGTGCACCAAAATTAGTCCATTTTTCAGAACATGTATCTGGACATCTCACATCTTGTAAAGCATTGCCCTAGTCCCACAATGTGTTACCACACCAATAATACCATTGCTGATTTTTCAAAATGCCATTCTACTTTTCTCTTCTGTGAGCTCTTTCAGGATAATGGTAGATATAATACCAGTAACTTCCAAGTGTGTGAGCTCATTGTCATACATTATTTTCTTTAATCTAAGATGTTGATTTTAACAGAAATATTGTGGAAAGGGAAGGCAAATCTGTATCCGTAATAAATATATATTCCCATGAGAACAACATGCAGCCTTTTCTGTTTCATATGTGGTCTGATGTTTTGATATATTCAACCTGTCACCAGGTAGCTGGCTTCTCCCTTTCAGGGAATCATGCCATATTAGGGGTTCAGTATTCATCTCTGCTGTTGGCAGTTTGCCCATTCAGTAATTTCTCTAGACAGATAAGCCCCGATAAGTAGAAATTTACACTGATAAGCTCTATCATAACTGTTATTACAACCATTATGACATTTTTTTTACAAGCCCATTGATAAGAATAGAAGTAGTCACAGAAAGAAGTTGATTAGCCATCCACAATAAAAGTCAGTTTATCTACCTGA
The DNA here is from genome assembly GCF_001604975.1 of Cebus imitator. NCBI lineage: Eukaryota > Metazoa > Chordata > Mammalia > Primates > Cebidae > Cebus > Cebus imitator. Next base: position 960,324 of record NW_016107785.1, on the reverse strand, counting down.
TTGTTAGGACCCTCTGCTGAGGTGCCTATGTGAGACGCATTCACAGAGGACACAAATTTCTTCATTCTCTGGATTCATTCAGAGAAGTCTAGCCCCATCCTGCTTCTGTAGAATCTCTTGTTACCAATTTTTCCATCATATTCTTTCAAACCTTTAAGGATCTAACAAAAATATTAGCTACTACCCATGAGTTACAGAAAATCCACACCTCAGTTTATCTCTTTGCAGGCAAAGTCACAACCGCGTGCACTGCTCAAAGTCCTGCCTACTGGGGAGATTTTCATTCATCATTGTCATTCAAGGTCACTCCTATGTGATGATGTTTTAATGTTACAGCTGCTATTATTCATGTTTGTGCAAAGAACATTTAGTGTACCTCTTTGAACAGGATGTCTGTATTCAATATTGGCTTTTGGGCAATACCCAATTTATTATTTGCCTTTTCCACTATCTTAACTTTGTCAAGTTATTTTTTCGTATGCTATCCATCTCCTGGTTTCACCTTTTCCTTGGCATAAATCTCCTTGTAGGGAGAAAGTTGCTCAGATTCTCCAAATTAGTCTCTTTCTTTTGAGTTACTGATTCTCTATGAATAATTAACAGGATGAAGTTGTGTAAGTATTTACTTATTATTGGGAACCTGACAACTAAAGTGATTTTTGTACAGCAGTCTATGACCCAGATATGTGAGGGGATAATATTTTCCATGAGTTTATAAATTGCTTATTTTAGTGCGGTGGTATCCTGCTTTCCAGGGAAAGCAAGGAAGATCAAGAGAACATGTTTATTTGCATGTCAGTGTGGCCTGTACTTGCTTCCAGATCTACATTGTGAGCTTAGGGTGTCAGTGAGATTACAGGGGAGGTATGTAACACTTTTTCCCTAGAAAAAAAATATTTTGCATTCAGGGATGCTCAGTGTTTTTAGGTTTTATTTTGGTCTCAGTTTGCATAATAATTAGCTGAAAGTCTTAAATATCTTTTGCAATGTTTTCTGTTATCTTCTAAGTTTATTATTCTGTTTTATTTACATGTATTGGTTTATTCATTTTTTCAATTACTTACTTGCACTCCGGTCATTTCATTTGGTTTTTTAGAGCTAAACTCAAGGACTCAAGTCACCATATTGAATGAGATCTGTATTTACTTTTTGAACCCAACTACACTTAGGGCATTTGATCCTATTAACATTCACGTGTCCTCATAGTCTAGCAAAATCTGCTGTATGCTAATTATATAACTTATTTTAATTAAATCTTTATTTCACCTTAAACTTTCATAAAGCACACTCTCTATATCTTCATCTAATTACTTGATAATCATGTTAAGTAGTGTAAAGGGACTGATATTTTTGGGTGTTTTTTTTTTTGTCATTTTGTTTGTTTTGTTTTGTTTTTGAGATAGGTTATCACACTGTCACCCAGGATGGAGTACAGTGGCACAATCACGGCTCAATGAAGCCTCAACCTCCCTGGACTCAAGAAATCCTCCCACTTCAGCCTTTGAGTAGCTGGTACTACAGACATGTGCCACTATACCTGGCTGATTTTTGTATTTTTTGTGAAGATGAAGTTTCATCATATTGCCCAGGCTGGTCTTGTACTTTTGTGCTCAAGCAGTCCCCCTACCTTGGCTTCCCAAAGTGCTAGGATTACAGCCATGAGCCACCACACTCAGCCTGGGACTGGTATTTGAAAGTTAGTCTCCAGTGAATTTCAGAAGAAATTTAAAAATATAAAATAGAAGAGAATCTTAGAAGCCCAAAGAATGAAAGCAACATTTATTCATTATTATATATTGTTTTTCTTGAATATAATGACTTTAAAAACAAAAACAAAGTGTGGTATAAATTTTAACAGAAAATTATATTGAAGTTTTCAAATATTCTGTTAATAATGAGAGAAAGAGAGAGAGAGAGAGAGAGAGAGAGAGGGAGAGAGAGAGAGAATTGAGTAATTGAGGCCAGGATTGTTAAACATATAGGACATAATTTTTACAAACCAGATGGGTTGGTCATGATAAATAAATACTTACTGCTGTATTTCACTGCTTGTTTGTGCTACTTTGGCTACAGGCTAAAAACATGGAATGTTCTCTCTTTTGCCTAAGGACACAAAATTGTGCAGTAAACAAAAGTTCAAATAAACCTTTGGTCCGAGCAATTTGAGCAGACACTTACGTTTGGAAATAGAATACCTGTCAAGTACTTTGAAGTCAAATAGACCTCATCACTTCCAGTAGGATTAAATGTAGTCAAGGGAGCATTGAAAACTAATGAGTGAGATACATGGTGAAACCCTGTCTCTACAAAAAGTACAAAAATTAGTTGGGCATGGTGGTGTGCACCTACAGTACAGCTGCCTGGGAGGCTGAGGTAGGAGGATCCTTTGAGCCTGGGAGGTCGAGGTTGCAGTAAGCCATGGTCATGCGACTGCACTTCAGCCTGGTGTGAGGGAGTGAGTGAGACCCTGTCTCAAAATGAAACAAAAAAACTGATGAGTTAATAAATGAGGTAGAGAGACAAAGATTCTGGAAATGTAGATAAAAACTTTGGAGTTATTTTAAAGTAATAATTCCAGATGAAAGTAATCATTCATCAATGAAGAGCATGCAAACCAAAAATGATTTTAATCAGGATAAAAAGTTTTTCTTTTTTTTTAAACCTTTGAAAATGTGGCTTTCAACTGTCCTCAGAATTCACTATAATGCAAATACTATAATAGTCCCGTCTTCTAAAGAGAAAACTTTTAAGATGAGCTCAGAAATTATATGATCCTCCACCTTTGAAAAATATCACGAAGGATATAAAAATCCATTACGAATAAATTCTGCTTACTTGGACTCAGGGGAAAGAAGAACAGTGTATGTTTCCATGAACTCAGACTTTAGTTTCAGCTTTTGCATCCTATTTAAAGTATGAATTGTCACGCTTCCACTATTCTGAGAACATGAATGTCTCTGGAAAAATGGGGAAGTATACTTTGACCAAGTTTTCAAATACGTGCTGCTGAAAAGGAGACACCTTTTACTTTCACAGTCTTAGCAAATAAAGATTATATATCTACCAACAAAACAAACTCACTTGAAATGCATGAATTGCACATACTTGATATACATATATGTACACATCACTAGGCATGTGTATGTTTAGACATATGTATATACAATATATGCATGTGTACTTATGTGTCTGCTAATATGCATGTATAAATTTGTCATAATGTATGAATGTTTATATTTGTTACAGGATGCTACAAGAAACTTTTTGTTGGCTTTGATTTGGGGAGTGGGGCCCAAAGCTGAGGATAAAAAGAATCTAAGTATATTCATGTCCTGAAGTGATCCAGCAACAACTGGATCAAATATCACCCAGTTTTTGCTAATTGACACAGCCTTTGGCCCTGTGGAATTTGTAGTGCTTATTCCGTGAGTCAGTTCCTTGTCTTCAGTATGAGCATATGACTACACCTAAACCGATTTATTCAGAGAAATAGGAATGTCTCCCAGAGTGGCATTTCATCCCTCTCCTTGGTTGCCCTTTGCCTCCTTGTTGGATATCTTAATAGTCAGATTTTTTTTTCAGTGTGTTCATTCCTAAGGAGTTAGGAAGACAGTGGCAGGAAGACACAGAGAGAGAATGACAAAGAACCAGAGTGTAGTCCCCGATTTGACAGGGCCGGGACGGGTGAATTTTCTTTGAGCCTTGTGGTTACTTGACTAAGCTTGGGTGGTTTTGCCAGTTTCTCCCTCCCCACGCAGGGAGATTGCTCCAGAGGAAAGAAGGTCAAGCCAGAACCTCTGGAAAATTGAAAGCTGAAAAAGGTTGAGTCCAGTTGGTTTCCCAAATCAGGAGGCAGAGAAGTTGGAGGTGCTAAAGGGATTTTGAAGAATTCTCTCTCACACACACACATTCCACAAAAAAGAAAAAAGAAGCCAGCATTTGAATAAATCTCAGTTACATCAAGAGCATCAGCAGTCAAGTTAGTGTTAAAGGAACAGCCTGTCTCCATACCTGAAGATAAATCAGCATTTGTTTTCCCTGCCCTCCATTCTGCCCCTGTGGTGAAATGCTAGACTTAGTATAGGGCACTGGAGGAAGAGGCAGAAGGACAGAATCTACTACCATTGGCTTCTTAGTCCCCTTACTCTGTCCTGAGATGTTGCATGGAGAGAGCTCTGAATCAGAAATGAATTCATAGTATAAGCTGGAAGCACTAAATTTTATTAACTAAAAGCAACCTGTGAGCTGTACAATCTGGCCAAAGTAACAACCCACTTTAGTGACAAATATACATTTACATAAAGTCGTAACTAGGGAATGATATTTGCTGTATAAAGATGGAGAAGGTAGGCCAGCAAGGGGAAAAGGGACCATTTTTTTTAGTTATTCTGCTAGAGGCACTTTTACAAAATGTATTTCCTGCATGTGCAAGCTCTCTGTCATGTAGAAGAATTACTCTGTTTAAAGAGTGGCTGCTTTAAAATAGCTAAAATAATTTATCTGGGAGTTTGTAAAATGATATTCAGCTTTAAAGCTTGTAATGCAAACCAAGAAAAGCTAACTGCTGGCATAATTCTAATTTAATTCTCTCTTATGGACCAATTTGTCAAAAATATAACTCATTGTAAATGTAGGAATTGTGTGTGCTTGTACTTATGAACATACACAACATTAACATACCCACACGAGACTATTTTTAGTATCTGGAAAAAAATTGTGCATCACCTAAAAAGAATGTAGAGCCAAATTTATGTGTTTTTTTTTTTTTTTTACATTGTAAAGTACACTAAATGTTGTAAAAATGATATGTGTGCTTATCATTAGTGTAATATCAATGTAATACTGTTTTTTAACATCTACAAAACACCAATATGCACTGTTATTCTATTCTGTATTATTTATTACTAAGGCTACGACAAAGAAAACACTTTGTTCTGAGATATTGTTTTTCTTCTTTGATGATCCTTCACATAATATATAAACTAGTATGAGATTTTAATGTTAAACATTTTATTTTGGAAAGTCTATGATTATGGCATAAGCAATACTTGGTATCACATTCCCCAGGGAGATGCTAATGAAGTGGGACTGCATGGAATTGGATTAAGAGCTGCAATCTTGGAAGAGAGATCCTATGCTCCTCTTTCCTCCAGCAGCCTTCTGTAGTATCTGCCTGCACTATATAACCTAGTTATGAAGTTGTTTCTAATTTCTGCATTTATAGCTATGAACAGAGGAATCTTAAGCAGATATAAGAAGAGTGGGAACAATGTTTATCATCGTTCTAGCAGAGAGGTCTTATGTCTAACCCTGTTCTCCTTGAGGTTTTGAAAGAAACTCAGATGGGGGTGGAGGAAGTAAAGAAATAAAGCAAAAATAATTAAATGAAACAATTATTTCTAGAAATAATATAGTATGATTTTGAAAAAGTCATTAAATAATGAGGGTCTTAGATATGAATGAATATTTAAGAGGCTTCTAAGAAAATTAAACTTAGCCTGTCTTAGACCGATGTGGGAATGCTGACTAGAAAACTGATAGTGCTAAAATTATTGGTGGCCATGAATGTGCAGGGTTTTCTTGACTCACTGCCACTACACATATGACCAAAGTTATTATTGATTTTAAGGAAAGTAAAAGGAAAGCAATTTTCAAAATATTGCAGCCTCTTTTTTCTTTTCTTCCTTGTAGATAGGGAGAATGGCTATTGGAGAATGTCATTTTGTTGTTGCTTATGCTATATGCCTTTCTGTTGCTTCAGGTTACAATATTGAATTGTGCCTGTCTCCTCTCAATGACTTTGGTAGCCTGAGACAGTCTATTCTGTCTACTACTGAACAGAGTTTTAATTTCATAAGTGGGTCAGAATGTCATACATTTTCATAATTTCTATGATTTCAGACAGTTCTGTTTACTATAGCTATCTCCTCTTTACATATATAAACAAAATAATTCTTAGAGTAGAAATCAAAGTGGGCAAATTTACTGAGTACTTGAACAAATGTGATGTCCTAGTCGAGTTACTTTTGACTGACCATAAGAGTAGATTTTTTTCTTTTTAAAAGAAGGGACTTCTTTATGAAAGATGAAATGGTTTCAAATATATTGTTGGTATTCAGCAGTGCATATTTGATTCTTAAGATAGTATAATAACAAAAACAATAATTTCAATAGGGATAACTGCATGATCAGTCTGTATAGTATCTCTGTTTTTACATTCACCGAATTACACTTATTGCCAGTCCTTGCAACCTGCTAGTAGCTATCTTATTTTTTTGCCTGATGCTTTCCATACGAGCAACCCCAGGTATTTTCTCAAAAAGTATACATTCTGGGAGAAAGGACTACATGTTCGAGCTAAATACAAACCGTTTTTTTAAATATAACAATAATAGCTGTAAAATGTTTGGGAAAGACATAGCTCAACTCACCAAAGCTATTTCTGTGGAGGGATCTTGAAAATGATCAGCTTTTTCTTCTTGATCTAAATGCCTGGGAACCTGTTGCTATACCCTTGCTGAGGTCTTTCGATTGAACTCCCCTGGCTTTAGCTAATTCAGTTTCTAACCAGCAGGTATTGCTGCAGCATGCTGTGTGCACGTATTCATAGCTTTGATAATTCAGAGGGGAACAGCCAAAGAATCACCAAATCAAGACAAGCGTGCTGTTTGTGCTATAAATAGTCACATTATCCTGGCATTCTGTTTCTTCTTAATTCCTCCTCTCCTTTATTCATCCATATAATCCCAATCTGTAAATTTAATTTAATGATTATTTGGAAAGATAATTTGGATGTGTGCAATAACTATGAAAGGCAACTTGGGAATTTGCATTAATTATAGAAGATCATTCTTGCTAGACAGGATTATCCAGTCACTTAACAAATAATCCACAATGTCCTAAAAGATGTAGAAAAATCAGCCTGGTAGGCGGATTATATGACCTTCAAGGAGTTGCAAAATATTTATATATATATATTTTTCTTACCAATATAAGCCTATCAGTGTTACAAAGGACTTCAAGAAGTTAATATGTAGATTAATGACTATATATCTCTAAATGCCTCAGTTCTCTTATAAAATAAATTAATATAAATACTATTAGTGAATGGCATTCTGTGGTTATTTTCAAAGCAGCTATTTCTGACAGATATTTAGGCAACAATGCCATGGAGTAGCTTCTGTTATTATTTAATCAAATCTATTAAATATTTTAGTATTATAATATGCACCAAACATCAAAATTACAGAAATAAAATGTGAAATGTTTTATTGATGCTTAAGTGCAATTTAAAATAGCCTTTTACAATTATAAGAACTCTCGTATACCTCTCCTCCTAGGCATAAATATTTTCTGTGTACATCAATAATGAATATTCTTTTTTCCCCTCATCCCTTAAGTAGAGAAAATTGTAACCTTGCCATTATATTATTTTATAGGCCAGCTGAGAGAGCCAAAAGAGCCATATCCTTCAGATGACTGGAAGGCAACTAAAATAATTTTAAGAGAACAACATTGTTTTTTAAGGTTAATATAGTTAGCTCCTGTTGATATTAAATGATTTAATGATGTGGTACCCATTTGTTGTATAAGCCTGAGATAGAATTATTTTTTGATTCAACTAAAATATGAATCTACAAAAGGATTCTCAGTATTTTACTTTTTTTGGTTATACAAATGCACAGAATCAATGTATGTATTACTTATTTTAGTAGTCAGAATTTGAATTTTATTTAAAAATATTAGTATTCAAGAGATCTGTGTATAACCCAGAACTGACAATCAATAATAGTAGGGTATGTATCTGTAGCATTGTGGAAACAATTTTCCTCTACAATAGCAATTATGTAAATATATAAATAATACATAAATATGTAACTAAATACATAAATAGGGGACTAAAAATAAATCAGTGACCCTATTGTCACATTTTAATATATTTTACAGGTAATTATAGAAAATATATAAGGACATTATTATCTCTTACTATCCTAATTAGAAAACCTGAATATGAAAAAGAAATTTCTAGAATTTTACTTTATATAACAGAAAAGTAAAACTGTTTCACCGGATGAAAATAGCTAGTTCTAAAGTTAGGGGTCTAGAGATACGTTGCCTTGTTTTCCCCTTGGAATTAGTTTGTTTATTTATTTTTTAAAATTTATTTGTGTGTGTGTGTGTGTGTGTGTGTGTGTGTGTGTGTGTACTTTGGGCTCTGGGATACATGTATACATCCTGCATCCTGCAGGATTGTTGCATAGGTACTTACATGCCATGGTGGTTTTCTGTCTCAATCCACCCCTCTCCCTGTCACCTACATCAGCATTTCTCTCTGTTATCCCTCCCCATCCCCCCTGCACTGTCCCTCCCCTCTCCTACCCTCCACCCCCCCACCTAGCCCTGTCAGTGTTGTTCCCTTCCCTCTGCCCAAGTGTTCTCATTGTTCATTACCTGCCCGTGAGTGAAAACATGCAGTGTTTGGTTTTCTGTTCTGTGTCAGTTTGGTAAGAATGATGGTTTCTAGATTCATCCATGTCTCTACAAAGGACACGAACTCATTGTTTTTTTATGGCTGCATAGTATTCTGTGGTGTATATGTGCCACATTTTCTTTATCCAGTCTATCATAAATGGGCATTTGGGTTGGTTCCAGGTCTTTGCTATCGTAAATAGCAACGCAACGAATATATGTGTGCATGTGTCTTTATAACAGAACAATTTATAATCCTTTGGGTATATAACCAGTAATGGGATTGCTGGGTCAGATGGCAATTCTATTTCTAGATCCTTGAGGACTCGCCACGCTGTCTTCCACAATGGTTGAACTAATTTACACTCCCACCAACAGTGTCAAAGTGTTCCTATTTCTCCACATCCTCTCCAGCATCTGTTGTCTCCAGATTTTTTAATGATTGCCATTCTAACTGGTGTGAGTTGGTATCTCAATGTGGTTTTGATTTGCATTTCTCTAATGACCAATGATGATGAGCATTTTTTCATATGTTTGTGGGCTACATATATGTCTTTTTTTTAAAAGTATCTGTTCATATCCTTTGCCCACTTTTGAATGGATTTGTTTGTTTTTTCTTGTAAATCTGCTTCAGCTCTTTGTAGATTCTGGATATTAGCCCTTTGTCAGATGGGTAGATTGCAAAAATTTTTTTCCCATTCTGTTGGTTGCTGGTTCACTCTAATGATTGTTTCTTCTGCTGTGAGAAGCTCTTAAGTTTAATTAGGTCCCATTTGTCAATTTTGGCTTTTGTTGCCAATACTTTTGGTGTTTTAGTCATGAAGTCCTTGCCTGTGCTATGTCCTTAATGGGGTTGCCTAGGTTTTCTTCTAGGGTTTTTATAGGGTTAGTTCTTATGTTTAAATCTTTAATCCATCTGGAGTTACTTTTTGTATAAGATGTAAGAAAGGGGCCCAGTTTGAGCTTTCTGCATATGGCTAGCCAGTTTTCCCAACACTATTTATTAAACAGGGAATCCTTTCTCCATTGCTTGTTTTAAATATCACTGGTTTAAGTATGTTTGTATGTGTATTTGTTACATAAATTCTTGTAGATGGCATTAGATGGTTTGATCCATTTTGTGTATGATTTCTTCTACTCAGTGAAATATTTTAGTTCATGCTTTGCTTATGTCAGTAACTTATTATTGTTATAGTTGTGTACTATTCCACTGCATGAACGTTTCAGATTTTCTTGATGTATCCTCTTCTTAATGGTCTCACATGTTTTTATCTAATTTGGGGCTATTATGAATAAAGTGCTTTGAAAATTCTTATGCTTTTGTAGGTTTGTGCACTCATTATTTGTGAGTATACTAAGTATAGATTTTCTGTTCACAGGGTAGAAGGGTGTGCTGGGAGAATCTCGTATCAGCCCATTGGGCATGCTTATTAAATGTTTGGGTGTTTTGTGGGTTAGTTTTTACACATGGACATTATAGAAAAATAAATTATATAAATTTATTCTATATAATTATTGTGCAATTATTATATAATTATTTTAAATTATATAATAATTATATAAATATATATAATTTTATCAATATAATTTAAATAAATTATATCAAAACTAAAGGTAATAAATTATCAAAACTCACTATGCCACCATTATTTCACTATATTTTACCATTATCTATACTATCAATGTTATTTATATCTTTTATATGAGGATGGTGGAAATGCTGTATAAATATATGTTATAGTACAGATTACCCCCAGCTTTCCATTCAGCGATTTCACAGTGAATATGGTAGGACTAATTATACCACACAATTTGATATATGCTACAGACAAGACCTGGGTTTGTTGTTTTTGGCTTTTCCAGGCTTAAGAAAATGCTGGAGAAGATTTTACTCATGCAGGTTAAAGTTAAACATTTGTTGCATTTGTAGATATTGCATTGAGATTATCACAAAAATGAAAAATTACTGTTTCAGTATGCAAAAACTATTATCTGAGGTAGCAAATAAGTTGTATACATCATTAAAGAAACAGTGACAGGCATCTTTGTTGGTTATATTTGTTTTGCTGATTAATGTATACCTAAATAACAACAAATAGTTATGTTAAAACTACACTTGAGTAATTGCAACTGTAAGTTGGATGCAGGTACTTAAAACGGTGTTGTGTTAAAACATGTTAGTTGTATATAATTTACAACAAATAGAATTTGATATTTTATTAGTATTTGTACATTAAAGGCTACACTTTAATTATATCACTAAAATTTATAATAACTGTATATATACGTTTATATGGATTGTAAGCATTAAATACACTGATACATATATTTTCAGAGTACTGGTTGTTAAATATTTCCCAAACCACCCACAACTTTAGAAATAGTTAATTGAAACAAAGTGCTAAAGGCTTTATTCGGTGGCTGTATAACATTTTTTTACCATGAGAAATGTATGAATATTTTAATTAATCTACATCTTCTCTAATATTTTATATTGTTAGTGCTGTAAATTGTAGTTATTTTGGTGTTTTGAGTATTTTAATGTGGTTTTAAGTACATTTCCTGTGATTTAAATGTTACCTTATGAAATTATGTTGAACACCTATTTGTATTTCATTGTATTTGTATTTCATTGGCAATACTTCTTGAATGAAGTATTTGATCAAGACCTTTGCCCATTCAAACATATTTTATCTTTTTAGTTTGTTATCAGTGTGTCAGTGTTTTATATGTTATTCATATCATTTCGTTATTGGATATAGGTGTATAAAAATTTTCTCACATTCTATAACTTGTTAAACACTTTCTTTTTTCTGTTTTTGTTGTTGTTGTTTTGTTTTGTTTTTAGATACTGTGTCTAACTCTGTCACCTAGGATGGAGTGCAGGGATATAATCACAACTACTATAACTTTGAATTCCTGGGCTCAAGTGATCCTCCCACCTCAAACTCCCAAGTAGCTAGCTGGTACTGCACACTGCCATGCCTAGCTAATTTATACAGTTTTTTGTAGAGATGAGATCTCACTATGGTTCCCAGGCTGGTCTTGAACTCCTGGCCTAAGTGATCCTCTGGCCGTGGGTTCTCAAAGTGCTGGGATTACAGACGTGAGAAAAGCTTTCTTAATGATATTCTTCATAAGCAGAACTTTTAAATCTGATAACATTTTATTTATCAGTTATTTATTTAATGGTTACTGACTTTCTGTAGCCTGTTTATACCTTTGCCTACCCCTGTTTTATAAAAACTTGTCTTCTGAGTTTTTCTCTAGAAACTTTGTAGGAGTTTATTTGTAGTGAACGATGCGATTCAAATCAGTCTTCATGTATGTTGTGAGTAGCACGCCACTGAGATTCATTTACCATAAGGATATACTGTTGCTCCAATGCCATTTACCAAAAAGTCCTTCTTTTTATTCATAATACTTTCTTGCCTACATATACATATATACCAACACAAAATCCACCTATATCTGAATATATGGTCCATGTATGTAATCGCCTCATGAGAATGGATTTTACAAGCCCGAAAGAAATGGAATTAATCACAAAGGAAAGATATAAAAGATAAACATGCATGTTCATAAAGAAGTAACAATATAGAAAATCAGATATGGAAAGATATTTGCAACAACTGGCACATAAAGATAAAATTTTAATGGCCATTGTTATACAAATAGCTTATGCAAAGTAGTAAATATACATGAAGGGACCAATAGCTATTAGAACAATGGAAGTGAATAGACACTTCATTGGGAAAAACAAATAAAAATCTCACGAACAATTTTTGGTTATGCTAATAATTAAATGGAAAGGATAACAATGTCACAATTCAACTCTCAAATGAATATTTTAAAAATATACAACTCACAATAATTTTGAAGTTGTGGTAAGATGGGAATTCTTAGAACCTCCTGATTAATTTAAAAAGCAGTCCAACATTTTAAAGGACAGTTTAGTGATATAAATATCACATCTTTTACCACGTTACACTGACACTGATTAGTATATACACATAACCATGGTATGCTATTAATTTAACTCTCTGGAAAAAGTAAAGCCTGGATTTGTAGCATTTGCCAATGTTTATGATATAAGTACTCCCACCATGGTCAGTTTCAAGCTATTAACAGTTTAACAGTCCACTCACAGAATTTCACAGTTATCTCTTGCAAGAAAATTCAAGCCAGAACAAGGATTCCACTATACATAGTCTTTTTAAAAAAATCATTTTCATATAGCTATGAATGGTTAAACAAGAGATTAAATTAGAAATATGTCTGATATAATTATTTTAAGAAAAAATAGATTTTAATATGGCTTATTTTCCACATGCGAAATGTAAAAGTAAAAGGTTTTGGCTTTATGGAGGCCAATGTATCAATAAGTATCAAATCTAAAGACATACTTGTATTTTAATACAGAAATTCTACCTCTAGATTATCCTAAGAAAATAAAAATGAACATGCATAATTTTTTTCTAACACTAGGCTCATTGAAATATCACCTATTTTTTAGCAACTGCTGTGGGAAAACATGAGTAGATAATAAATATTTTAATCCAATTATGGTTAAGCTAGATGATACATTAAGAAGCATGCATTATATAAAATATTTTAAAATACTGTTTAAAGGATGTAACAAAATTATTGCAGGATACATATTGGAAAAGGAGGCAACCAAACAGCATGCATAGTCTTTTTTATGTTTTGTTTTGTTTTTTTTCTGAGACAGAGTTTCGCTCTTGTTACCCAGGCTGGAGTGCAATGGCGCGAACTTGGCTCACCGCAACCTCCACCTCCTGGGTTCAAGCAATTCTCCTGCCTCAGTCTCCCGCGTAGCTGGGATTACAGGCACGCGCCACCATGCCCAGCTAATTTTTGTATTTTTAGTAGAGACAGGGTTTCACCATGTTGACCAGGATGATCTCGATCTCTTGACCTCGTGATCCACCCGCCTCAGCCTCCCAAAGTGCTGGGATTATAGACGTGAGCCACCACTCCTGGCTGATGCATAGTCTTATATTAGAAAAGATTGTATGCATTTAATAGATTATATCTGCATTTATTGTGTTATTCATATGTATTTATAAAACAATGTGTATATCATATACCATACAATGTAAATGCTATATTTTGTCTGCTGTATGCATCTATAGTTACATATTTGCATGTTGTATCTAAACAAAAGCATTCTTTATTCTGTGTGAAGATTGTAAATTTTTTTCCTTCTTTGTTCTTGTTTTTCTCTATTCTCTCAGTTGTCTACATCATCTCCTTGGAAACTGCAAGGTATTCTATAATTTTTAATCTGACATCTAATCTTGACACATATAAATGTGAAGAGAGGACCTAGTTCTTTTCTAGGGTATCATATAATGTAATTTAAAATTTTAAGATTATTAGGTGCAACTAGCAACAGATAATAATTTCGTTAGTTCTCAACAATAAAAAAAGTTGAATACTAGCCAACAGTAAGAGTATTAAAATAGTTCATATATATATATGGGGGGGGGATAACAGCCGTAAATTCATGTATTTTTATATAAAGTGAAAGTATTTAGTGCTAGCCATTTCTGCAAATTAGTTAATGAAGTAATGAATAAGAGAGACATTTTCCCTGCATTCCAGATCTAAAACTAATAGGAAAGTTTGAATCTGAAGAGCTTAACACTTGGTAAAGTATTTGGTTCAGGAAGATAACCACAGTATTTTGAAGCAATTTCATGGCCCCTTCCATAACTGTTGTATAATTAGAAAGATGTACAGATGACCATGTGTCTGGTTGCATGGCAGTCAATGCAATCTTGAAATTTTGAAATCCAGCAAACTCAAAATTGTGTCCATACATTGCTAATATGTATCTCAATTGGTAGAAAAATATTGGATAACTATTTCCAGAATTTTCCAAAGGTGTGTATATGTGTACACACACACACACACACACACACACTTTCCCATCTGACAATTTTAATCCTTAGTATGAACTCAACATATATTTGCATATATTTACAAAATGAGAAGAATGACTATAGTAGCCCTATTTGAAATCATCAAAAACTAGAAAAATTCTTCAGCAATAGAATCGAAGAATACATTTTTCTATAATCATATAATGTAATAATTTATAGCAATGAAAGTGAAACAATACAACATGGAGTAACCTCACAAACTATTGAGGGAAAGCAGTCACATATGAAAACATACACAGTGTATAATTTCATATATACACCGTTCAAAAACTAACAGAAAAACTGGAATTTCTATTTCTTAATTTGGATACTAGTTATGTAAATATGTTTATGTGGAAATTTGTTTTGTCACATTTATATTTTCTGCACTTTCCTATATGTATGTTTCCATAGCATAGATGTCTGATATGGATCTCACTTAGCTAAACTCCGGGTGTCAGCAATGCTGTGCTCCTTTCTGTAAGATACAGAGGAGAATCTCTTTATTCTGATTGTTGGTAAGAATCCATGTATTGAGGTTGTAATGACGCTGGCTGTCAGGTCAGGGGCTATTTCTAGTTTCTCATGTCACCTACATTCTTTGTCTATGGCCCTTTCCTCCAACTTCAAAGTGACAATGTTGGGCCCAGTACCTTCATGCTTCCTGTAACTTTACTTCCATCTGCAAACTTCTCTTTTCTGTGTAAAGTAACATTTATAGGTTCTGGGGCCTAGGGCTTGGACATCTTTGGAGGTGAAATTTTTCTGCCTACTGTGAGATTAGACTTTAAGATAAAACCTTTCCATGAATTGTTTTTAAAAGCATGTCAAGAGAGAACCAATTCAAGAGTAATTTATTGTTATTATTATTATTATTATTTTTGAGACAGAGTCTTGCTCTGTTGCCAGGCGCCAGGCTGGAGTGCAGTGGCATGATCTTGGCTCACTGCAACCTCCACCTCCCGGGTTCAAGCAATTCTCCTGCCTCAGCCTCCCTAGTAGCTGGGACTACAGGTGTGTACCACCGCAGTCAGCTAATTTTTGTATGTTTTAGTAGAGATGGGGTTTCACCATGTTGGCCAGGATGGTCTCGATCTCTTGACCTCATGATCCGCCCACCTTAGCCACCGCACCAGGCCCAAGAGTAATTATTTATATTTTTTTATTATACTTTAAATTCTAAGGTGCATATGCAGAGTGTACAGGTTTGTTACATAGGCATACACATGCCGTGGTGGTTTGCTACACCCATCAACCTGTCATCTACAATAGGTATTTCTATTTTCCTTATCGCCCTCAGTGGGACCCATACTCTTTGCCCTTCTGCAACTTGTGGTTAATAAACTACCTGAGATCGTTCAAGATTTCTGTTAAAAGTGAGCTAGTCTTCCTATAAAAATGTTTTAATTAAGCATCGAAACCTGACTGCTATATTCCTTCATGGGGAGTCATAGTATGGCATTAATATGGAAAGACTGAGATATTCTGCAATAAAGAAATTTACTTAATTTACTTTCCTGCATTGACCCAGTGTTACCAAAATATAGTTGGAATTTTTCAAAAATATTCTCTAAAAGCTCCTGATATCATACATAAGAAATGTTTTTTCCTGGTCCTAAAATAGAACATAACTCAAAATTTTATAATTGTGTCGCTATGGCTAGTATCTTTCTGCTGCTTTTTTACAAATAATACTTTTGATTGCTCTCACTATATTTTAATTGTTTGTTAAGTGTTTTTTGTTTTTTTTTTTTTTCAGAATTATTACCCTTCTTTCTGAGGAGAAAATCAAAGCAAAGTGGTTTCCAAATTTCCAGAGCTGATAATTGGTAGAATAAGATTTTTTTAAAATTTTAATATAAAGGACAAATTTAGTGAATTATCTTCCTCTTGTAAACAGTTATAATTTTAATGCTTTTCACATCCATGCTGAAAAAATTGTAATTAGATAAAGATGAAAGGAACATAAATTTCTCCAAAGGAATTTTTCGTGTCATTATATATAAACAATGAGGAAGTTTCAAACACTTTCTAATTATCACAAGTTACCAAGAAAATAAAAGATTAAATTTGTACACATATTGATCTGTATATAAAATACATGCAAAAATGATGTAAAAACATTATGCATTTTACTTTGACCTCTGTCCTTAAATATTTGCGCAGGGGCAGAAGCTTTTCTTATGTATAAATGACTGTGACTTTATTTAAAATATGAAAGGAAGAACCCCAGTTTAATCACAGTATTTTAAAAATCCTTTCCCAATATTAAAATATCATTACCAAAATATAGCACCATAATACAAATATTGATGGGAGAGGGTATTCACATCATGCAGAATTAATAATAAAAACAAACAAACACTGAAAACCCATGTTAATATCGTAGAAGAAGAGGTTGATAACAGCTTTAGCTTTCCTCATACACAGCAATAAAAAAGTGAAATAATTTAAACTACCAAAAGTCCCCGAATAAATCCTAACAGAAAAAAAAAAAAAAATCCAAGTTCAGCACTACATTTTGAATGGTAAAAGAGAATGGGGCAATTGAGTTATACAATTGGAATTATGGCTAACACATAAGTCTCCTCTGCATTAATTTTATTTTTCCTGTTCATCAGCAGTAGGAGTTAGAGTGTGAATAATGAAGAGGACTTCAGGTTGTGTTTAGACTGTAAGAAAGTCCTTACCAACCTTCAGCTATTGATCATGGGATCAAGACAAGAAACACTTTATGAATTGAGAAATTCTAAAACACTTAGAGCATGATTTTGCTGTAGAATTGGAAGCTTATGAAACCTAGCTATAAATGAGCATCTCATAGATTGCCAGGACTGACTGGCTGCAAATCATATCTCTCCTGATTTATTCAGTTCCCCATGGAGCTCCTGAATCCAAAGTACTAGCAGAGTACACCATTCAACAGGCTTCTCGTGCCTGTATTGTGGAATTAGTCCTGGGTTTAATTCAGTGAGCCTGAGAATAAAGACTGCTGTAACCCTTGCTTTGGAATATTTCTAGGGTTAAGTTTATAAGAAGATTTTTTTGAAGTTAAAGATTTGGGAAGTGTGAGGATGTCACTTTTACAGGTGGTCTCTGTATCATTTAAATATGATTGTTACAGTAATACCATAATATCAGCAAAGTTAAGATAAATATCCAGTTATTTAACAGCTGAATTCACACATATTTGACACAAGAATCAACTTGCATTGATGTGATCTGCATTTATGCCCCTAAAGAGTCAGTATTAAGAAATGGTGACATGCGATTCTATACATTCTTACACTATAAAGTAACAAATTTTACTTCCATTAGCTATTACAAAACCTTATGTTTTAACCCCTCTTTCATAGAAAGAGGCAATTCAATGCTATTAGTTCAAAAAAAATCCAGCAATTTATTTTATAAAATATTGCTCTACTTTTGAGAAGAAGATCTTAACCCTTCCCTAGCTCTTCAGCTTTATCTTCCCAAACTGTCTTCCACTCTGGTGAAATTTTTAATCTAAAACAGTTTTGACTGTCTTGTTTAAAACATTTCAATACATTTTTATAAGGTAGCATCCGATTTGCTAAGTGTGGTTAAGAAAAAAGTCAGGGCCTCTTTTCAGACTCTGCCAGACTGCTCTACAAGCACAGGTACACTTCCTTGTGAACATCCATTTGCTCACTTGCTTCTTCATACCTTCTTAACTTTCTATATATTATCCTACTCTCTGTATACCAATTGATTATTTAAATTTAAAAAAGCACCTCAAGCATCACCATATCTGTGAAGATTTCTCTGTCTCCTTTAGGTGGAATCATGTGCTCTTGCCTCTGGAGGGTGGTTTTAGTTAATGCATTGGCTCAAAGGGTGTGAATTCCGTTAATACATTGGCTCAAAGGGAAGTGGTGTTTAACTTTTATGAATTTGAAAATAGTTTTCTATTTTTTTATACTTTAAGTTCTGGGGTACATGTGCCCAATGTGTAGGTTTGTTACACAGTTCTACATGTGCCATGGTGGTTTGCTGCACCCATCAACACGTCATCTACGTTAGGTATTTCTCCTAATGCTATCCCTCCCTCTGCCCCTCCTGTCCATCCTCCCTTGTGAAATTCGAAATTACTTTAATTATTTACCACTGATAAGTATTATATATTTACTTTAAAGATGAGATTCTTTAATAGTGATTAGTCAACTTTGTTAAAATAAAACATTTATGAAAAATATTTTATCATACTAAATTTGCAGTTATTTGTATGATATATCCACCACTTCCCAAAATTAGATGGTGAGCTTTTCAAGGGTTGGGATAGAAACAATGACTTACTTAGGTTTTGGTCTTCAGCTCGAAGGACTATACATGCACATAATACATGTACTATACATGCATGTATTATAAATAAATACACATGATGTACTATACATACATGTATTATGTGCATGTATAGTCCTTGGAACTGAATATGCATAGTACATTTACATACATGCATAAGTAGAATACATGTAGGCAATACAGGTATGTACATAATACATGTCAGATACATATACAACACAGGCTTATTAAAGGTCTAATGAGTGATTAATAAAAGTGATTGAAGTAGAATAAGGACAAGGCTGAGAAGTGTAGAGAAGATAAATCCAGTGACATAAATCTGCTTCAAAAATGAATGAACGATTTGATTAACTTCTGCATCTAAAACACATAGTCACTTTCAAAAAAGGAAAAAAATCTGTATTTAAGGCCCACTGTTGAAGCCTCATACTTACTATTACAACCAGGTTATTAAAATATCACAGATCTGTGGATATTATAAGATTGCATACCACTTCAATGTATTTATTCTCATTAAAGTGAGAATAAAAAGAGAGAGAAAGTGAAATAGCATATTAAAAAGAATAACTGTTTAATGTCTGTGATAAATATTGATGATATTTTCTTTATTTATTGAATTAATTTCAATGAGTAATTTCAATTTCATTACCTTTATATGACCTCGGTCTGCTATAGGATCATCAGCTGGCCATTATTTTTGCAGTACATTGCAGTACAGTACCATAGGCAGTCCTCTTTCTTACACAGGACACCCTCCATACCAGAGACTATTTCCTGAAAGTTACATCTTGGCAAAACAATTTATAACCTTGTTATTCAAATGTAATTGTAGTATTTCAGGGAAAATATGGGTTACTAAAGGATTCCTGAATGACAATATCTAAATATCTTTTCAGTTAACAAGTGGGTAAGAAAAATGTCCATAATTTTTGCCAAAAGGCTTAGTAATAATGAATAAACTATTGAAATGTGCATATTATCTTATGCATTTGCCTTTCTTGCTGAAATACAATTAATATAATTTCAAATAGATAAGTGTTTCATTGATAACAATATTATAGTGTACCATATTTACTACTCCAAGGAAAAGTTATAATAATTTATTCTACTTTTGTGTCTCTTCTGCCTATAATTAAACTGTGGAAATTGGCACCTGAACACACATACTATATATATTGTGTAAAACAATGAAACTAGAAAACAATTCTTAGGAACTTTTCAGACTTACAGTACTAACATGTGAATTATATTCTGGTATATTACTACCCAGTTTACATGCAAAGCATTTTAAATATATTATTACAGTAATATCATAATATACTGATTCCAAAGCTAATTCTCACTTCAAATATAAGAGCCAATGAGTAAAGCTGGGCTTTTGATTATGTTTGCATAAAATATTCATGTAAAGTTTCCCTAATATGGAACACATTTCTGTGAAAAATTAAAAAACATTTCTAAAGGTACTTTTTTACATAAATTAATTTAAATTAAACAGGTACTTCTGTTCAATGTGAAAACTTATGACAGTTTCATTTTTCTGAAGTTGTTCAAAACAGGGTTATTTAATATAAATACTGTAAATGTAATTTTTAGTTTAATTTTCATAAACAGGATGGGTGGCTTAAAGTACCAAATGCCATACCAAAGCTTATTTAAAACATCAGTTTACATTACATAGACAGTTTATTAGTATTGCATATTTCAGTACAAACGTTTGACAGTCTAAGGCCTTTCCCCATAATGAATAAACCAATATTGATGGGTCTGTGGCACATGAGAAAAATCAGAAATTGGGCTGTTTTATTAATAATCAAACTTTAGTAAAGAAACCATACCTGTATTGATGTATATGTTCTTGCAGTGATAATCCTTGCTCTAAATTAATGCAGGACAATAAAGAGGATCTTTGTGGAAGCCACAACATCTTCTTTTCCAGCTTAGTTCACATTACATTTTCTTTCCTAATGAAAATTGTGCCTATACCTATACTCCCTTAAATTGCTATTTACTATGAATGATCATAATTAATGTACCATTTTCATTTTCTTCTTTTAACATGTTAAAAAGAAAAAAAGTTGCTAATGCAATCCTGTTAGAAAATGTCCTGTGAACAAGATCAAATTATGTTACTTCACTCTCAGATGTTGGCAAATAACATAATCAAATGAATCTATACTTCTGTATTTTTGCATTTTGAATCAAAGACGCATTTGTAAAGGAAAAATCTTTCTAATTTATCACTACTACCAACATTAATGCAAAATTATTAATCATCTATGAAAAAGCATGTCATGTACATTTTCCTTTTATATATTTATTTATTTTCACTTGCTCCCAGATAGTTCAAAATTAAATTTGTTCTCTATCCTTGATCCAAGGAACATTAAAATATCTAAAGCTAATTATGAAAGGCGTTCACACTTTTGGATACTACATATTGACATAAAGCTTTGTTTCTCCAATTTCAGCTGCCTATCTTCTTTTTGATATGTTTTTTTCCTGAGCTCTGTAGTTATTTTGTCTTTTTTGAAAACCAGTGTTTTAGCTTTTCACTAACTTTACCCATTAAGTTCTAAGGCCCTTGCCAAAACTTTAATCTCCTTAGCTCACAGATTTTCAAAATCTTCTATGCTATCCTTCTTTCAGAGATTATTGCTCCATTGAATAAACCTACCTGAATCATGAAACTATATGCATATTTTCTTTTTCACCGATGAAATATCACATTGTGACAGGTAGAGTGAATCTTCTACCTGATCTTACACCTTGTCACATTCCAGCAAGATACTTCAAATTGAGGGATTTTTGTTCCTTAGTAACTAAACTAATTTTTGCATTTTCTTGTTGCCAGGTTGTCCCATTATAAGATAATTTAAACACATTAATATGTCTCATCTACAGATACTATCTTTAATGCGAACTTAGTATTAGTCTTAGAAGAAAGATATGGAACTCACAGGCATAAAAAGTAGTAGCTAATGTATTTATAAAGCTGATGTAATAGCATGCTTAAATTTACTACCTCCAAATTTTAAAATGAGGATGGCCTATTAAATATTTTCAAAAATTAGCATCCATTTAAATTTTTCAAATAAGTTGTTTGCCTTGCGTGTGAGAACCATGCGTATTTTAGTCAGTAATTTATATAACAAGTGCTACTTTAGAGCTAATAGTTCTCAGCTCTATTCTGGATACAATAAATGGAATATTGTTGTGGACAGCAAAGAGACCAAGTAGTGGGAAATTAAACATTTCAAGCAAAAGATAATGGAGTCTTGATCTAAAGAACTGACAATAGAGATCAAGTTTTAATTGTGTAGATTTAGGATACATTTGATTATAGAGTAAGACTTACCTGTAAATTGGATGTTGCAGCATGGAAAAGGTAAAACAACACTAGTAACTCTTAAATGGACTTTTTAGTCCCTGGATGGGGAAAATAAGGTTGTAGGGAGTAGGTTCCTTGGGTTAAATTAGATTTCCATTTTGGATATATTTGAGATATTTATTAAACATCTAAATATAGATGCCAAGAAGCATATAGATATAAAGTTCTGGAACTCAGAGGGGAAGTCAGGACAAGAGATATATTTGGAGAAAATAACATTATAGGAATTATTTAAAACCATGGGGAATGGTGAGATCACTTTGAGTAAGAATATAGATAAAGAAGAATAGAAGCTTGAAGAAGTACTGGGTTCTGGTGTTACAGCAACATTTAGATAGCAGATACAGAAATACATGACTGAGGATAGTGTTGGTATTAGTTAGAACAGCAGTCATAGCAACAACTGTAATTTATTGTGTTCTTTTTCTAAACCAATCAGTATTCTAAGCACTTTACACAATTTTAGAAAACTTTTAATTCTCATGACAACCATATGCTGTGTGTACTATTATCACTTTCATTTGACATAAGCGGAAAGTAAGATATGAAAGAGTAAAGTGACTTGTCTGGGTTGAAGGGTTTATTTTTTCTTGTATGTTTGTTTAATAAGAAGGCACCAGAACACATTTGTGTGCTATTAGAAATGACCTAGTAGAGAGAATGAGAAATTGCTGATGTAGGAAAAAAAGAGAATTAACCACCCAAGCTATGCCCTTGAGAATCTAGAAAAAAGAAAATTCAGAATCCAAAGCTCAAAAAAATAGGTTCATCTTGCAGTAAATTAACGTAATTGGAGGAAAATATAAAATAAGCAAATTGTACAGTGTATTGAGAATGTGCAGTTTATGCATGGGAAGATGAGGAGCTCCCTTTGATTACTTCTGTTTGTTTTTGTTATTGTTTTTAAAGAGAGAATCAAAGGAGATTGATTTGTGGAGGAGAGCGTAATTATCTTGTAGGTTTTAAACTCAATACCCTTTACAAATTCATATCTCTGGTTGATAAGACAAATGCTTCATAAATAGTATGCACTTAAATATATCTATAGCATGAGTCATCTGTTGGGAAGGAAACTTGACTGCAGAAAGCAGGGTAAAACATGAATTTGTTAAATGCTCCAGATGAAAGCTAAAATTCTATCAAACTTAAAAACATCTGCATTTAAACCCAGTGTTGATAAAAGGTTTCATGGAGAAAAACATGTTTTAGTGGACACTTGTAGAATGAGTGGAATTTTCATGGGCCAAATTTTGAGTAAAGAGTATTCCAGGCTGGGCCCAGTGGCTCACACCTATAATTACAGAACTTTTGGAGGCTGAGGCTGGCAGACTACCTGAGGACAGGAGTTCGAGACCAGCCTGGCCAACATCATGCAACCCCGTCTCTACTAAAATTACAAAAGATTAGCCAGGCATGGTGGCGAGCTCTTGTAATCCCAGCTACTCGGGAGGCTGAGACAGGAGAATTGCTTGAACCCAGGAGGCAGAGGTTGCAGTGAGCCAAGATCATGCCACTGTACTCCAGCCTAGGTAGCAGAGCAAGACTTCATCTCAAAAAATAAAACAAACAAAGAAATAAAAAAGAATATTCTAGATGGATATAGCAGGGTGAGAAAAGGCATGATCAGAGGTAATAAAGCTGAATTGGCTTAAATGTAGGATGAATAAAGTTAAAATAGTGGGATATAACTCACATAGATATTAGGGCCAGATTGTAAAGAACCTTGAATATCACACTATGTATAGATTTATTATGTAATAAACTGGGAGACATGGGAGGTTTTTAGCAGTAGAGTGATGAGACAAATATATTTGGAAGTAGATAATGAGCCTTACTGTTTTGTAATTTGGAATGTATGATATTTTGATACCACTGAACATATCTAGCTACACTTTAGGTTGACATTTTTTTCCTTCTATTATCTTTTCTATTCCAAGCCTAGGGCAACACTTGAGGACACTGCTCTTTTATACAGTTGGGCAAGAATGTCCTAGTTACAGGAGTGTATTTTTGTCAGTTAAAATATAGCTAAATATTTTAACCACTTAGCATCCCTGGCACATTTCCACTCAGAAAACTGTAACTCCGAAAGTGTTCTTGCCTACCAAGAAAACTCTTGATGACTACTGCTAGCAAGCTGCATAAACATTTCTATAAATGTTTAACGAGTCCTACTGGCTTAAAATAAATTTTTGATTCACCTATAAGAATCCAAACATAAATTTCAGTAAAATAGATGTTTTCACTGCAAAACTGTTTTACCTCTTAGGATCTAACCAAATTAAATATTTATTTTATGAAATTATGTATCACTGTAGACTGTTGTCTCTTAGTATATAGAGACCTTGTAGATACAACTTAAATAATCATCAATAATTATTTTTTAAAACTATTTAATAAATCAACCTGTTACCTTTTTTTTTTCTTCTTTAGTACCCTAATATCTAGGCATTTTGATATAGTTAATTTTATGCTGTAAAGGAGTTGTGTTTAACATGAATGAGTAGTCAAATTTCAGTAATCTTTTCATGAGAGGAATGTGGCATGTGTACACAAAGACACTGTCTCTCTTTGTTTTTTTTCTTTCAGCACATATAGCAAATGGACCCTTTGTGAAGCTACTGACCATGTTTAATGATCCAGACAATAAACAAAGGGAATCATCTTCTATAATCATGATCAAAATTTAGATTCTAAGTGTGTAATTTTAGCCTGATTCATCTATGCATTTAGCAGATAGTCCTTGAATATATGCTATCCATTAGCCCTTGTGATATGTTCTACACATAGAAATGTAAATAATGCATAGCCTTTTCCTTCAAGGAACTTCTTTCTCCAATAGAGAAAGACATTTAAATAGCAGATAGCCCTCTCCTTCAAAGAGTTTAAGGCCCTAGTGGAGGCAATAATAGAAAAACAAAACAAAATAAAATGAAAGAAAAACCTATGGGGCATGTTTACTTCCTTGAATGTGAGCATTTCAAACTTTCACTTTCTGAACCATTTATTGAACATGTTTTGATCACCCAATACATGTAAGGATCTGAACTTGCCAAGTTTTGTTAATATTTTGTAATTCTTTCCTAATTATTAATGACCAATAGTAACACTTATTATGTATAAAGTCTTTAAGAATTTAGTGTTATTTATTTTCACAATTAATTTAGTGGATATTAATCTTATTATTGTTATTTTGTAGATAAAATCTAAGAAAAAATCATTTTGTAACATATTCAAGCTCCCACAGCTTTCAGTGGCAGAGCCATGCTTTGATGGAGCCAATATAATTTGGCCTGGATCTCAACAATTTTAACTAATTTAATAATACTGTTTCCCTGGAAACAGAAAACAGAGAGATACCATTCATTTTGTTATTTATATGATAAAATATTTAGGAAATAAATAGAATAATATAGCTCACATAAACTGTCTTCTTATGATTAATTTCTATAGTATATATGCTATTTATTTTTTCTGCCTTCAGGTAAGCAAGGTTATTTACAGTTGATGATATTGCTATTTATAATTCTGTTTTTTCTACTGGGTGTGACTCATCTTTTTATTCGTTTGTTCATTCATTCTTAAGTCCCACATCCTGAACACTGTGGTAGAACCTGTACTACCTGTACGGTGATAAAAACATGCACAATACACACACTCTGTACTTGTTCATCACACAGTTTGGAAAGAGACAGGAAGCTGAAAACAAATTACTATGTAGTCTTCCAAGTTCTCTTGTACAAGTCTTTAAAAATGTTATTAGATGATAAGATAGCAATTTATTCTCAGGAGGAATATTAGTGAAGACCTCATAGAGTTGAGAACATTTATGCTGAAACATGAAGTTTGAAAATGAGTCCAGAGGAGAAAGGAAAAGAGATAGTTCCACTGGATGTGAAATAAAAGAGCTGAAATGATTGGGCAAAGATTAAGCTGGCCCTGGTGAATGGAATGTAGAGTTCCAGCAGGGAATGTTGAAAGATAAGGGGAATATAATACATTAGAGCCAAATTGGAGAAAGTTTAATCTTATCTTATACATTTACAAATATTATATTAAGAGATGACATTGTGAGTTTTTAATTTCAAGCATTAACTTATGGAGCCCACTGTAGGAAGAATAGACTGGAGGAGAGGAAAAAAAATTGCAAATAAATACACATTCAGGAACATTATATTCACGTGACATTAGCTTTTCCCTAGGCAGCATCCTTGCTCACTAACCCAGGGGCTATCCTAAACATTTACTGCCCTCTTCAAGCACCACCCAGTTATTGCCAACTTCGTGTAAAGTCTGCAGAATGAGCCCCATTTTCGCCAAGATAAAAAGGCCTTTAGACATGCATTCTCTCAAATACCTCTTTCCAGTAAAAAATTTCTCTGATTCTACCCATAACACATCTTTTATTTCCCTGCCTGCCAATCAGGATTATGTTCGCGATTTCATCAGCTCTTGGCCTCACAGAGGCCTTGCTCTATCAAGTTTTTTTTTTTTTTTTTTTTTTTTTTTTTTTTTTTTTTTTTTTTTTTTTTTTTTTTTCCCTTTTGGGACTTTTCCTCAGCCTTGTATGAGACTGTATGATGCTAAGAACTAAACTAAGAAAAACAACAAAGTAAACCTCTTCCTTTGATCCCACATGCTTCTCTTATCTTTGTCCCCTCAGTCTTATCTTCAAAGCAGGATCTCTAGAGCACTCCGAAGAAACTCACGTTCACCACTCTCTGTCCTTGCATGGTTTTACTGAGTCCAGTGTACACTGTTTTGTCTCCACCACTACACATACACAAAATCATACACTGTTGACCCTGAATTTGAGTGGATATTTCTCCATCACAATGTTTGGGCTCTCCAGGCATTTCCTCTGGTTTAGTCTTCCTGGAACTCTCCACTATCCCTACTTTGTAGCATTGTCCTTTAGTTTTCCTTCTAAATGTTTCCCATACAAATTCTGCCCTAGAGTAATGGTCTATGAGGTCTTAGTAATTATGTAAATTAAGACAAAAATCATTTGGGTGGCAGGATATTACACAGTAGTGTTTTGGAAAATATAAATAGCTGGCTGGTGGTTGGTGGAGAAACCCTGATTTGTAGCATTTGTGAATTTCTATGGTGTAATTATTTCCACCATGGCCAATTTCAAGCTACCTTTGTCAGGTGAACCAGTTCACATCGTTCCTGAAAATTTAATAGTCTCTTATGTCCCTCTGAGAGCCATCTTCATCATACTACTGGATTCAGAAACTTTCTAGCTACCTGTCATGAAAAACCAGATTATATTTAGGACTAATTTGACATAGAAAGCAGTTCTAAATGATTTCATTAGCCCCAGAATCTTATTCACTTTCCAAGTTCCCTGTCTACAAATTCAACTATATCCAAGTAAGATTCTGCAGGTAAAACCATAGCCATTTGCACCTTTTTGAGAGGAAGTAACCTCATGAGGAAAGGCCATTAACTCTAATGTTTGGTGAGGTCTTAACACTTTCTTTATTATAAAAAGTAGGCAGTGGTTAAACCCTTTCTTGCCTCACACCAAACATTACAAATATCTATTGTGTAACCCAGAGGGGGAAGCTTTCAGTGGTCACTGTGCCTACTTATAACCATATTTAGGGAGTGCTATAAATGAGTTCAAATGCTGGAAGAAGCTTTATTCAACAAAAGTTTTCTAACTCAGGACAGAAAATATTCAACCATTCTCCAAATATATAAAAATTCATGAACATTCTGGCACACATTAATTAAGAGAAAAGCTGCAGTTTTAAGATTTCTTTCTGTTCATCTTGAAATTTTTAGTATTATACCTTTTTAAAAATTACTGTTACGTATTAATACTCTCTCACAGTTGTCATCCCATTGAAAACATCATGTTCCCCTTATTTATGCTAGGTTTCTTATATGTAATAATCAAGCATTTATCACATCAGTCACTATACCCTTCGTTCTACACTGGGTTTTGGCGACAGTGTGGTTCACAGACATAGATGTATGGAGTATACTTGGAGATGATGTGGCCATCATAAGTTCCTATGATTAACTTTCATCCAAATATTCTGGACTTGGTTCCAACAACAATGGGTCCAAATAGTTTTTGCTGCCATCATAACTTTAGCACAATGCCAGCTATCCAGAAGAAAAGTAAAGTCCAGAATTCCTACTATAATCCAGAAAACAAACAAAAACATCCCAGGATATTTAAAAGCATAATAAGGTACTCAGCATAAAAAATAAAAATATTTTCATACTTTATCCACACAGCAATAAATAAGAAAATGTTGCTTTGATTTCATTTGCTTTATTTATAAAATAATTATAAATATTTCAAACACTAAAGGGTTTTAGAAAGTGAAAGTATTTCTCTTTTTTAATCTAATCTTAGTTTTATTTTGGATTTATATTCTTTTAGATATCTTCTAATATAAACAAAAATAAATATAACCAATATACAATATTTTTAATATACATGGGTTCATCAAAGTAGACTATTCTGAAGCTAATTATTTTTCATTTAACACATTATCATGGACATAATTATACAGTACACACAGTATATATTTTTTCTACCGGCTCATGGCATACTTCTATGTTATATTTAACCAAGTTGCTGAAACTGCTATTTAAAAATTAAAAGAGAAAGGAGAGTGTTTCCTTTACATTTTCATCTAAGTTCGGGTAAGGAACCAAATGACCCTGATTTGCCTCCCTTGGCTTACATGTCTGCCCCTGTGTTCAGGGCAGAAAGGCAGAGAATTGTAATGAGTTATTTCCTTCCCCAGAATTACCTGGAGTGATAGAGGCAGTTCTCCTGCAGACATACGTGTTCTTCAGTAGATGAAGGAGAAAGGAATACTTGGAAACTGAAAGCTACAGACAGCCACCACAAAATGAAATCTCTGCAAATTTAAATGAACTGAAATGTGTTTAAAGAATAATGCACTTTCAAAGAATACTTTAAAGCCAACTATTCCGATATTGTTATTATAAGAAAAGTAATTCTGCTAAGAGTCCAATATAGGATTACTTGTTGCATTTATTTCTCCAGTTTTATTAGTCTCTATCTGGAACAGTTCTTCAAAATGTCATTAATGTTTATAAATTTTTAATTTACTATATTATGTCCCAGATTTCCTTGCTATAAAGTAACTATATTTCTCTTTTGAGTTAGTGATTATGAGGAAATATTTTGAGACTCTAAAAATGCCCTATTTTTCATCAAAATTAGACCCACTATTTTAACATTGGCTTATGCCTGAATCAATAATTATTATAGTCTTTGTCAAATGGTGGTTTTTACTAGCTCTATTATTGTTTCTTCACTTATTCATTGCCATTCTATTACCAAAAACATCATTTCTTTCCGTACTACTAGTTTACATATTTATTTATATCTATTGCTATTGAATGATGACTTTTAAATACAGTGCTATCTTGTATTTTGATGTTAAAATTAAAAATGCCTGTAACTCACTTTGAGCAGCAGGATTTTGAAAACTTTATTTTAGCAAATATTATACTGCATTCAGAGTGCCTACATGTCTCTGTATTTCCAATGTCTGATAGAGTGCTTGGACAGTGGTAGTGATCAGCAAACGTTTTTTGGATGAATAGAAGCCTGCAACAGCTCTCATGTGAGTTACCTTAATTTTAAAGGTTTTATTGAAGTAGTGTGTAATATGAAGAAGGGTGCAAAACGTAAATGTGCAGCTCCATTAATTATAGCAAAATAAATGTTTATGTAAACACCACCCTGGTCAAGAAAAAGACCATTGACAACAACCCAGACACTCCCCTCATACCCTGCCCATGGATATGGTTTGACTCTGTGTCTCCACTCAAATCTCATCTCAAATTGTAATCCCCATGTGCTGAGGGAGGGACCTGGTGTGAGGAGATTGGATCATGTGGGCAGTTTCTTCCATGCTGTTCTTGTGATAGTGAGTGAGTTCTCACTAGATCTGATGGTTTAAAAAAATTTGGCAGTACCCGCCCCCTACCCCCCAACCCTGCTACTTTGCTGTTTCGCTCTCTCTCTCTCCTGCTGTCATGTAAGACATGCCATGCTTTACCTTCCACAGTGTTTCCTGAGACGTCTTCAGCCATGCCAAACTGTGAGTCAATTAAACCTCTTTTCTTTATAAATTATTCAGCCTTAGATAGTTCTTTTTAGCAGTATGAATGGACTAATATACCCATCTTTTCCTTTCAGAATAACCAAACCAAACCCAAACAAACAAAACCCACTATCTTGAGTTCTATATTATTATTATTTTAGCTTGTTTTTACAAATTATACAGTAGAATCACCCAGTACTTTTTTTTTTTTTTTTTTTTTTTNTTTTTTTTTTTTTTGAGGCGGAGTTTCACTCATGTTACCCAGGCTGGAGTGCAATGGCGCGATCTCGGCTCACCGCAACCTCCGCCTCCTCACCCAGTACTTTATGTGATTTTATTTACCGAGTGTTACTCTTGAGATATTCATCTATATTTTTGTGTATTAAAAGAGGTTCGATTAATTTTTTTCTTATATAGTGCTCAATTATATGAATTCCAACATTTATGAACATTTGAATTTCTTCTTCTTTTAATGCTGATAAGAACATTCCCATACGTATCTCTTAGTGCCTATGAGCATGCACTGGTGTTGGATATGTGCCAGGTGTGGAAAGGCTGGATTATAATTTATACATACATATTCAACATTAAGTAGAAAATGCCAAATTATGATTGTGCAATTTACAGAAGAATATGAGAGCAGCTGTTGTTCTATCTATAATTGAAAACTTTTTTTTTTTTTTTTTGGTGAGGGGTCATTGGTAGACATATACATATAAATATTAGTAAAACACAGCTATTTTATTCTGTATTTTCTTGATGACTAGTAAGGTTGACTGTCTCTTTATATGTATATTGGCCTTTTGGTAATCACCTTTAGTGAAGGGCTTATGTAAGTCTCTTAACCAGTCTTACTACTGGCTAGTAAATTCTAATAGTTACCTTGAATAATGTTTTTGCTTTTGATCTTTTCTATTTTATATTTGCTTTTGAGTTCAATAATTTCTCTTCTTGTGTTTATTATACTGTTCTACTTCCTTAGGCTCAATTTGTTGTTCACTTTAAAACATTTGAAGATTGATGATTAGTCATTGCTTTTCAACCTTTCTTATTTTCCAAAAAATGTCTTTAACATTGACCTATTTGTGATTTTAGTTATATCTCTCTATATATTTGATATATAGAGTTTTTGTCATCTTTTAATTCAGAATGTTTTCTAATCTATGCTATGATTTCTCTTTCTCTTTTGACCCATTGGTTATTTAGAGTTCACGGGCCAATTTCTACACAAATGCATATTTCACGGACATGTTTTTCTTATTACTTTCTGGTTTAATTGCACTGTAGTCTAAACAACTACTCTGAAAATACAGTCCTTTGAAATTTTATAGGCTAGTTTTAATTTTAAAAATGTTTTAAAAAAATTTTTATCTGTGTTAAAATGTATTTTGCAGTTGATGCAGTCATTTATATAAATGTATATATAACATTTTTACTAACGAAACTAGTTAACCATGATTTTCAACTATTCTATGTTCTTGCAGATCATTTTTAGTTTATATTGTCATATACTGAAAGGATGGAGTATTAAATTATATCTGATTTTGACTTTATTCATATGGCTTTATGCATTTGAATCTTCAAACCAAATAGTTTTATAATATGTATATCTTCCTGTTGAAGTATGTCTTTTTCACTCTAGATAAATGCTTTTAAATTTAAAGTCTATGTTTTATAAAGTTAAAGTTATACCTGTTTTCTTTTGGTTAGAGTTTGTGTGTCAAAGTTTATTTATATTTCATTTTCAGTATTTCTATATTTCAATATTTTGTATTTGTCTTCTGTAAGCAATATAACGTTAATATTTTTAATCCAATGAGAAAAACTGTCTTTTAACTGGAATATGTGTTACTTTGCAAGGACTTCTGTGACAAAATACCACAAGTGGATAGCTTAAATAACAGACATACTTTGTCCTGCATTTCTGGAGGCTACAAGTCCAAGATCACGGTATTGGAAAGATTCCTTCCTTTGGAGGGTTGTGACAGAGAATCTCTTCTAGGCCTCTTACCTAGCTTCTGTAGATTTGATGGCAATCTTTGGTATTGTTTGGCTTGTAGAAGCATCACCCTAATCTCTGTCTTCACCATCACGTGTTATTTTCCCTGTTTGTCTCTCTTCAAATGTCCCCTTTTTATATGGGCATGATTCATATGGGATTAGGAGCCCACCCTACTCCATTATGACTTTATCTTAACTATTCACATCTGCAGTAAACTTATAACCAAATAAGGTCACATTCTGAGGTACTGGGAGTTTAGGACTTCAACATAAGAATTTTTGGAGGAACACAATTTAAGCCGTAACAGTGGGTATATAGTCCATCTATATTTCACCAAGATATTGATGTATTTTGGTTTATAAATATTGTATTGGTATTTACATTCAATTTCTCTGGTCTATTATACTTTCTTTTATTTTCCCTCCTTTTCTGGTTATTTTTTCCTTGGGATAATGAAGAGCTTTTTCTATGATTCTCATTTTTTTCCTCTATGAGGCATTACCTTGTACCTTATTTTATATTATTTTATAATATATACCCTTAATTTATTACAGCATAACTAAGTTAGTTACTTTGCCACTTTCGAGGCATCAAACAACATAACATTAAAAATAACTTATTTGTTTTGATAGAATTTTACTTTTCTATTTAAAAATATTAAAATTATTTTTGAAAAGTTTTATTGAATTATAATTCATGGTATCATACAACATACTCATTTAAGCTGTGCAATCTGGTGGTATTTGGTGTATTTACAGAGTTGTACAGTGATTACCATAATCACATTTTATAACACTTTTGTCACCCCATAAAAAACTCATACTCATCAGAGCAACTCCCCATGCCCTATCCCCAATTCCATATAACCGTGACTCTACTTTTCATCTTTATGAATTTATTGATTGTGGATATTGCATGTAAAGGGAATTGTGTCATATGCAGTACTTTTTGACTGGCTGTTTTTATTTATTATGATTTCCAGATTCACTTGTGGTATTGCATATATCAGTACTGCATTATTTTTATTGCCAAATAATATGGTATTTTGTGAATATGCCAAGATTTATTAATCCATTCATCTGCTGATAGACATTTGTGTTGTTTCCACATTTTTACCCATAATGAGTAATAGTACTCTCACACTTTTTGTACAAGTTTTTGTGTCACAAGATTTTTATTTCTCTGATGTATAATTAGCAATGGAAATTCTGGGTCATATGGTAACCATATATTTAACATTTTAAGCAATTATATTTAACTAGTTACAAGGTGGCTACACATTTTTGCATTTCCAAAAGCAATGTATGAGGATATTCATTTCATTACATGTTCACCAACACTTGTTTCTTTTTTTTTTTTTTTTTTTTTGTCTTTGGCTGTAACCATACTAATAATGTGTGTAAAGTGATATCTCATTATTGTCTTGTTTTATATTCCCTTGATATGTAACATTTTTTTCATGGAATTATGGGTGATTTGTATATCTTATTTGGAGAAATGTCTATTTAAATTATTTGCCCAATCATAATCAGGTTGTCTTCCTATTATTAAGTTATAAAAATTATTTATATGTTCTTGAATACCAGACCCTGATCATAAGTATGATTTTCAAGTACTTTTCCTATCTTGTAAGTTGTCATTTCATTTTCTTTATGGAGTTATTTGACATGCAAAAGGTTTAAATTTTGATGACATCCGATTACCCATTTTGCTTCATTTATTATTTGGGATTTTGTGGTGTATCTATAAAACTACTCCCAATTTCAAGGTCACAACAATTTACACCTCTGTTTATTTCTAGAATTTTTATAGGTTTAGATGTTACATTCGGATCTATGAGTTACATTTGGTATATGGTAAAGGAAGTGGGTTAATTCTCCATCATTCATCTTTCTTCCTGCCTGGGAATTCTGACAATTTAGATTGTGTTAACAGGCTTTCTTGTACTAAGAAAGAGAACATAGAGAACACACCTTTGTAGGAGTTTCTCATCTTCTGTAAGCTCAGGGCAGTTATGGCTGAGGAGCAAGTCTAGGTTACCATTAAAAGAGCTGCAGAGATACTCCCACTATTAAATCCTCTACTCTTGGGTCTCTTAGGATGAGATAAAATAACTGGCAGAAAAGAAATTTGACTTTAGTGTTAGTTCACACTGGTTTTAATGCTTAATGTGTACCTCATCACAGTTGCTTCTCAGGTCACAGCAGACGTCCATATTATACTCTGCTTATGTATTTTATCTCTATCAGTTCTCTGTAATTTTGTTCAGTGAGAAAATTGCTGAACCAAGGAGCCCAAGGATCTCCAAAATATGCAAATATACTGTGTGAGCCAGTTGATCACACTCCCTTAGACCTGCTCTTATTGCTTAGCTGCCTTTCCTTCAACTCGCCCTGATAACTCCATGCAGTTTTATACTATTATTGAAAGGAGAAAAGCCTTCTACATTTTTGTTTGATTTTTATATTTATATCACTACATATGTGAAACAATCGAAGAAAAAAATCTCCTTTATTGAGAAAAATCATATAATTTAAAATCATCACATAATTAACAACTTGCATTTAAGTGACAATGTGAATATACCTGATTTTAACACACAGTGGACTTAATCTCTAAACACTAACATAGATACCTATCAATGTTGTTTCCCACAAGTAATCTCAATTAATGAATCCAGAATATGACCTAGATTATTATATGAAACGCATGCTGTTATTTATGTAGTTGTCAATGTAATTTCTCTTACATAGTGTGATATACCATCTATAAATCCTGAAGAACTATCTTGCAAAACTAAACTGAAAAGATTGTTGCCATAACTTTTAATTATATACATTACTTTAAGACCAGCCTTCTTAAATCCACAAAGCAGTTGAGGTATGGTATAAGAATATTTTCAATGGAGGTAATAAAACATATTGGTTAGGAATATAGACTTTAGATTTAAATACGTATATTTGGAATTGGAGCTTTGAGTTTTAATAGTACTTTGACTGTTGATGATTTACTTGGACTCTTTGAACCTATATTTTAAACACATTATAATAATCACATAATGCTGTCATTTTAAATATTATTTGGCGTATTATACACATGCACTCATCTGTGTGTCTGTGTGTGTGTGTGTGTGTGTGTGTGTGTGTGTGTGTGTGCGTTCACATGGTGAAAATCCTAATACCCTGGTTTTAATCCAAATCTCTGGCTTAGGAAGAGACATTTATGTTTTATATAAAGCAAATCTCTACATTTCAACCTATTTTCACCTGATTTTTTATTATTTCCCCTCTTATTACCAGAGTACCAATTAAACTTTGTTTTGTTCAGGTTGGGTGGCATGACTTTAGTGTTAGTTCACACTGCTGTTGATGCTTAATGTGTACCTCATCACCATTGATTCTTAGGTCACAGCCGACCTCCATATTAGATTCTGCTTATGTATTTTATCTCCATCAGATCTCTGTCATTTGTTCAGTGAGAAAATTGCTGAAAAAAATCTCATTCAGACTTTTAATTTTTGTCACTTCTCACCTTTTCTCACTTCCTTTCTACCCTCCCTCATATCTTCCTTCTTTGTCTTATGCTACCTGGGTATATTTTATCATTTCTTTTTTGTCTCCATTTGCCATGGCTGCAAAAAGAACTTTTGTGTATGTGTGTTGGGGGTGGGGTGGGGTGTGGATATCTTCCAGGAAATCAGATGGAAATTGTAAGACAGATCTCCTAACTCCTAGAAATCATAAATGTTTTCACTTTATATTTATAGATATATTTCACCTATATTCACTATAGATTTGCTATCCATATGTATATATTTGTTTTTGTACTTTTTTCTCTAGGCCACAATTTTTTAATCTCCTCTTCTATGACAGAAAAGCAAACAAAAACAGCAGCAAACTAGGTGGGATAGGATATAGTCAAAAGTTTCCTCAAGACCTAGGCCTGCAAAAACTCATAAAAATTAACTTTTCTTTAGTTTTTTTTTTTGCATTTTCTCTAGGTTTTGACTACCTATTGAATACTAGATGCCAAGGTCCTAAATATTTGGCCAGTGGAAAGAATTAACAGTGGACTATATAAAGAACTGGAACTGTAGGACAAAAAGTTACCATATTGAGTAGTATTTTAAATTGTCATGCTCCCTCAAGCTTAATACCAACACAAAGAAAGCAGTAAATGAATGGTGGTAGCCAGACTATTACTAGTTCTAATTTTAGTAGTGATAAGAGTGTTCATTGTCCTTTACTCATCTAACAAAACCTGAATAAGTGCTTAAAACTTGGCTTCTCAAAAGTGTACTTAAATATGAGTCCCTGTTCTCCAACAATCCACCCCCAATTGATGCATGACATGAATGGAATATACCCATGAAATGTCTTAGAAGACATCCTTCTGCTCCCTAATTCCTTCCACTGTGTTAGTAGCATCCAACTAGACAAAATGAGAAGAAGCATTTGAATACAGGCTATTACTAATCACAGGACACATCAAATACTTTTCAATATTTTTTTTTTTCCCATTTATTTTATTTTATTGTATTTTAGGTTTGGGGGTACATGTGAAGAACATGCAAAATTGTTGCATAGGAACACACATGGCAGTGTGATTTGCTGCCTTCCTCCCCATCACCTACATATGGCATTTCTCCCCCTGCTATCCCCCCCCAGCTCCCCACCCTCCACCGTCCCTCCCCTATTTCCCCCCAACCGACCCCAGTGTGTAGTGCTCCCCTCCCTTTGTCCATGTGCTCTCATCGTTCAACACCCGCCTATGAGTGAGAACATGCGGTATTTTAAGCCATTTAAAATATTTTTTGTGAAATGCATTATTCATACTGAAAAGTTCACAAAACAGACATGTCAGTACAATGAGTAATAATAAATTGACTGCCATGCAGCCTGCTTCTCAGTGTAGAAATTGAACATGCCAGTACCCTCAAATCCTATATGTCCCATGGAAACTACGTTCCCTCCATTCACTGGCAAATAAACATAATACACACATTTATGTTAATCACTTAATTTGCTTTTAGTTATGATTCTATCACCATCTAACTATGTCCTTACTTTTGAAATGTATATATAAATAGAGTCTAGAATATTTACTCATTTGTGTCTTTCTTTTGTCAACATTATGCTTATAAGCAACATGTTACTGCTGGAGCAGTAGTTATTCATTTCCATTGCTTTATATATTTTCTTGTTCACTCCAATTTATAGCTCTGTTCTATTCTGAGTGGCCAGCTTGGTTTTTTCCAGTTTGACATTATCACAAATGACACTGCTGAAAGGAAAACACTTTTTGTATGTCTCCTGAGCACCTGTACAACACCACAGGTCTGTTAGGAAGTCTCTAATTTCTTGGTCAGAAAAAGCTCTCAGGACAAAATTGTCTTTAAGAAATGAACTTACCTCTATGGCATCTTGTGTTTCCTAAATGTGAATCTGTTACTTATCATCATGTTAACTTTATACAGCTTTAAAAAAAAGCTTTTTATTAGTATTTTATTCAGCTTAAAAAGGTATCCAAATTATCTAGTCTGACATTGTTGAAATAAAAATTGTATCACATATTATTTCAGTTTAACTTTTTACATAATTGTATTAGTCTGTTTTCATGCTGCTGATAAAGATATAGACAAGACTGGATAATTCATAAAGAAAAAGTGATTTAATGGACTCACAACCCCACATGGCTGGAGATGCATCACAATCATGGTGGAAGGCAAAAGGCACATCTTAAATGGTGGCAGGCAAGAGAGAGCTTGTGCAGGGAAATTCCCTTTCATCAGATCTCATGAGACTTATTCAGTATAATGAGAACAGCACAGGAAAGACTCACCCCTATGATTCAATTACCTCTTACTATAAAACATGGGAATTGTGGGAGCTACAATTTAAGGTAACATTTGTGTGAGGACATAGCTAATCCATATCAATAATTGTGACCACGGTGCACAGTTGACTTTTAGCTCAATTTTTTAATCTAAATATTTTGTATTTGTTTACCATGGCTGTTAAATTAATAAAGACTGAGGCCTTAAAACAGTACACATGTATTATCTCCAGTTGCCATGGAGTAGGAATCTAAACACATCTTAGCTGGGTCTTCTGTTTCCGGCTACAATAAATGTATTGGTCTGGTTGAGTTATCATTTGGAGGCTTAACTAGTGAAGAACTCAGTTCCAAGCTCCTTCAGGTTGTTGGTAAAATTCATTTTCCCACTACTATAAAATTATGACAGTTGGTTTTTCAAAGCTAGAAATTAAGAGAGGGAATCTTCTGCTTGGAGTCTCTAACTTCGGGAAAAACCTAGACCTTCCTTCAAAGGAAGGTCTATTGTTGGCCGAATATGACACTCCCTCAAGATAACTGTATTAGTTTGTTTTCCTGCTGCTAATAAAGAAATACTGCAGACTGGGTAATTTATAGAGGAAAGAGGTTTAATTAACTCACAGGTTCATGTGTCTAGAGAGGCCTCATAATCATGGCAGAAGGTGAATGAGGAGCAAAGTCAATTTTACATGGCAGCCCCAACTGGGCCCCTCCCACAACACATGGGGATGATTACAATTCAAGGTAAGATTTGGGTGTGAACACAGAGCCAAACCATATCAATAACTCTCTTTTTATGAACTCAAAGTCAAATAATTAGGAATTGTATATACATCTGCTAACCTCCTTTATCTCCTGACGTTTAATGTTGTTTAGAATTTGTAGCTTTTAACCACACTCAATGAAATAAGCTTACACAAATGCGTATACACCAGGCAGCAGCAATAACAGGGACATCTTAGATTTATGCCAGCATGCATTGTAACACATGTTCCCTTATTCTTTTTAATTCTCAAAGATTTTTCATGACTGTTTTATATTATAACCAATCAGGTATATTATAGTTCACTTAAATACTAGATTATCAGTACATATTTAGGTTGTATTTGTCAGTTTTTAAGATTTGAAAAATTCCAACCATAGCTGATAAATATTTAGGCCTTGATATTCTCAGCTAGAAATAAGTGTTTATAAACTGGAAAAAATGAGGGATGGGGCATTATTTAAATATCATCTGATTCTGTTTTTAAAACCCTAGGGACAAACAGTAGATTCTAGATTTATCTCATTTAAAAAATGCTTGTGTCAATAGCCTTCACAAATGAAAACTGAAAAAATAATGATCAAGTCAAAAATAATTATTTTGTATAGCAACAAACAACGGTAAAAATACTCCCAAACTTATACAGTAGGGTGCTGTCAATAAATTTCAAATAGCACATACTAATTGTCTGCAAACCAGCCATATTCATCCATCATATCCTTGCAGGTTTTCTACTCACAGATTTTATTTAATACCTGTATGCTGTTTAATTCAACATCTCTCCAACCCTGATTTAAACTACAAAGTTACTTTCAAAAATAGATTACCCCAATTCATTTATTATCTCCTATCACATTCCAACTCCTTTTTTTCCCCCTACATTCTAATTAATATTACTGTATCTACTTTTTTATCCAAGCTCAAGTTGAGCACATTAGCCAACACCTGTACTTCCTCCACATATTTAACCAACAACCAGGTTAGAAAGCTTTTCTTTTTAAATTTTCCATTCTTATATTTAGGGAATACCTGTAGGCTCAATGGCTGGTTTTTTTGTTTGTTTGTTTGTTTTTAATAAGAATTTCTTTAGTTAGCTTGAAATAATAATCTCGCCTAACTATCTAACTTACTATCAAGAAATGCCTCAGAGACTGAATTAACAGTGCCTGTCTGCTGATAGATGACAGATGTAGGCTAAATGTGTTTACACTTTAATCATCATGTAATATTTGTTTTTAGCAATTTCATTATAGCTTAGAGTTATACCTGTTAAAAACTTCTCAATTAGTAGATAACTTTTATAGTTCTGACTATTCGCTAGTGTGAATGATTTAATATTAAAAGAATCCAAGTTAGTTTTAAATTTTTAAAAAATTTACAGAAAAGATGTGCACACAAAAACTATCTAAAGTATCTATAGACATGTAGAATTGAATGCATGCTATGTTTCTTTCTAATCATTTTAGCCTATTTATATTTGATGCTTTAATGATTTAGAATCATACTATAACCAATTCAGATTAGTTTGTCTATAAATAACAGACTTTTCAAAATAATAAGTTGGAGAGTAATCCTAGACTGGTAGAGCAAATTCAAGGCAAATAGGAATGACTCCTTATCATCCTTGCTCACGACTCTCATCTTCAAGTTCCCCTTAATGTCCAAGTTTGCTGCTAGAGTTCCAGACGTCTTATCCAAATTGTAATTTGAAAGAAGGCAAACAGCACAGGAAAAGTAGAGCAGATCGCATCTCAGCTGTCTTCTTGTAAGCAGCCCTCTCTGAAGTTCTCAACATTTTTGCTTATGTATCATTGGAAGGCATAATTTACATGATTATACCTACTGCAAAAGAAGCTATAAAACAAACTTCATTCTGGTAAATGCAACAGGTAAAAATTAGGTTCTTCTTCTAAAGAAGGGACAAGTGGATATTGGAAATGCAACTAGTAATTTCTCATAGACGCAACAGAGACGTATGTGTGCACACAGACATTTATACATATTTGCATACACAAAAAAGTATATATGAGTTTATTCCATTTTTTTCACAGAGCATCCACTTCTTTATGATTTATAAATATTTTAATAGCTCAATTTAAAATTCACTGAGGTGATGTAGCATTGTTCACCCCCAAATCGGTGGTATACCGGCTGTTTCCACGTTGTTAATGTTCTTGCTTACTATACTGCTGCAATAATGACCGCTGCTGCTGCTGCTGCTGATGGAGAATCTGTTCTGGGCCAGGCATTTTGTTAAACAGTTCATATTTACATGAGGTGAATAAAACCACTTCTTGCTCCTGTTTTCAGGCATAGTGCAGGATTTGAAGGAAACACAAACTCAAATCACAGAAACACAATGTGGAGCTTACTTAAATTTTTCTTTAGGGGTGGAAGAGGAGAATGCACTTCCCAAAATACAATAAAATGTACTAAATACTCTTAAACAACCATTTTCCTAAAGCAGAAGAGAGAGAGAGAGAACAGAAAGAGACAGAAGAGAGAGAGAGAGAGAGAGAGAGAGAGAGAGAGAGAGAAAGACACACACACATTGCTTTCAGTGATATAAAATCTTCCATATGGTGTCAGTTTGTCAAAATATTTCTGTCGGAGTACTCCTGGAACTTTCCACCCGCACACATACTTGGTATTCAAACCTTTGGTAAATTCACTTTTCTTCCTTCTGTATGTTTATATGTCTTTCTTCTTCCATTTTTCATGTTCACAGTCTCAGCTATTCAATTTGATTTTCTGTTAGAGATAACTAGGCTACCTCAATGCCCAAAAAAATATGAAGAGAAATTTTTTTTCTGAAGAATTTTCCGTATTTCTAGATGACTGAATTCTGTCATTCAGCATCTCTGTACTGATGATTATCCTTTCTGCATTGCTTTACGACTGTGCTTCTTTAATTGATGCACAGCAAAACAGAGCCAATATAGCCACAGGGACTTCAGTTACAAGAAATGTTAAGTATCCTAGGGAAACAAATACAACGGATAGCAATTCAATTACTGGGTACATACCCAAAGAATTATAAATTGTTCTATTATAAAGACACATGCACACATATGTTCATTGTAGCACTGTTTACGATACCAAAGACCTGGAACCAACCCAAATGTCCATCATTGATAGACTGGATAAAGAAAATGTGGCACATATACATCATGGAATACTATGCAGCCATAAAATACGATGAGTTTGTGTCCTTCATAGGGACATGGATGAATCTGGAAACCATCATTCTCAGCAAACTGACACAAGAACAGAAAAGCAAACACCGTATGTTATCACTCATAGGCAGGTGTTGAACAATTAGAACATGTGGAAACAGGGAGGGGAGCATCACACACTGCAGTCAGTAGGTGGGGAGCTAGGGGAGGGACAGCTGAGTGGGGAGGATATGGAGGGATAATGAGGAGAGAAATACCTGATATAGGTGATGGGGGAATGAAGGCAGCAAACCACCTTGCCCGGTATGTACCTATGCAACAATCCTGCATGATTTGCACATGTACCCCAGAACCTAAATTACAATTTTAAAAAATTAAGAATAATTTATAAAAAAGAAATACAGTGGATAGTATGACGTCTCTATGGCTCAGAGATTCACCTTTCAGAATTTCAAGGAAAAACTGGATAAAGTAATAAATGACTTATTAGATTTGAAACATCAGTTAATAGCATTCAGATTTTTATTACAACCTTTTTTATGTCCTTTCAAGTTGTCATACATCAAGATGAATTCTGGGAAAGAGGCTGCCATATTCTTGGAAATTGGAAGAAAACAGGGGCATCTACTGTGCTGAGATAGCAGGATGATGGTTCCATTGCATTTCACATTTGTGACAATATTCAAGGTGTGAACGTTTTTTAATTCCTGTGACCATTGAAGTATAATTTTCTTGCAATGAGATGCAATAGAAAGAGAACCTGGTGCATTAATTTAGATTGGAAACTTACATACCTAATAATGTCTTCTGACCTTCACTGACATTCAGATTCCTGATTCTTCAATGATTTAGAACCCAAGATATTTTTACTCTGATGCTTTTCAAAAGGCACAGATATGTTGAGGCAAACAATTTCAGTTTTGACATAGATAGGGAGCAACAGGACAATATCATAGCAACAATATACTGTGTAACTGAAAGGTAACGTCTCTGCTTTTTTATCTGAACCACATACCTACCCACATTTTATATAGAATATTGTTCTTTGCTATACTTTATTGAGTCCTTTCTCCTCTTCCTCATAGTGCACTTTAATTTATCAAGTAGAGGAATTTGGCTATTTTTATTTAATTGTACCTACAAAAGCAATGCCCTGGGGAATGTACCTTTCACTAACAAGTGGATAATCAAATTATTTATCTACACAGATATATTAGTTCATTCTCACACTGCTAATACGGACATACCTAAGACTGGGTAAGTTATAAAGAAAAAAAGTTTGATTCACAGTTCAGCAGGGCTAGAAAGGCCTCAGAGAACTTACAATCATTGTGAAAGGAGAAGCAAACATGTCCTTCTTCACATGGCAGTAGCAAGGAGAAGTGCCAAGCAAAAGGAGAAAAAGCCCCTTATAAAAATCATCAGATCTCATGATAACTCACTATCACAAAAACAGCCTGAGGGTAACCGCCCCCGTGATTGAATTACCCCCCACTGAGTCCCTCCTAGGACACATAGGGATTGTGGGAACTACAAATTGAGATGAGAGTTGGGTGGGGACAAAGTCAAACCGTATCAGCAAAAAACCGTCTACCCCCCAGATTAATTGTATTTACTTCCTAGAGGTGCTACTGTTTTAATGAATTGAAGTTTTAAATATAAAATTGTCTTCCTCTTTTCTACACGCATCACTCCCCTTTCCCAAATATTTCCCACTTATTTTCTGAACATGCATAGGAAATGCTCATGATCAACAGAATTTAATTTTAGGGAACCATTGCCACCTGTGCCAGCTGACTCAACTCTAAACTACTGTTGTTCCAGCACTGTAGGGAATTTTCACAGCCTCTTAGCACTGGCCTTTTCTAGGCTGCTTTTTCTTCTCAAGCAATTTTCTGCAATAAAGAATACATTTACCTTCACAGTTTCTAGTAGTATTTATTCATAGGATTCATGGGTTCTCAGTGCGACATAGTGTCTCTGAAGGGAGACTTTTGAGTAGGCAAGATAGGTGACAACTCAAGCCATAGAAATTAATACTGAGATTTCTTTACATACAGAAATCACTTTCCATTTTATGAGGTGGAATGTATACACCCGAAAGAACACTTAGCATTCTGAATTAAAGTGTTTGGATGATTTCAGTCATGTCTTCACTTACCAAAGAAAAATGAATGACTATAGTTAAGTGTATCATTTTGGTTGTGTTCCAAGTTGTTCTAATGTCTTTACTGTGTGAAAGAAAATAGTCTTTAGGATCCCACACTCACAATGCCAAAGGGAAAGTTAAGCTTGGAAATTGAGTCATGCAGTACTGTTTTCCTTTTCTTCCCCAAAAGAGCTGTTATTTCACAACCCTGTGTCCTGACTTGATACATAAATCAGGCTCCCACAATAGGTCATATATTTACCCAGTTGGCCTCCCTCACAAATTGCTCATGAGGAAATTCCTTGTAAGCTACTAAATCTTTCAGGATACATATTTCAGGATACGTATGTATCTGTGTGTATACATATAAGGGAGATATCCCCTTCTATAAACTAGCCCTAAACCCAAGTTCTGTTTAAACTCACCCTGACTATGCCAATTAGCAGCCTATCTTTACAGGTGTGGGACAAGAACAGACCAGGAATCATTCCTCCATCTACCCAGAGGAAAATACATAATCGACTTTTTCTCTATTCTATTTGTTCATGTTTTCTATATTTTATGTAAAATGTAGATATACTGACAACAAGAGGAATGAATAATTGACTTTTTTCTTTACCCTCTTTCATGTGTAAAATGTAGATATACTGAGCACTAGAATGTGACCATTTGCCTTACTACCTACCTGCCCTCCCTTTTTTCAGCTTGCTCATTCTCCTTTAAACATTCAAATTTCCAAAACCTCTTGGGAAAAAGTACACATCACAGATGCTCTTGGACGTTGTGTTTTTCCCAGACGCATCCTC
The DNA here is from genome assembly GCF_001604975.1 of Cebus imitator. NCBI lineage: Eukaryota > Metazoa > Chordata > Mammalia > Primates > Cebidae > Cebus > Cebus imitator. Next base: position 915,351 of record NW_016107785.1, on the reverse strand, counting down.
GAATGTTGGCTAAATAAACCTCTATCAATGGAGACCCTTGTCACAGTCACTTTTGGGTTAATAACAATAATCTGCTAGCATCTTTAAAATATAATTTGATTGTAAAGAGAGACAAGGAAAATAAAGCAGTAAATGATGAATGTAAAGTGTCATTGTTTACAATATGAGAATTAACAGTGTTTTATGTGAAAGTGCTGCATAATCAGAAAAACAGTACAAATAATATTTACCACTGGAAACCTAACATACTATGAAAAACATGGGTTTGGGAAATAGATCTCTATTTCTTAAAACTACCCTTTTGTTTACTTTCTATACAACCCTAAGAGCATTGCTTTGATTTTGTAACTTCAATTTTATCATATAAAGTGGGAATAAAGTAACTATATGTAGTTGGGCAAGTATTAAATAGAATTTGGTATAAGTACATAGTATAGCAAGTCCATTTTAGCTTTCTAATGTAAGCTAACAAAATTAATATGTATTGAATAAGTTTATATTTATTTTATTTTATTTTAGTCAGGGTCTCATTCTGTTGCACAGGCTGGAGTGCAGTGGCATGATGAAAGCTCACTGAAGCCTGGACTCAAACTATCCTGCCGCCGCTTCAGGTTCCAGAGTACCTGGGATGACAGGTGCAGGATACTATGCCTTAATAATAAATTTTCAAAAGGACATAAAACATATTTTTATGTAGCCTTCATCTCAGTTTTAGAAAGCAATTAATTTCTGGAATATTCACATATCTACAAGTTAGAGAGGCATGATCAGGACAAATTTTCCACTCAGTAAATTAACTTAATTATTAGTTATCAGTATGTTAAGCTGTTTCCTCATATATAAAATAAAGAAATCACTACTTACTTTACCTTCAATGAATGATAACTATTATTTTAAAAATTATTTGGCTTTTATAAGTAATTGGTCACTTATCTGTAGTTAATTTATGTAAGTAATGTGTGTGTAATTTGTGTCACATTAAAAATACATATAAATACACATACACATACGTTAAGAACAAAAATTACAGGATGATATATTAAGAACTCAGAAACCCATTAGGACTATGCAAATTTAAAAATAAAAGTATAATAAGTCAACAATTTTGTAGTCGGCCATCTATTTTAATTGTTTACATACATGTTTTACACAGATCCTAACTAAGTTTGGCAGATTCCAGCATTGCACATTGTATATGTTGCAGTTGCTAAATACATCTTTCTGAAAATATTAATGAAAGGACAAATGAGTGAATGTGTGTGAGAAGTTTAAAAATTTATTTTCAGTGTACTTAGCAACTGAAAATTACTAGTAACTGTTATAATAACATACTAAAATATAATTGTTCTAGGTTATATATGTCATATATTGAGGCCTGAATTTTAGAGGCTCAATAATAATATTTAGTATGTATTTTAGTGGAGAATGCAGTTAAAATATTATCATTCATAGTATCTCTAGGAAAAAATGGCAGAAAACATAAAATATTTGAAATAAAACTATCAAAGGCATTTCAATAACTAAGCTATATTATAAAATATCCTTTACAATACTGTAGCCGTTTAACATATCCCACAACAACTTATCAATATCAACAGATATTAATATTTGCCCTCAGACATTAGTGGGGTGAAGGAGCACTAATTGAGTTGATAGAGTTCTGCTGAATAATGGCAAGATAGCTATGAAGGAGCCCAATAGCTTTCCTTTAACTCAACATGTAAATTGCTATGATATTGGTTTCTGCAGAGAATAGATTATATTCTCAGTTGTTGTAAAATCTAGATTTGTTTTTATATTTCATCCTTGTTCCCAAATAACTATTGATACTTTTGAGCATATGTCATTTAACAGCCATGACGGAACGATGGATGTAGTAATGGGAAATCATTTTTCAGTTTGTGTGTAATAGACTCTTCTATGTCTGAACAGAATTTGCTTCAAATAACATATAAGGAAGAAATATGTAAATATTATTTAAAGGGCTACAACTGCATCATTATTTGCTGAGTTATAGTTCCACTCAAATATTTAACAAAAACCTGTCTGTGTTCCTTGCATTTAACTATTTAGAGAAAGCAATAGACAGATTGTGCTCGAAATGGTTTTACTTAACTAGATTAAAAATAAGGATAGTGTGCTTCATATTTGTGAATCCTTAAATTATTAATTCCAGCAAAGCATGAAAGCTATTCTGATCTTCCATTCACATTGATTTTTTTCAAGTGGTTATGCATTAATATAATAAATATGTCAAGAATCAGATTGTGAATTGTAGGAAATGAAAACTATGCTTCTTTATATGAGACCTTACCTTTTATTTTTTATAAACTTTGAAATCTTCACCTTGTCCAAATCACTTGGGAAAACTCATTAATCACAATTTATATGATCTTTTTTCATTACTCAGAGGTCTCAAACAAAATAGACTTGAGAGAATGGTCCAGACTTTACACTTACTCTTACTTTCTAAATCACCATATCTGTAGTGATTGTATATATGTTGCCTGATAAAAAGTAAATCAGGATATGTAATAGGAAATCTAATTTAAGTTGCAATGGAATTACATCTTTGAACATCTATGACAAAGCTAAGAAGATTTTTGTTCCTAAAATATGATTATGTTTCGATTAACTACAGATAATGTGCTCTTTTATATATTCTTCTTCCTTTGGAACAGATATTTAGAAACATAATGGAAAAATCCCTCTTACCTTTTTAAAAAATTTAATCAGCTACTCACAATTACTAAAAAGCAGCAAGAAGAGAATGAAGAATTTCTGTATACCCTTTACCTGGATTCCCAAATACTCACAGATGTGGATTTAAAAACTACCATAACAATTCAAGCACTACTACATTTGCTTTCCTCATCTTCTCCTTGTCTTCCTTCTTTCTGTTTCTCTCTCTCTCTCCTTCTGTATATGTATTTACATAGATGATTATATATAATTATATATTATGTATTTAAATTGTATACATAACTCTTCATACACTATATATTTAAATTATGATAGATATGTGGACATACAGCCCTCCACCTTGATCTGGAATTACCTTTATGAGAAGATTTTGATTTTGAATTCAATTTCCTTAACAAATGTGATATTGTTTATATTTTCTATCTATCTCATTTTCTATGCATTTTCTTATATTAGTAGTTTGATAATTTGCATTTTACAGTTACTTTGTCCATTTCATCTAATTTATTGAGTATATGTATTGACATGACAGGGGATTTGCATTGTCTTATTCTCCTCATTGGCAATTTTTGGTTTCTCTTGTTTTTTCTTAATTATCTTACAGGGATAGGTCAATTTTATCAATCTTTTCTAAAAAATAGCTTTTGACTTTATGCATTTTTTCTGGGTTTTTTTTTTTTTTTGGTCTTTTTTTTTTTTTTTTTTTTTTTTGGTCTGTTTTTTATTAATTTCTGCTGATTTTAATAGTTTCATTTCTTCTATTTATTCTGGTTTCTATTTTCTAGCTTCTTAGGTATCAAGCTTAGATAACTGATTTTAAACCATGTTTTCTTTCTAATATATTTAGTCTGAACTACCATAACAATTCAAGCACACTACTTTTTTATACCATAAATTGTATTATACTTTAATTTCATGTTTGTTCTGTCAAAATATGAGTTATTTGTTCATATGTTTTTCATTGATCCATAGGATTTTTAATTTCTAAACATGATATAATTTCTTAAATATTTTGTCTTTATTGATTTATGATAAAATACCATGTGGACAGAAAATGTTTTGGGTAATTTAAATTATTTTATATACTTTGAGAATTAAAGCCCATTTTACAGATAGTCTTGCTAAAGTTCCATGAGAATCTAGAAAGAATGTGTATTCTCTATTTATTGAAGTTGCATTTTATAATTGTAAGTTAGATAGGTTTGATGATAGTGCTGTGCAAAGCTTTTTTAGCTACTGCCCTCTCTTTTTTTTTGTCAGTTTATTCTATCAATTACTGAGAGAGAAGAGTTTGTTTCTCCAATTGTAACTGTGGATTTTTTTTTTAAATCCCTCTTTTCTGTCATGTGTCGTTTCATGTATTTTGAAGATCTTTTGGTAAGTGCATGTGCATTCAGTGTTTTCATGGTTTCTTGATGAATTGATTCTTTTTCTCTATAAAATGCCCATATTTATCTCTGATATACTCTTTGCCTTTTTCTAATTTATAGCCACACCAGGTTTTTATGCTCAATGTTTTAATGGCATATCTTTTTCAGCCTTTTAGTTGTTCATATCTTTATTTTCAAAGTATATTTTTCTAAACGCTTCAGGGATGGCCTGGCTATTTTAGGCAGAATAATAATCTTTGCCTTTAACTTTTACATCCTAGTTGTGTTTGAAGTTTTTTATATACTTTAGGATTAAATGTATTACCTTGGCAACAATTTTCTGTTTTCCCAGTGGGTTCATTGTTTATCTTTTCCTTCTATACTGGTGAACTTTTTTGGTTATATCTTTCACAGAATATCTGAGATAAATTTTTCTTAGATTTTGCTTAGCTGTGAATACTTTTTTTATGCATTTTGAAGGATAATTTTATTGGGTATAAAATTCTAGGATACAGGATTTTTTCTTATAAATTTTAAATGTATTATTCCATTTCTTTTGACCTTAATTCTTTATAATAATAATTCAGTTATAAATTATGCAGTTATTCTCCACATATGTAATATCTTTTCCTCTGCCTCTTTTAATAATTTTTTCTCTTTATGTTTGGTTTTCAGCAATTTGTTCTTTTGTGTACAGGTGTCTGTCTGCTGCATTAGTCTTTTTATATTATCAATGCCATCAACTCTGGAATCTTTTTAGATATTTTTCCTTCTACTATTTATTCTGCCCCATTCTCCCTTTCTTTTGGAGAGAGATTGAAATTATGATTATATTAGTTTCATTTACATATTTTGCACTCAAATCTAATACTTTTTGTTCTGTTTCTTCAGGCTTTTTTAAAAATCTGAATTTAGATTTTTTTCATTAATTTGTCTTTAAGTACATTTATACTTTCTTCTGCTGTGCCTAATCTTCTGTTAATAAGATATTTTCATATTTTAGATCATATACATTTAAAAATTGTTTTTCCCATCTCCTAAAATTTTCCATCAAATTATGCATGATGTCCATCTTTTCCTGCAGACACTTTAGAATTTTTATTATAGTAATTTTATGCTCCCTGTGGTAATTGTAATATCTGGGGTGTCTCTGGGTCTGTATCTATGAATCACTTCGTTTTTAATGTTGGTCACTTTTTCTTGCTTCATCAAATTCATATGTGAATTCTCACGTGTTTGGGAATTTCCTATTTAGTAAAACCTGACATCTGTGCCCTGTAGTGGTTTTGCAGATCTATCTCTGTTTTACAGATGAATCTTTTGATTTCCAAATTTCTGGAGGCCTCATCATCCTGATTTATAAGCTCTGGGGCCACATTTGTTGGTAGCCTAGGAGATTTTTTTGATCTCGAATCTCACCCTTAGTATTTTTCTTTTTTCCTTTTTTTTTTTTTTTTTTTTTGGCTCTTTTTTTTTTTTTTTTTTTTTTTTTTTTTTTTTGGCTCTTTGCTGTAGCTACCCCATAGTCTACATAGGGACATATCATTTAGGAAGGATTTTTCAGCTGCCTAATGTCACCCTAGGCATTATGTGGTTAAAATCAGAAATATCTGTATGGAGATGAAGGGGGCTGAGCTCTCCCACTCCTCCGTCAGTCCTGATAGGTGAAATCCCTGAGTGACTGTATTTTTCTTCCAGTTCCTCTGTGTCTTTCCCATTCTTTCCAAGCTGAAAAGCAGGGTTGCCTGAAAGACTTCTTTCAATTTTCCTATCCCTCCTCAATTTTTTCTGGAAAAAAAAAAAAAAGAAAATGGTGCATCTGAGAGAAATTTCTCTATGCTTTTTCTAATCCCATATTTTTAAACTACCATCCTTGTTACTCAATGAAGGTAATGAGAATGAGATAGGTGTTAATACTGCCTTACTACTGCTATTGGGGCTCTTGTGGATTCTATTTTGTTATATCCACCCAAAAACACATTCTTAAATGTTTGTTAAAATGTAGGTAGGTTTCATTTTTATCCCAAGTTATGTTGAATAGGAAGTGCTAGTTTCCTTTCTGTTGGAAGAAGTAGAGCAGCAGCTATGTATTTCCTCCCTTTTATCAAGGACTGTCACTCCTGGAAGTTAGGTTCTTTACATTTCTTTGTATTTCAAATGTTACAATGTTACTATTTTTAAAAATATGATTTTTAGCTTATCCAGCTTATTTTGTTTGTTTAGAGTGACAATGATGATTTCTTACTACTTTCTATATTTATTCCAGAAATAGCTTTTATAAACATAATAAAACACAATGAAAATATTGCATACATATCTACAGATGTATAATTTCTGTTGTTCTTCATCTATTTATAAAGTTTCAACTTTCTTCCATCACATATAATTTTCTTCAGCCTAAAGACACTATCCTTTACATTTTCATATAAGTGCAGGTTTGCTAGTGAAGAAACTCTGTTTCTCTGTTTTCATATTTTATAAAAGTATAATCCCACCTAGGCTGCTAGATTTTCCTTTTTTTATGAAGCACTTAGAAGATGTCTTTCATTATCTTCCATCTCACTTTATTTACAATGAGAAGTCAGTGAGGAGTCAGCAGTTACTTTTGTTTTGCTTAGCTTACCTTATTGTAATCTGTCTTATATCTATGTCTACATTTAAGATTATTTTTCGTCTGGTTATCTGTAATTTGACAATGATATGTCTTGGTATGATTTCATTGTCTTGTGCTAGGATTTATAGATTGGTATTTTTTATGACATTCAATAAATTATTTGCATTTATTTCTTTAAATATATTTCTGCCTAATAGCATCCTTCTGATATTGCAATTATGTGTGTGTTTGATTTCTTAATACCATTTAACAGGTCACTGGATTTTTGCATACTTTCCTTTCATCACTTTTCATCAGTATTTCAGGATGGTTTGTGCCTATTACCCTGCCTCCACTTACATAGATTACCAGAGCTCTTATTCAATAACTCTCTCTTCTCTGGTACACCGTCTCACAAATTCAAGCCACCTGAGACTCTCTGCTCTTTGTATTTTCAGTTTAACAAGAGTGTTCATATTTTGCCTTGTTTCCCCTTTTTGTGCTGTGATTTGGAAAAAGTTTCTGAGTAATTATAGAATTTATTTTTTAACTCACGATCTCAAGGATCACAGTTCTGTATTTAATCGTTTCCAATATCTAACACTTGTCGTTCTATATATTTTTATAATTTTATTTGTTAATGCTTATTTTAGAAACACTAGTTTAATACAAGTTAGCAATGAACAGAAGAGTCTATCTTTATTTTTTGATAATGATAATTTTTATTAACTAGAACCACATTTCCTATGGCACCCAATAGGTGTTTTGCCGGATACCTATTAACCTCAGTAGGTAAGGATTCAGGTTCAAGAGGCCGAGGCCGAGACCCAGAGCCAGCAAATGAGACATGGGGTTTGATTAGTGGATTACATACAGAGAAGTGTCCAGTGGTGGCAGGCTAGACAACATATCTCCCTTATGTACAGTCCAGTGGCAGCAGGTTGGGCAGGAAAACCACAACTGCTTGCAATTTATATAGCATTTAACACCCTCCCCTTAAGGATCTCCATCTGGCCGCCTCTTTTTAACCCAAAATTCAGTGACCTCAATCCCCTGTACATCCCATGTTCCATTTGACAGGCTGGAGGCTCAAATGTTTCTCCTAGACAAAGAATGGATCTCTGGATTGGCCATTCCTGGATTCCCTAGCTCAGGATACACATTCAGGTGCATGTAATCTGGGGTCATTCTAAGGGTATGTTTAAGTTATTGCTATCAGGGGCTTTTATCCTACAAAAGGCATCAATAATTAAAAGTCATAAAATATACTTTAATTAGAAAACTAGGCATGATATTTCCAGGATGATTTACTATTTCATATTTATATTAAGTTTTAAAGATGTATGATTTTCTTTTCTTTCTTTTTTTTTTTTTTTTGAGACGGAGTCTTGCTCTGTTGCCAGGCTGGAGTACGGTGGCACAGTCTCAGCTCACTGCAATCTCTGCCTCTTGGGTTCAAGTGATTCTTCCGCCTCAACCTATGGAGTAGCTGGGACTACAGGAGCATGCCAAATGCCTGGCTAATTTTTGTGTTTTTAGTAGAGATGGGATTTCACCATGTTGGCCAAAATGGTCTCAATCTCTTGACCTCGTGATCCACCCACCTCGGCCTCCCAAAGTGCTGAAAGATGTATGATTTTCTACAGCTATTTTCTCTCATGGTTTTAAAACTTCATGTCATGGGCTGAATAAGGTAGTTCATGCCTTTAATAGTTGAGCTCAGGAGCTTGAGCCCTGTCTCCAAAAAAACAAAAACACACATAGCCAAGGGTGGTGGCACTTATCAGTAGTCCCAGCTCCTAAGAAGGCTGAGGTGGAAGGATCACTTGAGCTGGGAGATCAAGGCTGCAGTAAGCCATGATTGCACCATTGCACTCCAGCCTCCAGCTTGGGTGACAGTGTAAAAGTTTGTCTCAAAAAAAAAAAAAAAGAAAGAAAGAAAAAGAAAAGAAAAGAAAATTTGATGCAATGCATGAGAACTTTTAATCACATGTATGCTATTATTTTTATTTTTGAAGATTGATTTAAATACAAAAAAAACTGAAGATCAAACAGAAAAATGAAAATTGTCGAAATGTTAATTTGTTAAATTTGGATACATGTAAACTTATTGAGATTTTAAAAGAAGGATAACAATATGATACCTTTAAGAACATACTGTTAAGTGAAAGCACTGGTGGCTGCTTTTCAGAGCGTATCTTTAAAAATCCATGTTTATAACTAATGAAGTATTTTAATATTTCGGAAACTTGGAGCTATTGTGGAAAACTTTCAACCTTGTTATATTTGAGAATACAATTTTTGTATTTCCAGTTAAGATGTGATGGTGGGCTGGGCACAGTGGCTCACGCCTCTAATCCCAGCAATTTGGGAGGCTGAGGCAGGTGGATCACCTGAGGTCAGGAGTTTGAAACCAGCCTGGCCAATATAATAAATCCTGTCTCCACTAAAAGTACAAAAATTAGCTGGGCTTGGTGGTGGGTGCCTGTAATCCCAGGTACTCAAAGAGACTGAATGATAATCGCTTGAACCCGAAAGGCAGAGGTTTCAGCGAGCCAAGATCACTCCAGCCTGGGCATCAAAGCAAGACTCGTCTCACAATAAAAAATTTAAAAAAAAAATGTGAAGATTGATCTATGCCAAGACAGTTTGTAAAGATGAAAAAAAAAAATTAAACCAGAATTTGTTATCTTCAAAGGTCATTCTGGAAGCTAACAAATATTGTCCTTTATTGTTTCCTTTTAGGCTACTGAATTGACCTGCTTTCAAATCTTTAAATATATTCTAATTTTAAAAATATCTTTATGTAAAAAAAATGTCCTTTAGAGTCTAGGGGATGTTTTCCTGAATTCCCAGGCCTACAATCTGAGCTGGATATCTCTTTAGTTCACCCATGGAGTACCCTGGACAAACTTCAAAAATGGCCCTCAATTTGCAGAATTATAATAATCTTTTGACTTTTTTGTTTTCCCACTTGATTCTAAATCCCATGAAACTATCAATGCTATATTATTCATCCCTAGTGTCTATTATAGACTCTACCACAGAATAAATATTAATACTTGTTAAGTAAACAAGTGAAATTATTTCTTGTTCTAGATTGCATAAAAATATTATTCTAGTGGAAATATGAATATGAATTAAATCATTGGATGCTAACATTCTACTTTGTGTCTTCTGTTACAGGCTCTTAAATCTGATCTACAATGGAAAAAATTCTTTTTTATCTGTTTTTCATTGGCATAGCAGTGAAAGCTCAGATCTGTCCAAAGCGTTGTGTCTGTCAGATTTTGTCTCCTAATCTTGCAACCCTTTGTGCCAAGAAAGGGCTTTTATTTGTTCCACCAAACATTGACAGAAGAACTGTGGAACTTCGGTTGGCAGACAATTTTGTTACAAATATTAAAAGGAAAGATTTTGCCAATATGACCAGCTTGGTGGACCTGACTCTATCCAGGAATACAATAAGTTTTATTACACCTCATGCTTTCGCTGACCTACGAAATTTGAGGGCTTTGCATTTGAATAGCAACAGATTGACTAAAATTACAAATGATATGTTCAGTGGTCTTTCCAATCTTCATCATTTGATATTAAACAACAATCAGCTGACTTTAATTTCCTCTACAGCATTTGATGATGTCTTCGCCCTTGAGGAGCTGGATCTGTCCTATAATAATCTAGAAACCATTCCTTGGGATGCTGTTGAGAAGATGGTTAGCTTGCATACCCTCAGTTTGGATCACAATATGATTGATAACATTCCTAAGGGGACCTTCTCCCATTTGCACAAGATGACTCGGTTAGATGTGACATCAAATAAATTGCAGAAGCTACCACCTGACCCTCTCTTCCAGCGAGCTCAGGTACTAGCAACCTCAGGAATCATAAGCCCATCTACTTTTGCATTAAGTTTTGGTGGAAACCCTTTGCATTGCAATTGTGAATTGTTGTGGTTGAGGCGTCTGTCCAGAGAAGATGACTTAGAAACTTGTGCTTCTCCTCCACTTTTAACTGGCCGCTACTTTTGGTCAATTCCTGAAGAAGAGTTTTTGTGTGAGCCTCCTCTCATTACTCGTCATACACATGAGATGAGAGTCCTGGAGGGACAAAGGGCAACACTGAGGTGCAAAGCCAGGGGAGACCCTGAGCCTGCAATTCACTGGATTTCTCCTGAAGGGAAGCTTATTTCAAATGCAACAAGATCTCTGGTATATGATAACGGAACACTTGATATTCTTATAACAACTGTAAAGGATACAGGTGCTTTTACCTGCATTGCTTCCAATCCTGCTGGGGAAGCAACACAAATAGTGGATCTTCATATAATTAAGCTCCCTCACTTACTAAACAGTACAAACCATATCCATGAGCCTGATCCTGGTTCTTCAGATATCTCAACTTCTACCAAGTCAGGGTCTAATACGAGCAGTAGTAATGGTGATACAAAATTGAGTCAAGATAAAATTGTGGTGGCAGAAGCTACATCATCAACAGCACTACTTAAATTTAATTTTCAAAGAAATATCCCTGGAATACGTATGTTTCAAATCCAGTACAATGGTACTTATGATGACACCCTTGTTTACAGGTAAGAAAAATTAAGCAAATTTGTATATTTGCCATGCCTCTTAGTGTAGAACTTGTTAATGTACTACTGATTTTTGTTTAATTGGCAGTGCTCTTCTGTGTTGTAATTTCATATTTTAAAGTGCATAGTGTAAGCCTTGAAAAAGGTGGTAATACAGGTGGGGAGATATTTTGAATGGTATTAATTTTAGAGAGTTCTAATTTATATTTAATATTATGCTCACTTACTTTTTTTCCCCCTCATCTAAGAGATGTGACTATCAGAGAACAAGACTGATTTATTATAAAAATTCAAAAACATACCAGAACTTACACATCCACATGAGTGTTCTTTCCTTCAAGGAAGTCACGTTGGGAGGCTATACCATTATCCCAATGATGCTGCCATTGCTCAAAGCACTTTTGGAATTATCTTTAGAACCTTCGTCATACTATTTTGAATATCCTCAGTGGTGGCAAATCTTCGTCTTTTGAGGGTGAATTTGAATTTTGGAAACAAGCAAAAGCCATTTGGAGTCAAGTCTTGTCAATAAGGTGGGTGATCAAGATGGGTATTGCCATTTTTGGTCAAAAATAGGATGTAACTATAAAATAATGAGACTGATTTTGAGTGATTAAGGGGTGTGTGTGTGTGTGTGTGTGTGTGGTCATGTTGTCTCATGTGTACTGGTTCTTAAGACAGTTCCAAAAAGAAACCTTATAAATAATTTGAGCAGCGAAAGTATCACTGGAATTAGGTATGTAACCTCCAAGTAAGGATGATGATGGAGAATTTGCACCTGCTAAAGAATTTCTGGTATGTTTTTCTAAAGTTCAGCCTCATTGATTTATAGTCACATCTTGTCCAATTTTCAGTTAAAAATACACATTTTTACCCTTTCTTATAATTCCACTGTGAGAGACTGTTATTACCCCCTGGGAAATGATGCAAAACCATGGCTTTGAAATATATATATTTTCTGTTTAAGATAGTCAGAAATCAGACCAGCTCAGTTCCTATGTTCCCAGGTGAATTATTCAATATAATTTTATTTTCATTCCTGTATGGAAATGAGAGTAATTAAGAAAAATGCATAGACTAGTAGGCAAAATTAAACCTATCCTAGCTAGTCATGTGACCTGTCCTGGGGCGGATTCTACCTGGCTGAGTTTCAATTCCTCATTATTACAAGGAAGAAATTAGACTAAAGTTCTCTAATACCCTTCCATCACTAAATATATGGTAATGTGGACTATGCTACATGTATATTAACCTAAAGTAATTTTCTCTTGTCATATCAGGCTCTTCACATAACCCATGGGCTATTGTAAAGGACAAATACCCCTCCTCACCCCTCACTTTTCTGTAGCTATTGGATATTCTATATATTTTAAACATTAGCTCTGTGAAGTAAGCCAGGTTTTATTTTCCAAATTCCAGAATTTTAAGCCTGCTATGACAAGTAAAATTCTGTGTAACCTTGAAGAAATTACTTGAATTCCTGACCCTAACTTTTTGTCATTTGTAAAATAGTGATAATGCTTGTCTCATAAGATAATTGTAAAGATTAAATTTTAATGTAAAAAATGCTTAGTAATGCCTGTTATTTATTTTTAAGTTAGGTCATATTCGGTTGCAACTGAAGAAACAGTGGAAAACAGACATCAACAAGAAACTTTTAGAATGTAGTTGATTCAGAGATGTCTATAAACTCTTTTTTAAAATTAATTAATTAGTTTATTTATTTATTTCGAGACACAGTCTCGCTCTGTCACCCAGGTTGGAATGCAATGGCACCATCTTGGCTCACTGCAACCTCTTTTTCCTGGGTTCAAACAATTCTCCTGTCTCAGCCTCCTGAGTAGCTGATACTACAGATATCTGCCACCACTCCCGGCTAATTTTTATATTTTTGGTAAAGACAGGGTTTCACTAAATTGGTCAGACTGGCCTCAAACTCCTGACCTCTGGTGATCCACTAGCCTCGGCCTCCCAAAGTGCTGGGATTACAGGTGTGAGCCACTGCGCCTCGCCTAAACTCTTATACTTTATTAAATGTTCTCTGGTGGAAATTTGCAGTAGCATACTGTGGGATGAGGGATTTATGCTCTGGCCAACAGCCTTGCTTGTTCATGTTTCTAGGATAATATTACTTACATATTTTCATTATGCCCATTTATAGATTAAAACATAATGGGGTCCAAGTGATGATGGCACTAAAAAAGAGTTAGATTTGTAAAGAAAATACTTTCATCTTAGTATATTCTTTCTTTGTTATTAAATATATACGTACTGGGGACCCTTTCATTTTACTGGTTTGGAAAATAAATGCTATGAAATGCATTTCTATTCTGATTTCTAATGCGATTGTCAACATTTACCCTTCCTTCAAATTGGCTTTTAGTCATAGAGGTGTTCTAAGTGTTAAATGGATTTATTTAGTAGTCAGATAATGTCATAGTCACACCTTTCAAAAGTAATTTGTCATAAATGATTTTTTAGCAGTGTTTTCTATTAGGAGTCCTCCTTTGCCAAGCAACATAATTAATAAGCTTGTGAAGGCCTGGTCCGGGCAACATTAATGTAATGCAGACCCTGACAGTGACTTTTAGCCATTTTAACTGGGTAAATATGAGATTAGATACTTTTCCAATATTTCATATGTTATAAATATGCTTATCTTAATGAATACTAAAATGACACCAAACTAAGGTCATAATGACTTTGTGTGTATATGTTTTGTTTTGTTTTTAATATTAACACAAATTCCATTGTCCCTCAGAATGATACCTCCTACGAGCAAAACTTTTCTGGTCAATAATCTGGCTGCCGGAACTATGTATGACTTATGTGTCTTGGCCATATATGATGATGGCATCACTTCTCTCACTGCCACAAGAGTCGTGGGTTGCATCCAGTTTACTACGGAACAGGATTATGTGCGTTGCCATTTCATGCAGTCCCAATTTTTGGGAGGCACCATGATTATTATTATTGGTGGAATAATTGTAGCATCTGTGCTGGTATTCATCATCATTCTGATGATCCGGTATAAGGTTTGCAACAATAATGGGCAACACAAGGTCACCAAGGTTAGCAATGTTTATTCTCAAACTAACGGGGCTCAGATACAAGGCTGCAGTGTGACGCTGCCCCAGTCTGTGTCCAAACAAGCTGTCGGACACGAAGAGAATGCCCAGTGTTGTAAAGCTGCCACTGACAATGTGATTCAATCTTCAGAAACTTGTTCGAGTCAGGACTCCTCTACCACTACCTCTGCTTTGCCTCCTTCCTGGACTTCAAGCACTTCTGTGTCCCAAAAGCAGAAAAGAAAGACTGGCCCAAAGCCAAGTACCGAACCACAGAATGAAGTTGGCACAAATGTTGAGTCCCAAAACACTAACAGGAACAACTCAACTGCCTTGCAGTTAGCTAGCCGACCTCCCGATTCTGTCAGAGAGGGGCCCACATCTAAAAGAGCACATACAAAGCCAAGTAAGTTTCTCACTTTGCCTGCTGAGAGATCCAGAGCAAGGCACGAGTACTCCCTCAATGGAGAATTAAAGGAATACTATTGCTATATTAACTCACCGAACACATGTGGACTGTTTTCTAAAAGAAGCATGTCTATGAATGGGATGTTTATTCAGTCTGACTGTTCTGATGGTCATAGTGGAAAAGCAACTCTCAAATTCTGAGGGGCTACTGGAAAGCTCTGTGTCATTTATTATTTCTTTTTCATGAAAAATCATTTTGAGAACTCACATAGAAAATTGGAATTTACAATTCCAATGCTGTCTATAAATAAACCTTCTCAGGTACAGTATATATACATACATATATAACTGTATATATGTATGTATGTATATGTATACCGGAAGGAAACATAAATAAAGTGGATGAGGGAAAAAGCATGACATAGCAGCAGTGCCTTTCCCTATTCTAGGACTAGCAACAGCAGATTAAAAAATAAAAATTGTTATAGAAAAAGCAAGCATTGCATAAAATGATATGTTCTCCAAATTTACTATGCGCCACCTATGGATAATTGATATTTTTTAATAAGTAGGCTGTATATTTTCTTTCAATGATAATAGTGTTGCCTTTATTTTTAGGGAAATGTTGTAGAACAACTTCATGTTGCTAAATTATTTAAAATAAAATATTCAATTAGTATACCGAGATAATGTTAAAATAAATTCCCTTCTAAACAGCATCCTTGGTTCAGGTGCCTTAATGGTTCTAAGATATTTCTCCTCCATGACACAGCTTTTTCAGTGAAAAATTATACTTTTTCAGGAGAAAAAAGTACAATTTATTTTGGATTCATCAACACTCTAATAATACGAAGGTGTTTTCATTCATTTAATACACATTTTCTGAATGAGTGAGTTTTATATTGTTCTTAATGCAAGATAAGAGGGAGACAAACATAGAAGACTGCCTTTATCAAAGGAGTGTTTATTTTTATCAGCAAGTAAAATTTAAAAGCTTCTAATGGTGTTTTCATTATATTTATAAGTCATTGTTCATTAAGCAGATAGTGGTGTTTTCCCTTCTGCACTATAGTTTTGCATTTGAATGTTTTTCTTTTAAAGTAAATGCATTTGCTATTTTAAACAAAAACTGTGATAAATTCAACTAGAAATCATGCCAATTAGTGGGAATACATCATTTTTTAAAACAATATTTTAAATATAGTAGAAACTAATATTGTTCCTGGATAAGGTGGAATTCTTGGAAATTTACTGAAATCAAGGTCTATAGATAAATGTTTCTATTCATTCCTTGAAAAACTTAATTATATGCTAACTTAATGGTGTTTTATTAAAGATCTGTAAACAGGGTTAACATCAAAAAGGTTTCATTTTATTTTGTTTTGAGAATAAGTCTCATGTGAGAACTTAGACCAATTCCTTTCCACAAAATAAATGACATTTTAGCTGTAATATCATAAGATAAGTACTTTACTATCTTATATTAAGTACTCCTTGGGAGAAGTTAAGCACACAGTAAAAGTTTATTAACTTTTTCAGATCACTTGAAATACCACTTAAGACACAAGTGAGGAATGTTGGATTGTTAATTTCCTTCTGTTAGAAGCATTTACAACAATTTCAGTTACTTTTAACTTGACAGAGCCACATCTCCTCATACGCAGTGTATCATGATGGTATTCAATAGCATGTAACATTAAAGCAGTTAGAGATTACTTTCAGTGCCAGCGTTGAAAATAATTATCCAGTGGGCTTTTATTTATTTAGGTGTTTGCTAAATCCCTTCTCTGTCCTGCTTCTGTTTCTAAAATGTTTGCCTTTCACATTTGCAAGGTGTGATCACCTTTCACTGCTCAGTTATGTATTTCTTTTAAGGAATAGATGAGATCACATGTGGTAATAGTTTGTGAAATCAAAAGCAGCACTCAGAGTGAAATATGTTTTCAGCACCATTAATGTAGTAATGCTGTAATTCCAACTAAATATTTTTAATTAACATCAATTGCAAAAATTCATATTTTTAATGAACATCAATTACACAATTCAACACAAAAGTGTTGATTCGTAGAAGCTAACTAAATTTACCCTTCTTAGATTTATCAGCCTAGTATTAAAAAATATTGAACATACAAATGCTTTTAAGACTTAAATGAATCCCCAAAGAATTTCTGGAATTATGAAGGTTGTGATCAAAGATAAGGATGCTCTGAAATCAGGCAACATTAGCAAGGTTAACATATGTACTCTAAGTTACTGATGAGCTTACTTTGTATTTTCCAGTATTTTTAAAAGAAAATTTCCTACTTATGTTTCTAATGAAACTTTGATTAAATATCTTATATTTCTCATAGACATTTAAAACTACATGATATTTAACCATATGAGATTTATTTTGACTAACACCATTGAAAATAATTTAATGTTATTTAATATATTTTTAGTATGACCATTTTTACAATATTTAAACCAAATGCTTGAATACTTGTTCTTAAAAAATAATGGAAAGGAGAATATGTGGCCTTAGATTTTGCCCTTCAAAAAGTCTATATTTTGAGAGAATAACAAAAGTCTGGATTATCAAGAGGGTCACTTTTTTTATTTGTTTATAAACATATAAAGACATTTTTGCTTAAAGTAATTGCACCGTGAAGTGATTGAAAAGTAAGTCGATGGAAAAGTTGGGAATAATATTATCTATCATGATATCTGAAACACAATTGTTGCTTAGATGAATAAATGAGTAAATAAATAGATAAATAAATATGGATGGGGGAAAGGTGTGGAAATAAGAATTTTCATTAATTAGATTTGTGATCTAAATATTATATTACCATAAGCAACAAATTCCCTGTCCTTTTCCTATTTTCCTTTCTGTCATTTATTATTGTATTCCTCGTTTAGCCAGTCATCTGTATAAAGCATGTGGTTTGCTGTTTGTTGTGTCTGGCCATGTTATGTTTTTTCATTTTTGTATTTTACATTCTAGTTTCAGCTTGTTCAATGTGAGAAACAAACACATTACTGTGTTTGCCATTATGCATATTTTAAATGACTTTTACTTCAAATATTTTTAATTGCATTCCTGCATTATTTTTGTTCCTTTTGAATAATTATCCCTCAATGGAAAATACAAAACTATTATTACAGAATTGTCATAAAGGGATAATGAAGCATCTAAAGCAGCCTAAAACTTTTAAGAAGCAGTATATTTTAGTTTGAAGGATATTATTTATTTTAGTCTAAAAATATATAAATACATAAGTAAATAAAGTACAATTTAAAGAAGAAACAGTGACGGGGTACAATGGCTCACACCTGTAATCCCAGCATTTTCAGAGCCCAAGAGGAGCAGATCATTTGAGGTCAGGATTTCAAGACCAGTCTGGCCAACATGGTGAAACCCTGTCACTAGTAAAAACACAAAAAAATTAGCTAGGCACATGGTGGTGGGAGTCTGTAGTCCCAGCTACTCGGGAGGCTGAGGTAGGAGAATTGCTTGAGCCCAGGAGGCAAAGGTTGTAGTGAGTCAAGATCCCCCCCAATGCATTTCAGTCTGGGCGACAGAGCGAGACTCCATCTCCAAAGAGAGGAAGAAGAAAAAAAGTAAATAAATGAATAAATAAATTAGACACAGTAACACCTGAACTGTGGCCAACTTATTTCCTTTTTTTTTTTTTTCTAACCATGACAGGAGTCAGTGGAGGTCTCAGTAAGTTGTTTCATGCTTTCAAACAGTGATTTTTACCTGCTTTGTAGATATATTTTACTTAAAATTTTGGAATGTAAGTTTTGAACCATTCTAAGAAATCTCTAAATGTAGCAAGTGTAATCTTTGAAAGATGCATACTTTCTCCACAAACTTGTAAAGAATTCAAAAACATAAATGTGTTCCATTTGTCTCCAGAAATATTTTTTTTTGTTTTATAAAGTACTTTTTCTTCTATTAAAAGTACTTGCATTCATATGAATTTTACTATTTTATTTGCTTATAGTTTTGAAAAGAAACTATATCATTCATAAAGCTAAAATTTTTAGAAGTTTAGTTCCTAAATTTAAGTTTTTCTATTTTGTTATAGTAATAAATTTAAGGATTTTTTTAATTCCAGGAGTTTTAAAAAATCCTTAAATATAAAGGATCATCTTGTAGGTACAATTGTGAACCTATGAGACATTTCTTAAGAAGATAGCAAACACAAGCCATTGTCTTCTCAGCATAGTTGATTTCCAATTGCATTTTATAATGCTGAGAAAACACTGTTCATTTTTGTTAGATAGAATGAAGACTATCTACTGTCTTTCCCTTGCTCAGCCTTCCCCTGTTTCAAGAACAGTCCAGTGGTTTTATTTTAACAATGTATGCTTCTGTGTGAATATGAAGTGTTTTGAGGAAAGGGCTTCTGCATGGCGGTGGATTGTGTATGGAAAGGACATTTTTCTTATCATCTTATGTTGCCAATAATAACACTTTACCTTAGAATGTTAGCGACATTTGATGAAATTTATAGATAAGAAATGTATCATTTTAAAAATGGCATTAAGAAAAGAATAAATGATCAAAATCAATATTTGAATTTTTACTTTCAAAGGACAGGTTACTCAGTCTTTTTCTTCCCATGCTAGATAAATACACAATGGGATTATGAATGAAATTAGTTTGCTCATATCTTTCTTATTTATTCATTTATTATTATGTTTTCCCACAGAAACAATCAATTCTTGTAGCAGTATACAGAAGCCCACTTAAAATATAAAAAGAGTGGTAAACATATTGTGATTGAGCCATCCTAAAAATGTGGTGCTATCTGAAGTGGGATATAGAAAGTAACAATTTATAACAAGGAATATATTTAAGTAGTAAATTACCTCATTAAGGTAATGGTAATGCATTGGGAAATTCATCAAATTACACATGGAGTCAATATAACAATGTAATCACTGATTACTTTGGTAAATGTAACGGTATACTTAAAGTGATTGTCTTCTGATTATGTTCAGCTCTTTCAAAGTCAAAATTTGGGGTTTAAAGTTAACATTGAATAAATATATACATCACATATATTTGTATAAATATATATGTGCTCCACAAATATCTGGCTGTATATATACTACATAGACATATAAATATCTCTACTCATAATATTAATCAGCTAAAATCATAATTTTATGTCCTGCAATATAAATTAAATTGCAATTACATGAAAAAAACATATATTTGAATGGGCTGGCTATCAGAGAACTTCTCCCAGAAAAACTGTAAAAATTATACCTGTTACTTATTAGATAACAATAGAATATAAAGTACAAATTTAATTTTATGCATTTTTAATGATAACCACCTCTATAACCTAATTTCATCCATTTCAAACTTGGTGACTGTTATGTTCATGAAGTCTAAAAACAAAATATTTTCAAATTCATTCAGGAAAAAGCCATGCTGGCCCCTTCATTTAAAGTATTTGTGTTTGGAAGTGATTGTACATTTAATTTTAACTGACACATAGGCTATGTACATATTATGTTCTACTATAGAATATGTCTAATAAATAATTATTTGAGTAAACTCAGGAGCTTATGAAATATACTATGTTGGCTGTTGGCTCTACCATAATACAATTGTGTAATCATTTTTTCATCTACAATGTGAACATGTCCTATTATTGCTTTTATGTAAAATCTAATCTCCAATGGCCATTGTATATTTACATGAATATCTATGCTGAAGGTTTTGTAAAAAACAATTTGTCTCAGTCTCGTGACACTCACCTGTGAAACCTAAGAAGGACTTAATATTTGCTCCTAGTTTTCTCTCATGTGTCAATTCTCAATGATTAGAAGATTTGCTTGAGAAGAAGACATTTTGGAAAGAAAAAGAATGTGTGCTGCATAGGTTTATGTAATGGTATTAAACATTTATAGGCAATTGAAACCTACATATAAATATTTAAAGGAAGAACGTTTGTATTTAGAATGTTAGTGTCTTACACAAGGATGAACAGGTACTTGTTAAAACATGAGCTATTATTTGGGGAGTGGGTGCTGAATGATGGTTAATATTATAAATGATTATTTTATACTATATATGGTGAACATAGTTAAACTATATTTTCTGCTTTGAATTCTTTTTCCTTGATGATTTTTGGATATTAATCATATGAATCTATATAGCTGAAATGCCAACTGTGAATAGCAAAAATGAACAAAAATTTGATTATCTTATTGAACAATGTCAGGAAAAGCAAATCCATATTGAAAATCACTCATTTTAGTTATTAAAGTAACATTTTTGAAAATTCAATTTTTAAGCATTAGGAATAAGAAAGTAGTGATAGAGAACTGAAATATTATAAAAGTCAATTGCAATTAACCCATAAACTGGTAAGTTTTTTTAAAAAAAACTTTAGATGAATCTTTGTTAATTCTTGGTATAAAGTCTTACCAAGATTTCAGTAAGAAGTTTTTTGAATCTATTTCTTTAAAATATGAATTGTTTATGATACTGAACATTTTATTCCCAGATGCTTTGCTGACTAATGTTGACCAGATTGCCCAGGAAACACAGGTGAGATTCTTATTACCTGTAACATGCTTCAACACTTAAGTGGGTATACACTTTTCATAAGTTAATTTTAAGTAATTGGTTTGTTAATTTGTGTAGCTTGTTGAAATTTTCTTTTAGAATTTACTTACAGTGTTCAACAGTGCAGACTGAAGTTTAGTTTGGTTAAGTGAATTTACAGTTTCTAAATTCAGAGATATTTTGGGTTGACTAAACATCTCTGATTTGTCCTCTAAGAAATAAAGTAAATACTAATAATGCATACAACTTTGGAGTTACTCTTGTAGTCATACGTGATGTAATATGCAGTTCTACAAATATTTCCAAATGTGAGGACAGTACCTTGATAAGAATGTGTTTACTCCTATCCATGACCTCCATACCCTAATAAGAGCTGAGATGACACATGCCTCATTAAAAAAAGATGAACAGAAATGTTTCAATGTTATCTAAAATGAAAGAAGCCTCTTTAAAATGGAGCAAAAGACTACATATGAAATATTCATGGTATTCCTTTGTCAGCAACCAATTATTCTTCGAGTGTTTTTTTTTTTTTTTTTTTGATGTTTGAAATGAGTATTTGATTCTTGAATTTTAATTGGACTGGAGAGTGTGTTTCCAGAGCAGAGCAGCACTTTAGCAATCTGTTCAAACAGCTGGAAGCATCAGCCATTTGCTTGAGGTTTGGCATACACACACACAAAATCTGCTTTTAACAGATCTAAAAAAGGTCATTGATTTATTTGCTGGTAGTAAAAATAGGGTCTTGGTTTTTAACATTTTATATTTAAAAGAAAAATAACTTTGTCAATTTTCAGGGTCTTCCCTAATGAATTCCATCCACAAATCAAAATGTTTTCATGCATCATTTCTTTACTGAATTTAGAATTCCATTCTTATTTTGCAAAAAAGAGCAGATGGCTCATTGGAAACAATCAATAGCACAATGTCTGGCACATGTTTTGTGTTCTGTTGCGTGCAGTGAATTGACCTGCATGAAGGTGTCTTGTTACTCCATCACCCCTTTTGTTCAGTCTCAATTTTAACCTCTCTTCTCATTTTTCTTTCCCCCCTCTCTACCCATCACTTTCTGTTCCTCTTTCTCTCACTATCTTTCATTTTTAAAGTTCATTTATCATTTAACTTTAATAAATCATATGCAACCAACCTGAAATTTAAGATACCCTGAGATAAGGATTAGAAGAAGGTGATTAATCTATAAGAAACACAAGCCAAAATGGTACTAAATGTTGTATCAAAATTTGGAAGCAGGTGCGTAAATGTCTAAGTAATTTTTCAATTATCAATTTAAAGAATTTCCTAAAAATTCACATTTGAAAGGGCATATTGTATATAATTATGCTTATTTTTTTATTTTTCTGTATTATTAGAAATGGAATTTGGAGATAACTAATTTCTTTGGAAGTCTTTGTACCACTAGATATAGCACAAAATTTGCCAATGAGATACATACATACATAAGGCTTTTAATAATGACTATCTTAAAGTGATTAGTATTACAAAAAGTTAAGAAAATATCCTTAAAAATAATGGCTGTCATAATATTATAGAAAACTTCCCTTCCTACTTAGGCTAACTTGTTCCTCCTTCTATGAATATTAGCAAGTAAAACAAATCCAAAGGCAAATAATAGTTTTAAGGATACATCCTTCACTTATTTACCAGCTCCTTGCTAACTTTCCATTATTAGATTTAAGTTACTCTATGACCCCAAGGTAACTATTGTTGATCCTTGGTAAATGATTTGTGCTACAGCAGGCCTGTGTGTACCATTGTGAGCAGATCAAACAGTAATGCCTCTACTGATGACAGTGTGTGACCTGTGTGTTTTTAGCTATCTCATTGCCTTTCACATTGTCACTGTGAATGAAATGAGGTGGAGAGCAGGCAGAGACCTTTTGTGATTGCAAATTTTTAGTTCTGGGTTTTCTGTAGCCAATCATACTGAGGTATCTGTTCAGATGAATTTTTTTCTAAGCATAGAGAATTAAAACACTTATTTCATTTCCACTATTCATAACATGCCCCCTGCCAATTTTCTTTTTTAGAAGCCTTTTGGAATGTGTATAGAAGTAGAGTGACCTTGAAATGTAATATAATTCTTTTATAATATAATCATAAAATTTTAATTACACTAAAATGAAATGAGAGCAAAGGGGAAAGGAATTATTGATAAAATTAATGCTGATGACTCTACGTGGAAATTGGCATTAACATATAAATTTTCGTTGTGCTTGGCCAATATTTTTATCTTTACAATGAACACAGTAAAACATTAGTTATGCTGTTTGGTAGTTAAGTTAGAAATAGTTGGGTAGTTTGCATTTATAATGAAAATGCCTTAAATAAAATTTCTTAAGAAGTATTTGCTGTATTGTGACCAATAAAACATGTATGCTTGTGTGTGTGTGTGTGTGTGTGTGTGTGTGTGTGTGTGTGTGTGTGAAGCTTTGCATAAGAGCTATAGCTTATTCTCTGATTGCTTGCACAGGCCTTTAAGATAATCACTTCCTGCTTTTAATAAATTTGACTTGTGATTATTCCATACTTACTATCAAGCAATAATGTAAACTTTGCCATAAAATCTGTTACAGATGAGTACAGTTTTTTAGATAATTAATATATAAATTGATAAAAAGCTAATGTTGATTATAAATACATAACAACATTGTTAAAAATATGGAAAAACACAGGGTTAGAAAAATACATAAAATAAGAGCCAAAGAGAAAGCAAATTTTATGTATGATGTAAATATGCTTTCAATATGTTTCCAGGTGAGAGTCATCAATGAAAAATATTTGCTTCTGCAGGAGGAGGTTTCTATGATTCTTTGCAAGTAATTTTTTAAAATAAGAGTTAGAGAATAAACACATATTTAGGAAACATTTGGCAATTTTTATAGTGAAGCATGCTTTTAACACATATATTTGAACATTAAATCAAATTTTTTAAAAAAGGGGGAGAAACTTCGAGTCAGCAATGATGTTTAGAAATCATCTCCTTGTTTAGTAATCCTATCTATAAAACATCAAAATCTCTCACAGTTCTTAATTACATTCAGAATAAGGGTAGTAATAAATGTTTTCTCACATCGATTCATTTTTTTCTTCTCTTAATGTTCTGATAGCTTACATTTCCTATTCATTTTTTAGTATTGTTAATAAGACTATCCACAGTTTTTTGCATCATATCACTCACTGTTAAATTAGGACAATAGCAAAAACATCCTAAACCTACTAAAACTTGATTATTTTTAGATTTTATAACATTTTCACCACATTTAGTCTGAATTATTTTTATTGTTTAATACTCTTGTAATTTTTTGTTTTATGTTTAGATATTTATAGAATTGCTATAGGAGCTGCCTACTGATGAGTAAATTAAAAAGTGTTATTTTGGATATTCTATCAATACCAGTTTTTATTTGGCTCCAAATTGTTTAATAATTGTAATATTGTTACATCTTCAAGGCACACAAACTTCATAGTTCACAAAATTTTTGCTGTTTCCTAATATTCAAAATTAGTAGCATTTATATTTCACAGTTTGTTAATATTATTTAATGTGAAATTTAAGTAAATCTTTAAGATATATGAGCTTATAAAATTATTAACTTGATACTAAATTAAAGTTTGCTATCCTGGAAATATTTATTACTTAAAAACTTTATTTTGTCCACTGTCACTTTCCTTCTAGGAATATTGCAACTTTTACTATGTTATTCCTTTTTCTAACTTGACATTTGGTATAGTACCATAACATCATTTTATATCAAAGGGAGTACATCAATATAAAAAGGAAAAACTGTTGATATCCAATTTTACCAGTATGAGCTGTGCTATTATCCAAATAACGAATAATTTAGTAATATATACCATTACATTTTACAGTGACTTTGCAATGTTTTTCTTAGTATATTCCAGGTGATGTATGATAATGATATCTATATTTCAGTAGCTTTCATCAAGGTAATTCTTTTTTATTACAAGTACGATATACACTGGTCCCTTAACAATCTTCACATATATGCTGCCTTTCTTGTTAGCTTTCCAAAATTATTTTTGCTAAAATCAATTTCACTATTCAGGTTATCAATTATTTTGAAATATTTTCTTAAATAAAATATCTTTACAGTATTTTACCTACCTTCACATAAAGTTACCAAAATAACCTTTAATATGCTTTAATAACTTTATCACATAAATTTATCTAAAGATATTCTACATCAGCATTTTAATATAGAATATTTAATAAACTCATCTCTATTTCATGATGCATTTGTGCCATGCATTTTATAATCCCCAAATAGAAAGTTGTAAACATGAAGTTGACTTTGAATGGAAAAGAGAAAAAAAGTTGTGCTCGTGTATATGAAAGCATATGTTTCTCAAAAAATTATTTTCCATTTTCATAAGGAGCAGACTTCATTAGACATATTTTAAATCCATGAAGACTGAGAACACAGAGGAAAAGTATTTTCACATTTGTATGTTTAATATTTTTGTAAAATAATTTTTATGTTACTCTCTTTCAAAATCATATTTAATTCAACTAGGGAGTGCCTTTAAGAGTTGTTGTGAGTTTTCCATTTATTTTGTTTTGTGGGTGAAAAACTTAGTTAAGACGAATAATTTACTACCATTAAATATATAATCAAATATTTGTAAAGTTTTAATATGATACACATTTTCTAGCAGAATAATTTTTAAAATTTAGGTTTTAGAAGTGTTGAACAAATTTGACCTAATATATTTGCATTTTAAAAACCAGTATAAATGTTCGTTAAAATTTGAGTAGCATGCATTAATAACTGCAATTACTATTTATTATTTATTTATCTTACCTTGAAATTATATATGTGAAAAACAAAGTGAGAGAAAATGCCATTTTACAATGTGGCTTTGACTTTACATAATCATCTAGGCTTCACAAACTTAGATTGTAAAAAAAGATACTTTTACATAGTCGCTGATTTGAAGTTACCAAGCAACATTTTATATGTTTATATGCATGTTTAGATAGTTTTCATGGGTATGGGTTGCATTTCACAGCAATAAACTCCTGCCTGGGTGCTTACAGTTCAGTAACTTTTAGATTGGTAGCACAATGATCTTATTAGCTATGCATTTTCTTTCTCTTTTTTTTTTTTTCCTTTTCCTTTTTCTTTTATTTCAGAGGCTGGAGTTAATCTGAAGAGCACGACTTCTCCCCTCCCTACTGAAAATAATTGCCACTGATATTTTTACTGGATAAAATTCAAAAATGTTTCAATTCACAAAGGCTAATTGTTGAACTGGTGTCGTAGAAGAAATTGTCTACAGGAGCCGAGGTGAAAGTCTCTGATACTGGCGGAACTGGCTCCATCAGACCATGGTTCATCCTCTTTCAAAACCAAATTTTTTTCTTCTGGCCTACAAGTATTTTTTATTTTTAAGAAAGAGAAAATGCCTACATTGACATCAAGTTCTGTATCAATCCATCTTACATTGCCATTCATGATTTAACAGACTGTAGAATCTTGAATAATCTATATCACTTTAACAAATAAATGTTTTACTATGACAGAATTTGCACATTGCCTGATTTGTGAAAGCACACATTCCTTAAAGTGTGAGTGGTGAAATAATTATTGCAAGAACTAATAATACTGTTTAAATGTAGGCAGTGCAAAAACCTTAAGAGATTACAAGCAGAGCAGTATAGCTATTTAAGTAAATTTATACTAATTTTATGCCTCATTGTAGGACAGAAAATGATAAAGGCTCTCTTCTCCTAGTAAAACTTCCAAAATAATCAAGATAGGAATATTACAATTAATCCAAATTGATATGTTGCTTTTCTAGAGAGCCAGTTCAAAAGAGGTTTTAATAATTACAAGCCGTATGTTTCATCATAAGTGCATACTTCTCTACTTTTGCACAAGTTCTGGGTAAGAACAAAGAATATGCATCTGACTTAATACCAGCACATATAGAAGTGGGTTATTTTTGATGGCTAATATAGGGGAATGCAGTCATATTTAAGCAATATCCAAGCTAATCATTTAAGAGCTGCTCCTGGTGTGAAGCAGGCCTGAGCTGTGGGAATTTGGCTAGTTACTCATGCACAGTGATCTTCCATGTTGTCGTAGAATAGATATTTGCATAAAATTTGAAAGCATGTACATTTATCACAATACATGGCAAAGCAATAAGTTACAAAAAATTTTCATGGTAGCCTTATTACTCCCAATTGAATTCAGATTCTCTATTATAGATTATATCTCTATTCCTTGGTAATTCTGATAGTTATCATTGAGACCATTATGTGGTTTTTTTAAGTTCAAAACAAAAAAGCTAGAAAACTGTTTGCCTTTTAAGAAATGCAGGTTAATCTGTTAATTATTCCAGATTTGGAATATTACAAATATCCCCTCATCCAATGAGTATTTTCAGGATGTTAGCTATTAGAGAATACTTGGAAGCTGTGCTCAGGACAATGGACAAAATTTGTTTGCATGCACACACACATATACACACACACTATCTGACACACACAATGCGAGACTGAAACAGAAGTTAAAAGTTTGAATTGAATTTTTGTAGTTACATTTTGTAGTCGTGACATTGGGCAATTTACCTAATTCTCTGTTTCTTGACAACTCTAATACCCTGGAACAATTTTGCTCATGGGTGTGTGTGCATATGCATACATAAATGTGTATGATAATTAAAATGATACAGAATGAACATTAAGCATTGCCTCTGCAAATCCTTTTCTCTTGTATACAACTTTTCTCCTAATACACATGTGTAAAGAAAGAGTCAGGAACAGGAATGGCTTTCCTGGATCTCAGCTCAAAGTGATGTTTTCAGTTCTTTTGTTTCCTCAAGGACATTTTCCTGTTTATTCTTACATTCCTCCCACTCCTTTGGGGCTGATTCTTTGCTTTCTTGATGGTGATAATAACACAGTGTTGTGCATAGCCTGTACTTTCATCTACTTCTTCATTCATTTAGGATATTTATGCTATTGTTTTCCAAGGAACAGATTGTTAGTGACTTAGAACAAAAGTTAATCACTTCAAGTCTTTACCCTGCTTCCCCTACTCCTAAATCCCAAACTTCCATTTATGCATACATTCAATCAAAAATTACTCAGAGACACATAATGTACATACTTCCTTTCTTTAATGTTGTTTATGAGGAACATTAGGCACAGACTCTGATTCTCAAGGTACGCAAGAATCAATTGTTTTTATGGAATGAATGGACATAGATTGTAAACCATTTATATCATTCCTTTTACTCTACATTCCTGGGCAATTTTGGAAGTAATCAAGCTGCTAAAATATGTAAGTATAAATACATACAGCTTATGGTATGTCTAATGCAAAGCATATTGTAAAACACGCACAAGAATTTCAAATAAAAGTGTTTTGAATGCAATAGAGGTATAGCTTAGGAGGTGTGAAAGTAGACTGAAAAGTATAAGTTCCTCTTTTGAAAATCTAAAATAGTGATTTTTAAAATTTGGAGTAATTTGTAGAACTAAAAGGTGGTAATAAAGAACTTATATTAAAAGGAATAACACACATGAAAATAAAACTAAATAACTTTTATTTTTTTATGTGTAATTTTGTAGCTCGGCAACTAGGTGTTTTACAAGTTTTAACTGACAGTGAAGTCACAAAATATCCCTTTTTATATATATGAAATGTTTTAAGACACTTTTTAAAATTTTTTTCTAAAATATACTCATAAACTCAGGTTATTTCTTCACTCTGTTGTACTTGTTCCAGAAAGTTATTCAAGTTTTATTTATTAATATTTCCAAAATATATTCATACAGACATTTTATAGATCTAATAATTTATTATTGTGTGCACATGAGTGTATTGAGATATATGAATCTATTTTAAAATGCAAATGAGCTACACATTTTTGTGTACGAGAGTAAAAGTAAAAGTATAGTACCAATAAAAGTCCCCAGCACCTGATTGTTTTATTTAATACAAAATTACAATATATAGGGAGGCTATCTACACTAATTTTTTAAAAGAAGATTTTACTGTGGAAAATATATAACATAAAATTTGACATTTTAACCGTTTTAAGTGTATAAGCCAATAGTGTTAATTACATTCACAATGTTGTGCAATCATCACCCTCTATTTTAAATATTTCTTAAAAACCACTTAAATATTTCTGTATGACCCAAATACAAACTCTGTACCCATTTAGCAAATAATACTCATTCCTTCTCTCTCCCAGTCTTTAATAAACTCTGATCTACTTTTTTTTTCTCTGATATGCCTATTCTAGATATTTCGTGTAAGTTGATTCATACAATATTTGCCATCTCATATCTAATTTATTCCACTTCTTGTAATATTTCCAAGGCTCACCCATGTTGAAGTATGCCTCAGATCTTCACCTCCCCTTATGATGTAATAATATTTTATGTATTATATTTTGTTTCTCCATTCATCTTTTGTTGAATAGTTTTGTTGTTTCCACCTTTGGCAACTGCAAATAACGCTGCAATGCTGCATTGAACGTCAGTGTACAGGTACCTATTTAAGTTTGTTTCTTTTCAATTCTTCTGGTTATATATCTAGCAGTGGAATTGCTAGGTCAAATGATGAGTTTAATTTTTAGTTTTTTGTTAAGTTGTTTTGAGGAAGTGTCAATGTATTTTATACCATAGCTATACCATTTTAGATCTATTCCACTAATTTGTGAGAGTGTTAGGGTTTCAGTTTCTCTAAATTTTTAATTTTTTATTGTGTTTTGTTTTGATTTGCATTTTCTTAATACTGAATTATATTTAGCATTATTTTATGTGCTTATTGATCATTTGTATATATTCTTTTGAGAAATGTCTACTCAACATTTTCCCATTTTAAAATTGTGTTGACTTTTGGTTGTTATTTATATATTCAGGATATGAGTCCTTTATCAGATATATGATTAGCAAATACTTTTCCCATTTTGTATATTGTCTTACATACTTAATAATATACTTTAATGAATTTTTTTAATTTTTATGAGTCTGATTGTATTTTTTTCTTTTGTTTCTATACTTTTGGTGTCACATTTAAGAACCTATTTCCCAATTCAAAGTCATGAAGATTTACCCCTGTGTTTTCCTCTAAGGGTTGTACAGGATACATGCATAAGCCAATGGTGATCACATTTAGGTGATCAATTAGTTTTGAGTTAATTTTTGTAAATAGTGTGAGGTAGAGGTCCAACTTTATTTTTTAAATGTGAAAATTCAGTTGTCCCAGCACTGTCTGTTGAAGATATTGTTATTTTATCATTTAATTTGACAGTCCTAACAAAAATTAATTGGTCAACAATGTAAGAGTTGTTTCTTGGATCTCTATTGCATTCCATTGGAATGTATTATGGTGTTTTGAATATTATAGCATTGTAAGCCTTAAAATCAGGAATTGTGAGTCCACTAACTTCATTCTCTTTCAAGATTGTTTTGTCTAGTCAAGAACCCTGACACTTTCATATTCATTTGAAGTTTAGCTTTTTCATTTTGGCAATGAATCTGTTGGAATTTTTATAGAGACTATTGAATCTGTACATTGCTTTGGGTAGTATTAACATGTCAATATTAAAACTTCCAATCCATGAATGTTGGATGTCTTTCCATTTATTTGTGTCATTATAATTTTTTAACAAGGTTTTGCTGCTATTTAGAAACACATTCAGCCATGTTCTGGGGTACAAGATCACATGTAAAATCATGTGGTCTTGTACCCCGGAACATGGCTGAATAAGTTGAATAGCTCTAGCAGCTTTCTTGTCAATTCTTGGGGAATTTCGTTATGTCATCTGCAAATAGAGATAGTTTGCTTTTT
The DNA here is from genome assembly GCF_001604975.1 of Cebus imitator. NCBI lineage: Eukaryota > Metazoa > Chordata > Mammalia > Primates > Cebidae > Cebus > Cebus imitator. The sequence continues at coordinate 884,184 of NW_016107785.1, read as the reverse complement.
CTTTTCCAATTTGGATGCCTTTTATTTCCTTTTCTTGTCTAATTTCTCTGGCTAGAAGTCCAGTAGAATATTAAACAGCAGTGGTGAAAATTGATATCTCTTTGTCTTGCTATTAATATTAAACAAAAGCTTTCATATTCATGATGAATATGATGTAAACTGTAGGTTTTTCATAAATGATCTTTGCCATGTTAAGGAAGTTCCCTTTTGCTGTGGTTTTCTAGTGTTTTCATCATGAAGGATTGTTGGATTTTATGAAATGACTTTTTGGCATTGAGATTATCATATGTGCTTTGTCTTCCTTTATTATATTGTGTTGTATTGTATTCATTGATTTTAGATGGTTTTTGATCTGTAATTACCATAGCATTCTTGGGATGAATCCTACTTGGTCATTGTATATTATCCTTTCACTATACTGTTGCAATTCTTTTGCTACTATTATGTTGTGGATTTGTATATATATATATATATATATATATATATATATATATATATATAGCTTTTTCATATATATGTATATATATGGCTATCACAGATACACATGCATGCACACACACACACACATACATAGTATATGTATAAAAAAGGTATTAAAAAAAAAAAGGCATTGGTGCAGTTTTATTTTCTTGTGATGTATTTATCTAGCTTTGATATCAGGACAATTTTGGCCCCGTAGAATGGGTTTAGAACTGTTTCCTCTCTTCTGTTTATTTTCCTTAATAGCCCAAGAACAATTGATACAGTTTTCTTTAAGAGTTTGGTAGAATTCCCCAGTGAAGCCATCTGGTCCTGGCATGTCTTTTTTCAAAGATTTTTGAATTAGTGATTCAAGATATGTACTTTTATGGTACCGCTGAGATTTTCTGTCTTCTCTTGAGTCAGTTAGATAATTTTTGTGTTTCTAGGAATTTCTGAATTTCATTTAGGCTATCTAATTTGCTAGTGGTTTGTAATATTTTCTCTCTTTTGTTATTTAGTTTTTATTTTATAATCATAAACGAACTCAACTTTGCAATCCAGGTAGGCATGGAAGAGAAAAAGGAAAACATGGAGCCCAAAGGGAACTGCAGTGAGAGCACAAAGATTCAAGGATACTGCAAGCAAGTGGGGCAGAGGGGTGTAATTCTTTTATTTTTTATTTTTTTTTTAAGGTCAGTTCTATATATTACTGACTGTAGTGTATTAAAGTCTTCAACAATTATTGTAGAATTTTCCGTTTATTTGTTGTTATATATAGGTTTATAATTGTTATTTTTCTTGATAAAGTGACCTTTTTATGTATTTGTATTTTTGGACACAATATTTGTGTCCAGCATATTATTGGGTGATTTTTCTTACCAATTCTACCAATCTCTGGGTTTTGTTTCTTTTACTCTTGAAAAGATTCCATGCAATATTATTTATATTTGGCATTTTTTTCACATGGTTATATTCTCTTTAGTGGAAACTAGAAAAACTTGGTCTTCCATTCTCTATTCAACCATAAGATATTTGGCATAAAGTACTCAGTACGTTGCTGTCAATGAGCAACCTCAGAAAACAAAACATGAAAGAGGAAAAACAAAAAACAATGACATATCCAGAACCTCCACATTCAAGAGCCATTGACTACCAACAGAGTTTATGTAATCACCAAATTATGAAACTGTTTTTTAAATTAGGACTTTTCAGTAAGTTATATGTTGTATCACTGCAGCTATCGGTAAGCAGGACAGAGGAACATTCATAGTGTTGATACTCAAAAATCTAATTTTACATTTATGTTCAAATATAAAATATTAATTAGATATTTTACATTCTGTTTTCATGATGTCTTTAATCTTTGTTTCTCTGACTGATGAATTTGATCAATTTACATTTGAAATAATTACTGATAAGGATATAGTTACTTCTCTCATTTTGCTATGTGTTTTCTTATATGTCTTATACCTTGTTTGCCTCTTATTTCCTTCATTATTGCCTTCTTTTACATTTAATTAATTATTTATGATGAATTCTTTTATCCTCTTCACGTTTCCTTCATGTATATTATATGAACATTTTCTTTGTGTTTATGATGGGGGTTATATTTATCATAGTAAATGCAGAACAACATAATTTGAATTGACACCAACTAAACTTCAATAGCATACAAAATTTCTACTCCCAAACAATTTAATATTTCATTTTATGTTATCATCAAGAGCTACAGCTTTATACCTTGTATGTCCAGTAACACAAGTTTATAAATATTTGTATGCATTTCTTTTTTATGTATTTTTTAAGAAATACAAAGTAGAATGACAAAAAATACAGTAATACTAGCTTTTTATTGTTCTATATATTTACTTTTACTAAGACCTTTACTTACATGATTTTGAAACATTGTCAAGTGTCCTTTCATTTCAATTTGAAGGATTCTCTTTAGCTTTTCCTCTAGTACAGATCTGGTGGTAACACAGCCTTCTATCTTTTTTTAAGATAATGTGAGAATTTCCGAATACCTCTCTTAATTTTAAGCACACTTTTGCTGGATATAGAATTTTTGTTGACTTTTTAAAATCAAATAAGCTTCTTTTATAATAAAAGAATGTCAGCATTTTATGCTCTTCCCTTGTCTCCTTACCACCATAGTTTCTGATTGCATTTGGGCTACGAATCTTATTGCAGGACACTTGTTAGTGACCAGTTTATTTTCTCTTGCTGTTTTCAAGATCCTCTCTTTATCTTAGGCTTTCAGTGCATGAAATGTGTATAAATGTGGGTATAACCGAATTTTTCCACCTTGAAGTTTGTTGAGCTTTTTAGATTTGTGGATTCAAGTATTTCATTAAAATTGGTTAAGTATGAGAATTGGGAAGTTGAATATTCTTTATATACTATTTCCACCACTTTTTCCTTTGTCTTCTCTGAGACTTAGATAATACATATGTTATATCCACTTGATGGTTTTCTACAGGTCCTTTAGGTTCTGTTCACTTTTATTCTATCTTTTTATTTTTGTTTCTCAAACCCAGTACTTCATCTGTCCTATGTTTAAGTCCATGCTGGTTTTTCTCTGCCTCATTAAATCTGTTGTTGAACCCTCAGGTGAATTTTTCATTTCAGTTACTATAATTTTAGTTCAATAACTTTCATTGTATTCTCTGTTATAATTTCTGTTTTTACTGATATCATAATTTTTTCATACATCTTTTTTCTGTTTTTGTTTTTTTGTAGTTCTCTATAGTTTCCCTTAGCTTTTTAAACATATTTAAACAGTTGTTTAAAAATATTTTTCCATTATGTGTGATACCTGACTTCCTCTGATATGGTTTATTTCAATTTATTTTTTATTTTCCTTTTTACTTATTCCTATTACTTTATATGTCTTGTGGGTTTTTGCTGAAAATTAGACATTTACATATTATAGTGACTCTGGAAATCAAACTCTATTCCGTTCCTAAGGTTTGCTACATTTTTAATTGTTGAAGGATGTGCCAGTCTATTTGTTTAGTTACTTTTGCAAACTATTTTCGCCAAAACGTTTTCCTTGTTTTTTGTGACCATAAAAGTACCTGTTCATTCAGTTAATGTCTTACTAATGTTTTGACAGATATTTCCTTAAACTCTAGGGGCTAAAATGAAGATAAAACAAAGCAAAAATCAAAACACAGCAAATAAAATATTAGAATATAACTACAAAAGAAAAAAAATCTTTAGTTTTTGCAGACTGTCTCTGTGCTGTGGCATTCTTTCATCATTTAGCTAGACTTGCACTGAGCCTTGGCATCAGCCTAGGGTAGAAACAGAGTTTTCTCTGTTCATTTATTAACATGTGTCTTGCCTTGGTCATGTACTTGGCTTTATAAATTCTGCTGTATATATAAGTGCTTTTAAAAATCCTGATTTTCCAAAGAATTTCTTTCTAGATCTTAAGCAGTCTATTTTATGTCTCAATTGTAATCTTTTACCTCAAGCATCTGTTTGTTTGCCTTGCTGCATTTTTGAGGAATGCATGCTTCTTTAGCCTGAGATCCAAAGCAGAGATGACTGCTTTGCATGAGTCCTTCAAGTAGTCCACAGATGCAATAGAACAGACATACATAATAATTTGTGAACAAGATCGATTTGGCTTTCTTCAGAACCAAGGACCAGGGTTCTGAACTGGGTACACAGGCTGCTACTGCTTTGAGACTGATGTTAAGCTGGTGAAAGATTGGACAAGGCAAGTAAAAATGCCACAAATGCCTTTCTACCATCTTAAGTTGCAGTTTTCTTATTTTAGCATCCATTTGGTTGCTGTAAATCTTTGACTATTTACCAGAGTTCTGTCAAAGTTGGTTTTGACAATTTCTGTGTGGTAACAAGAGCTTGGAGCTGCCTACTCTGCTGCTGATATCACTCAATAATGTTTTTGTTTTGTTTTATCTTGATGAGTATTTTGGTAATGGAAAGAAGAAACCTTTTGACCATGATGTAAACAAGGTTGTTTATACAGTTTTAGAGTGTTTTTATTTTTAAATGTTTTCAGTATCACAGATCTGATTGTCATAATTGTTTAGTGAATGAATTTACTTTGAGTTCACTAGCCTTATTTGTTTAGCGTAAATTTGTCATATGTGTTTCACTTACTTTTTGCCCAAGTTATCAATGGCTCCTCTTTTATTATTTAGTGACCGTGAATTTTTATTTTTCTTTTTATATTTAAAATCCAGTTCCAGGACCTAGCGTCTATCACTTGCCTGTGTCTCCTTCACTAACCCACATACCAGCCTTTCTGTAATTATTATATTACTAACTTCTGTACCCTTACTCCCACAAAACAGAATTCCCAAATGCCACCTAATCGAATAACCAGTAAATACATTTTTCTCTATCTAGGTTAATAACATTTATTTATTTCACCCTATGATGATAGTACCCCTTTGATGACTAAAAATTAAAAATGACCACAAAAATTTAAACTTAAATCCTTTGCAAAAGAATATATTATTTATCCATATGAATAAATTATTCACAACTTCAGTAAAACAGTTTACATGTGAATTCATGTACAAGTAAACAATTAATACTCTATGTTATTACAGCATACATGCAAGTCAATTCAGACTCACCAGGTATCTTTGGATACATTACTTTAAACTGTTTTGTTGTTGTTGTTGTTGTTTGTTTTCAAGGAAAAGGAGCATGGGGTGTTTCTATAATGAAATAAAATAGCATTGCAGAACCCTTAGGGCATTTAAGACATGCAAATTTCTAGAAAAATGAAAGCAATAGAGTGGATCAAAATTATTTTTCCAGCTCAAGTTAATAAAAGTGGTGCATTAAAAGTCTTAAGTTATCGCATTTAACAATTTAGACATAAAATGTTTGAGTGCATTTTGAAACATTTTTTGAATGAATTTTTCAGTGGAGTGGCTTACAAAACGTTCTTGAGAATCTCCAATTCCTAAACGGTATTTATTGTATTTTAAATGGAATCTTTTAAAATGTGTGACTTCTTTTTATCAAACATTTTCAATTCTGTAACTATTTTTCAGCATTTAATATGGCCTGGGTATGATACTCTGTTATGAATACAGAGATAGCAGATCCAAGGACCTCCCAAATGTTAATATCTATGTGGTATTTAAATGTGTAGACCCATATGTTTACATCATAATTTACATTGTTATGTCATTTAGGACCACAACTCTATGGAAGCAGAGTACAAAACAATGCAATGACCACTGAACAAGACAGATGAAAAAACATTTATGCAATGGTGCTACTTAAGATGAGTTAGGTTTAATAAAATCCTCACATCATAATTCTAATTATAGAAACACAAAATTCTATAATTAGAATCCTAATTCTAATTGCATTTTTGAATCCTGGCTTAGTATTTTACCACATCAACTCAAATTACCTTTCTTGAGCTCTATACACCATGTACCCTTGTGTTATTTATAGAAATTTGTATCTTCTCTTTAAAATTCATTTGATATCAGGCATTATTTCCTATTAAATTTTGGATCTCCTACAATGCTTAGTTTGTTGTTGCAAATACACAAGACAGATAATATATAGTTGCTATATAAATACATTGTAACTGTAGCTATATACAGAATGAACCAAGGAATGGCAAATTTGGAGTCAGCTATGAGAATGTTCCAGACTTTCTGTGATGACATTAGGATAACAGCTAAAAAACAGAGAGAAGCTGAAATAACATACAGAAAGTATCAATAAAACCTGCATTTTCATATTTTGACCTTTGAATATCTAACATGAGTTTATATCAAGTCAATGTAATGGGCATCATAGAAAATTTGGTTCCTAGACTAAAAGGGCTTATTTTGATGGGAATAAATACATACGGAAACAAAAAATTTTAATACAAGACATGATATACGCACAATAGTAAGCTTAATAGATACACCGTGAGAAACAAGGAGAAATACATGATTGTAAATGATTACATGTTTCTGAGTTTGGTATCTGAGAATATAGTGATTAATGCCAAGACTAATGGAAAAGATGAGTAGTATAAATTGTTCTTTCCATTTTACCATGCATGATTTTAACTTTTATAATGATAGCAACAGGAACTTAGAGCTTTGAAAGTGAGGAAATTTATGTATCTCTGAATATAAATTAAACTAAAATTTAAACCATCATTCTCGGGTGCTTAGTCACTCTTGAAAGAAACTTATTTTCTATCCTGAATGTACTGAAGAGTAATCACACAACAGTCTTATCTAGCATCTGCTCTATTATTAATTTATTCAAATACTTTTCTTGATTAGGCTTTCAAAATTACTCTCTTCTCTATGATGGCTGCCCTACTGAGTTAAAGGGTTGGAGTCAAGTGAATTAATCAATATAGCCTTAGCAAAAACTGGTTGTATACATTTCTTTACTTTTAATTATTTGTGGGTTTCCTTGTCATATGCTTTTTATTTATTTCTGTTGTTAGTCTTTATTTACTATTACTGTTTTTTGTGTGTATGTGAGACAGAGTCTCACTCTGTCACCAGGCTGGAGTGTAGTGGCGTGATCTCAGCTCTCTGCAACTTCCGCCTCCCAGGTTCAAGCGACTCTCCTGCCTCAGCCTCCCAAATAGCTGGGGTTACAGGCACGTGCCACCACCCATGCTAATTTTTGCATTTTTAGTAGAGATGGAGTTTCACCATCTTGGCCAGGATGCCCTTGATCTCTTGACCTTATGATCTGCCCTCCTCGGCCTCCCAAAGTGCTCGGATTACAGGCCTGAGCCACCATGCCTGGCTAACTTTTTTTAAAATCAGTAAAAAATAAATTATCATTGTGAAACGTAAATAAATCTAAGTTTGTTTTAAGAACCTCAATAATACATTTGTTTCCATTAATTTCTTGTTGGCACCCTTATAGTGTTTTGCTGTTTCTTCTAGTGACTCACTGGCAAGTGCTGGAATAAATAGTACTCAAGAACTAGAACACTATTTTTGTTTATTTTTATCTTTATAATTTCCAAATGTATAGAAAGAAATGAAAATTATAATAATTATTATTTAGATGCAAATAAGCATCATTTTTATCCCTAGGCCTGTGATTCAAAAATCACTTTTCTTGTTTACATAGTCAGTGAACACTGTAATCCTTCTTTGGGCAGATTCTGTGAAATAGCACAACTTGATCATTCTGAATTCTAGTTCTATGGTCCAATGGTTCTATTACTTTCCCCACTCTCTTTTATTTAAGAATGAATAGCACAGTGTAAGCAACCTCTTTTGTCAAGAGTCTTTTCAATGCATTTTTTTTAAGACATCAAATGTTCTCTAAAACAACATTTCTCAATAACAGCTGGATTATCTCAGAAATGAGTCTATTCTTGGCTTTTACCACTCCCTCAGCAAATTGTGTGTCAATACTGAGTATCTCAACAGCTTACATTCTCTACCTCAATACATACGTGATTCTCGTTTAGGTGTCAGAGAATAAAACTCTGGGAAACTTTGGAAATTCAGTTAAAAGCATTTGGTCTTCATCAAGATTGATTTTTAAATTATCTTTATTATTTGGATTGACTAATGGTACATAAATGCAAGAATGACATGAATATTTTATGAAAATTGATGATTTGTTTCTTACAAAGTCAGCTAAAAATTTCTTCACTATATTACCTGAGAAGTTAAATATTTTCTTTAAATATGTTTTCATTATTTAAAATGAAATGTTTCTTTTCTTTTTGGGGGGAGTGAGGAAATTAAATATTTTTCTCTTTTTTTTTGAGATGGAATCTTGTTTTGTCACCCAGACTGCACTGCAGTGGCATGATCTCAGCTCATTGCAACCTGCACATCCTGGGCTTCAGGATCTAGCGATTCTCCTGCCTCAGGCTTCTGAGTAGCTGGGATTACAGTCACGTTCCACCATGCACTGCTAATTTCTGTATTTTTTTAGTAGAGACGGGGTTTTGGCATGTTGGCCAGGCTGGTCTTGAAATCCTGACCTCATGATCCGCCCACCTCAGCCTCCCAAAGTGTTGGGATTACAGGCGTGAGCCACCACATCAGCCCAAAATGTTTATTTTCAAATAAATGAGAAATTATTTTTATTAAATTTCACTGTTCTTAATGATATCATTTCATATTACATTAATTTACAGTTTGGAGGCCTTTTCTCCACTACAAAAATTTTCTTTTGAAATGACACTGTCAAACTTTGCAATACATGCAGGTCTTTTATTATCATTTTTACTCATATTATCACCTTTTGCTATATTGACGTAAGTTATCAGAATAAATAGTTGCTCTGTTTAATTGTATAATTTTAATGTTCTTGTAAATTAAACAAACTCTAGTGACAAAATTAATTATATCTATAAAAATCTTTATTATAGTGCCTCTATTACTATTCTGAATGTTAGCTTATAAGAGGGATATATGGAAGCAGCGTTAATGTTTTCTAAAGGAAAAAATAACAAGTAAGTCATTATAATTGTCTTTCTTACCATTTCAAATTTCCTCAAAATGTGACCAAGATTGTGATTAATATAAGACTTGATGCAAAGGAAAAGAGAAAATCTTCATTAAAAATTCAGGAATAGATTAATGATAATAGTTATCTTTAGTTCATTGAAATGGTCAAATTATTCTAATATTTTTCTTTTGAATCAATGAAGATACATAATACTAACTTTATTATGTAACATTTTAGTGCTCTAGATTTGTATAAAATAAACCCCCACAAGCTGCATTCCAGAAGCAACTAGATGCTTGATCAAACAACATTTTAATGGATGTAGTGTGTTAAATTTATGTATTTAATTAGCAACAGTGGTAATCTATCCAGGGCAGTTTCTTTCTAGGAATCCTTCGAAATTAGAAGCAAGATAAAATATTAGACAATTGATCAATTCTATTATTTAATGTAGGTAAATGTGACAAACTTCTTATCTTTGCCCAGAGTTCTGGGTATTTAAATTCTGAGAAATATCTAATGCCAACACTAGATTTTGTTGTCTTTCATCTTTTCAACCCTTATTCTATTTCTTTACATGGTGTGGTCTTCATGTAATATTATACAATTTATTTTTTACCAACCTTAATGCCTATAAAATTATCTTTAAATTATTCTACTTACTCTATTTTTGAATTATGTTTAGATATTCAACTACAGTATCAAATTTTATCTCAAGATATTTAACATTAATTACACATTAGTTAATTCTCTATTTCTTAGTTGTCTATATGATTCTCTTTTGGTGTTGACTGTTTTGTAAGTCTATTAGTGCCATGGTCTTCATAATTAATGGTTTTTCTATTGTTAATATTTCTTCTAATTTAACAATAATCCAAAAATAAGCATAGGCGACAGATGAAGTATATGAAACAAAGCACATTAAACAAGAACAGTTACAATATTGCAAAGGTCATCTAGAAAAAATAAATGAAAATCAAATATTGGCTGTCAAAATTAAACAAATACTACAATTGAGGCCCTAGGCAGAGAGGACCGGAAGGAAATTGGAGCTATGGAGTTAAGTACATAAATTCCGGGACCAGAGAGGTAGATGTGGAAAGAGGTGCTACATTAAAGAAAATTTTGAAGTCTCAATCCATAGAAAAGATTTACTGATTTAAATTGGAATCTAAGGGCCAGTAGAGAGTGGAAAACTGTCAGAATTTCCTAAAAATTGGTGAATACAAAAAAGAACCATGATAAGGAAGATATGAGATGCATTTTTAGATCCAAGACAGCTTTCAGTAAATGACACTAATGTTCTGAGAAGAGATAGTCCATTTTTAATAGTCAGGAGGCTAAGCACGGTATGAAAGAGAATGAAGAATGGTGATTAATTTCCAAAAGGCAGCAGTGTAATGGTACAGGATTCTTTGAGGTGGAAGCAATAAAAGAGGGCATTATAAAGTTAAAATAGAGATAAATTTCACAAGCATCTCTGTCTTCTAGAGGTGGTTCTGGCACCCAGTCAGATAGCAGTAGATATTTTATATTTCTAAATTTTGTTAAATCTTACAGTTTCTTTTCTGCACTTGGCCAAAGGGTGGTGCCTAGAATGAAAACAATTAAAGTTAGGTTGAAGCAAATTCCCCAGTTAAAAATACTCAGTGTAATATAATCCGTCTATTTCAAAGATAATTATTTTGCCTATTGGTTAATTGACTTATTTTCCAGAATCAAGAAACAGAATCAAAAATAGTCTAACATTATTGAGACTATAAAGACTTCTAACTCTCCATTGTAGCCACTACCCCATATTTTGATGACATTTGACACCCCAGAAATAATTTATAAAGCTTTAAAATCTATGGTGTAATAATTTATGTTTCAAACTAAGACTCAAGTAAATGAGAGCAGTAGCTACTTTATCGAGCAAATACAAATTGATTTTAGTTGTAAGTGTGGTCCAATTCACTTAGCTTGAATTATTTAAGCATCACTTATAAATGTATTCAGTAGTAAATTACAACTGAAACCTTCATCTTCAAAAATAGAATGTTTCACTTTACAAGACTTAGAAATTCTAGATTCACTGTGAGGAGCTGACACAGCACTGTCTTCCCTAGTTTGGGTGGAAAGCTTTATTCAGCCTGAGATAGCTGATAATGTGATTTAGAAAACATATGTAAATTTCTATAATCTCTAACATTATAATTCTATAATATTAAATTTGTTTCTCTTGGAAATAGTGCATTTATCTAGTTCTTATTATGATGTGTGGAGACTTATTCTCACTGATTCTCATGACCCTGATTAGAAATTGTTAAGTAGGCAAGTTTATCTCAGAAGTTCTCTCATCCTTGGAAAATCCCTCAAATCCCACTAGATGGCACCTTGCTAAGGTTCTTGCCAGTGCTCTCTGGCGGATTAAAATTTCTCTGTGGGAGGGAACACAAGGTTACAATCTGTTGAAATCACAGACTGGAGGCTGTGGTTTTGATAGAACTTTACATAAGATTTAGACTATTTTAATTGTTTCGAAAAACAAATATGGAACTATTACAGATCAAGCTGTATTCTGTCGCCACTGCCATCTCCTTGAAAGACTAAGCTCACTTAGGAGGTAGATGATAAATGTCTTGTTTTCTAAACAAATAATCATGAAGTTTGCTTTTGAGATTTGAAACTGCCTGGCAAATTCAGTAAAAGTTTTACTCGAACTTGCATGGCCTCATAGAGACTGTTTTAAGTTACATCTAACAATATTTGTATACAGATTAGACCCCAGTGGTAGATTTAATTGAACTTAACCTTCTCATTAGTCACCAAATATTAAGCGATCAGCTCAGGAAAAGAGCTGTTACGTTAAATTAGAAGTATTAAACTGCTTATAATTCTCCCAGGACTGAATGGATGGAGAAAATAGACATCCATGTACAAGACCTTTTTTGGATCTTTTAGAGAATGGTTTTCAGATTTTGAACAAACTTTAAATCAAAGTGCAAATGCAAAAACTTACTATCATAAAAGTGTCTGAAAGTGTTTAAGAATTCAGAGTTACTAACTTAAAAATCAAGAGGGAAGAAAAAGCCTGGTGGTCAATTACTTATTTTATTTTTAAATAAAGCATACATATTTTCTCATATGGAGAACTTGTGACCACTACATGGTCAAAACCGGGCAGATAATTTACTAAATTAAGCACATGATTAAAAACTCATATAACTGTGTGCATAATATAGAGTTGGCAATAAATATTTTTTTGGATAAATAAATAATATGAGGGGAAATAAGCTATCAAATTTGTAAGGCAACACCATTACTTTTTTGTAGATTTTTCAAATCACCAAAATAGCTTTTCTCCTTAAACACTGAACTTACATTAATCAGGCATGTGCCTAGAGGCCAACTGAAAAAAATCAACTATTATTTTTATTTTTATTTACTTATATGACATAATACCTGACAATTTCATTTTAAGTAACTTTACCAGGTTCTTGATTGAATTAAATTATAATCTATCCAATTAAAGTCTTTATTATTATATTTATAAATACAAATCTACACACTTGGTAAGAATTTTACTTAATTATCTTTAAATACAGGTATAAGTGTAAGAAAGTACCAAACATGTACCTTAAGCCCTGGTGACCTTTTTTCTTACAGGTGAATTGTTACATTAATGCTGTAGAATAACTCTGAAAAATATTTAAGAAATCTGTAACACAGCAAATAGGTAGCATCATCCAAAGGTAAGCATTATATTATTAAAATAAAAAAGCACTATCCTTTCTGCTACTATTTCTACTAAAACTAATATAGGAAATAGTACCACTAATAATAAATTTATTTAAAATTACATACTTGCTGTATGGAAGGCACAATTTCTGTCATATTAAGTTCATTAATGAATCACACTCTTATATTGTAAAAACTCTATAAGTTAGATATACATTTTCTCATATTTTGAAAAAGTGAATGAAAGTTTTAACAGCTTAAATAACTGTCCCAGAATGACCCAGCTCACAAGTATCTGAAGCACAATTCAAACTCCAAACCTCCCACTGTACCTGTCACTTTCAATCCATATCCCTTGTTATGAAATTTAATGCAGTATCTCCAAGACAAAATAGTATTAGAGCAATGACACTGATATTTGACTAGTAAATATACCGTGTGAAGAATCTACTTTAAAAAAATTGTCAAAATAGGCAGTTATTTTATTTCAAAATTAGTTTTAATATAACTTTATGTAGTTATGAAAAATGCATTGGGGACTTACTGTTTTGTATGTATCCTTCTATTTGATTTCACAACACTGGATTTAGGTTTGATTATTGTTATTTTGTAGATGATAAAACTGAAGCTCAGCTCCATCAAGAAAGGGCCCAGGTCACTCTGTTTGTAAGTGTTAAAGTCATAAACTCACTTGTATTTTCCTCCCAAACACACACAAATCTTCTCATATGTGTATATACATTTTTATGTCTCTGTGGGTGTGTATACATGCATATATATATATATACCAGAAGTGGCTAGTGATAGCATTAGAATCCATTAGGAGCAGTTCAAATGACTGTCCACAACCTGTACCTGTTTAACCTGTTTGGCCTTCCAGAATCAAGTGTTCTGCGCTACAAGGAATGGCACTGCAAGGAACAATTTGGGATCCCAAGGAGGTGATGTACAGGTGTGGCTAATTTATGGGATGCTCTTTTCTATTCTCTCATTTGTCAGCAAGATGTCCCTGTTACACATGAGGGAAGGCTTCCTGATCTTCCAAACTTGTTGTTACAAACACTATTATGAACACGACACTTACTGAAATCAAGATTGTCATGAACATTGACTTGTGAATGGAACATCTGACATGTGCTGCACATCTACAGTGTGCTGAATGTGGAGCCCTGTACCTTTTAAGCCTAAATGGGCTAAGTGACCTTTTTCATTCTTGACTGCAGTCTGCATTCCCACATCTCTCTACCCTTTGCTTTGGTTAGCCTGGATAAAGGAAGAACCTCTACTTCCCCCCATCTGGGCCTTTCCTAAACCTTGTCACCTGAGAGCCATTCTGAATCTGCAGAACTTCTGGGGCAACACCTTAACTCAACTTCCTCCCCACCCTGTACCCTCCAGACATCAAAAAGAAGCCTTCAGGAGTCCCTGTAGAACCCAAACAGGCCCTCTCCAGTCTTTCCCCCTCCCTTTCTGATGCTGTGAAAAGCATAGACTAAACGTTTCTCACTCTCAAAAATATTATATATATATATATATATATATATATGTATGTATACATATAATATAAATATTTTTTTCTTTTTATTACACATAATATAGCACCCTGTTCACCTCTTGGATAAATTAATCATAATTATCATTCCCTTCTTTTAAATACTCTGAAAATATAATATGAAATGTTACATAAAATGCATTTTTTGACATATAAATGCCTAATTAATCAAAATGTATTCCTGCCTATCGTATTAAGATTTTTTTTTTCTTTTTGTGTGTGGTATAAACACAACTATGAGAAATTCTTACAACTCTTTCTAGTCATAAAACGATATTGCTATTTTGAAGGCTTTAGTGCATATGAACAATGTGGCATTGAGAAATGTTGGATTAAGTTGTCTCACCACCAGCATTGCCTGGAAGTGCCTATCTCTCCAAGTACCATCACTAACATCCAGAATTATCATTAAAGAAGAGAAAGTCTCATCAATCTCTAGTCTTGAAAATATATCATAATTAGGTAGGTAAATCCTTGAGTGATAGAGTTCAGTCATTTTTTACATGTTTGTTGGTTCCTATACACAGTCCCATATTTTTATAGAGACAACCATTATTATCCATTGAGAACTATTAAACATATCAATAACTCATCCTTATATATACTGACATATTTTCCAAGCTTGTCATTTATCTAGTTTCATATAGTATTTGCAAATATTGGAGTTTTAATTTATATGTAGTTAAATATACACTTTATTTTCTGGGTGGTTCTTTTTGGTGTTTTTTATTGTTTTTATGCTTAGAAAGTTCTTCACTATTTTGATAATATTCACTAATATTTCCTTTACATTGTTATATTATTTAGGATTTATTTGTTGTTTTCAATTTCAATTCTGTCTGAAATAAATATTTGTTATATGATATGTGCTAGAATTGATTTTTAATATTTAAAAATTTTAAACTTAATTTGTACTAATTATTTAATAATGTCTATATTCTTTATATATTTTCTTTATTATCCTTTAGAAAGTACATTCTGTATACACACGACATAAAAATACAAACAGTGTTCCCACAGAATCTATTATATCAATTTGAATGATGCTACATCAGTTTTTCTATTAGTAGGCCACATTATTTAACACATATACAATGCATGTACTACAGCACGTTCTTCTAGAGCTCTTGTTTTCCATTTATATTTTTAAAAATTATCTTATGTTGTTCTTAATGAACTAATAAAAGAATTGAGGGAGAAAAAGTATCTATACATTTAAATCTTACTATTTAAGAATATGATGAGATTTATTCACATCTCTTTTGTCTCTGAGTTAAGATTTATAATTTTTGTCTTATAAATCTGTATATTTCTTATTAAATATAAGGACAACTATTAAAAATGAAAAGGGTGTTATATTTTCTATTTTTTTCTGTGTTCTCTCTAGCTTGATGATCACTCAACTTGAATTGCAAGGTCGTTTCTGCAAGGGTCTCTCTCAGTTGCACAGCAGCGAACCGTGGTTAAGGTCCTGTCCTTGGAACCCTACGTATCTAAATTTGCAAACCCATCTTACCACTTACCTGTGTGCCCAAAAAAGAAAGCTAAGATCTCTTTACCTCTGTTTCCTCATTTATTAAGTAGATTTAATTAACAAAAAAATGTCTGAGGTTTATTGAGAAATAGAAATAAGTCAATAACAGTAGAATCCTTAAAAGTGCCAAACCATTGTTAAGTGCTCAATTATAACTCCTAATCTTTTTAAGTGCTCAAATATAGGATGTTAACTATTATTAATAGCATTATATAGTACTGCTAAACTAAGGTGAGAATATTCATTTAATTGGAAAGTCAGTATGCTGAAGAAATGAAGCAGTGATACAACCAATGTGTTTGAGATCAGTCAAATTAATTAACTGAATTATGTAGTCATCAGAGTCTGTGAGACATCCAAATTTTATTATTCCTGTCAAAACAAGTCAAAGCATCATTTTATTATGGTGAAAAGATCTATGACAGCCAAAGAAACATAATCTATAATGACACTTATTTTACCAAAGTTAAAAAGTTTATTCATTATGATTATAATGGTTTTTGTATTACTCATATATATTTTTGTTCTGTAAATTAAATGAAAAGTATATGCCTTTTGAGTAATACATCAAATTAGTAGAACATATGTTTTAATGTATCTTCATAAATTTTATTTTATTAAAAATATAATATTTTGAGTAATGACAAACAGCTTTAAGGTGAAGTGATCTGGGATTTATTATATTACTTATAAAAGATTTTAATCAATAAATATTTTTTCTTGATTCTGGAAAAATAGTAGACTAAGAAAATCGACATGTCCTTCAGATAAAAGACCTAGACTTGCTTAAATATAATGATTAATATAATTATTCACATTAATAACAAGAATATTAGAAAATGTAAAGTCAGCAGAAATAAAACAAAATTAGAATGTTAAACACAGGAGCCACTGTTGAGACTGCAACCTCAAACTGCCTTGGGAGAGGTGGTGTAATAAATATCAGACTATGTTATGTAAAAACTTGGTGTTCATAGACATACAATCACAAGTTAAAAGACTTTGAGTCTGAGCCAAACCCAGAGCAACAAATGAAACTGCATAAAACATAATGCTTGAAAGACTACATCAGCACGAAAGTAAGAATCAGAGAATGCCTGCCTATGTGTTACAGGCAAAAGAAAATATAACCTTGTTTCTTCCTGGTTTGAGGGACAGTTGATGGGGCCTATTGGTGGTGTTTCCTGAGCAGCTGAAACTGTGAGTTTCAGAATTCTTGTGGGTGGAAAATTTCCAAGTGAAGAGAATATTAAAAAATGGTGCCAGGATGGTATTATTATCAGGTCAGCTTCTGGCTAAGGCGAGCATAAAATCTTGGGGAAGACAAAATGGCCTTAAAACAGAAGAAATAAATAAGTAAACACATACCTTTATGCATTTAGTAAGACTGCAAAACAATATTTGCAAAAAGATAACCACAAAAGGAGAAACATGCTAAATTTTAAACAAAAGAACATTTATTGGATTTATATTTAGGTATCTTAACCTCAAACATAGGCCAAAGACAATAGAATAATATCATCAAAGTGATCAGTAAAAAATGTCAACCCAATTTCTATATCTCATTCAACTAATGTGAAAATAAGGGCAAAAACTATTTTGTTTTTTTTTCAGGAAAAATTATTCTGTCACTCACTCATAGAAAAGTGAGATAAATCCAGTTGAAAGAATGCTAGAAGCAACAGTACACAATTGTTAAGTAAATGAGTAAATCTGAACAATCGTAAACTATGAAAAATAGTAATGATGATATTTACCAATTGGTACTAAATAGATATAATAACAAGAAAGGATTGGGCTGATGATAAGTAAGACATTCTGACTTAGTATTATTCAGAAAAAGGTTAGTAGAGAAACTTCCAGGTCTGGGTGCAGTGGCTCACACCTGTAGTAACAGGTTTTGGAGATTGAGAGGAGAGGACAGCTTAAGCCTAGGCACTCAAGATTACAGTGAGCTCTGACTGTGCCACTGTACTCCAGCCTGAGCAACAGAGGTAGACCCAGTCTCTAAAAACAAGCAAACAAACAAAAGGAAAGTAATTTTTAATGTCCAAAAAGTTGTATAAATGTAAACCTAACTGCCAAAAATATAAGAGGAATTAATAAAATATGGAGTGAACATGATAAATGAAACTAGCAAGCAGAAAAGGCAAACAATGAATAGGTATATCAAATTTAATGTTGAAAGTAAGTTACTAGAAATTATCAATGTATGTATATATGTATGTATAATAATACATGCTACTTATGTAATCATAATATATATCACTGCATATTATTTACTATTTATACGCTTAGAAATAAAGAATAGAGAAGATAATTAAAATATTGAATATATAAAATATATACACGTATAATTGCATGTAAATATATTTACATATTAACTAGTGTATCTGATATGTGTGCACAAATTGTTAATAAAAAGGATAATTACTGATATTATTCCTGTGGTTCCACAGAAAGATAAAACTGCTCTAAACCTTTATATCCCTACAAACAAACAATTAAAATTATAAAGCAAACATTTCAACATTAACAAGTGGACATCAAAAGCTTCACAATCACATTGAAGATTTTAATATGTAATTTGCACAAGAGAAAAGACAAAAATAAGCAACCATATGATATATTTTAATTAACACTTAGCAAATTTGACCTAAGAACTTATGCAGAAACACTTTTTAAAGACGTTCATGGAATACTTAGAAATATTGACCATGTATTAAGCCACAAAAGAAATCTCAGCAGCTTCTTAGCAAAGAAATCTGTTATCACATACAATTATTAGAACTTAATAATGAAGATATAAGACTCAGCATCTTGCTTTTAGAAATTTAAAAATTACCACAAAATGTCATTAAAATGATATGACAAATTAGTCACATGGACACAAAAACACAATATTGCTGTATTTCTAAAATTTGGCTAAAAGAGAATTTTGAAGAAAATGTTTTGGTACATATTTATGCATTAGAAAGGAAGAAAAACTGAATATTAATGTGCACAACTACAAGTTTCATGAAGAACAAGAGAAACTGATAGAAAGCTGTGGAAGGTGACTAATATATGTAATTTTTGAATTTAAGTTAAAAGGTATAAAATATTAGTGACAAGAAAATCATTTATTTTGTAAATGTAATTCAACCAAAGAGAGTCCTCTGGTATGAGTGATCAATAAATATGAAGAACATTGTACATTTTATATACATATGAAGTTTAAAATGTAATGCATTAATACTGTAAATATTATGTTCTTAAAGTTGAAATTTTAAATCAGGATAACTTTCACAAAATATAATAAGCTACACTGACACAATAAATATAACAAAAAGAAAATAGACCTGCAATCATTTGTACACATGAACCACACATCAATTTTTAGGAAAATTCTATCAAATACTCAGGAAATGGACAGTGGGTGGTGGGGAGTTGGGGAGAGATAGCATGGGGAGAAATGCCAGATATAGGTGAAGGGGAGGAAGGCAGCAAATCACACTACCATGTGTGTACCTATGCAACAATCTTGCATGTTCTTCAAATGTATCCCAAAACCTAAAATGCAATTTTAAAAAAATGTAAAAATAAAAAATAAAAATAAAATTAAAATTGAAAAAAAATTCAGGAAATTGATTATCAATATTAAACAAATTGTTTCAAATGCTGGAACAAGATAGAACTAACTCACCCATTTTTATCATTTAGGAATAATCTCTCACTGTATACAAAAATCAACTTAAAATGCATTGAAGACATAAATGTAAGATCTGAATCTATGAAACTACCAGAAGAAAACATTGGGGAAGACACTACAGGACATTGGTCTGGGCAAAGTTTTTTTCAGTAGGACCTCAAAAGCATAGGCAGCACAAGTAACAACAGACTAATGGGTTTCATCAAGCTAAAAGCTTCTACACAGCAAAGGAATAATTAGCAAAGTGAAGAGACGGCCTACAGAAAGAAGAAAATGTTTGCAAACTATCCATCTGATAAGGAATTAATAAATGAAATACATTAGGAACAAAAATCTCGATAGCATAAAAACATATAATCCAATTAAAATGGACCAATGATCTCAATAGATATTTCTCAGAAGACATAAAATGGCTAACAGCTATCTGAAAAAATGCTCCACATCACGAATCATTAGGAAAATGCAAATCAAAACCACAATGAGATATCATCAGACCCTACTTAAAATGGCTATTATCAGAAAGATAATGACTAAGAGATGCTGGTGAGGATGCAGCAAAAGGGTAACACTGAGGTTGGTTATTAGGTACAAAAATACAGGTGGGATAGTGTCCAATAGCACAATAGGATACTGTAGTTAACAATAATTTATTGCATATTTTTAAAATACCTAGAAGAGAAGACTTAAAGTGTTTCAATACAAAGAAATAATGCATCTTTGAGTTGATGGATATCCTAATTACCCTAATTTGATCATTACACATTGTATGCATATATCAAAATATATCCATGTACCCCAGAAATATGTACAATTATTATTTATCAACATAAAAGAAAAATATTAATAACGGTATCTGATGAGGAGAGAGCTATACATGAAGAAAATTACAGACCAATGTCAACTATGAATACTAATGTCACAAAAACCTAAACATACATGGTCTTTGTTTTATTTTTTTTTAAGAAAAACCCCACCTGCAAACACACAGATATCCACTGCTATGATGTAATAAACTTTGTACTAGATGTTTCAGCCAGTGTACAAAACCAAAAAAGATAAACTAAGAGACAAATTATCAAGTTGTCATTATTAACAGATATATTTTCCACACACAACACTCAACACATGCAATAGAAATATTATTTCAGCTTATAATTAATTGTAAGATATTTGCTGCTTATAAGAGCAATATATGAAAAAAAGTGATCAAATACAGTTCAACCACAAAATAAATGTAGTCAGTGTTTGGGTCCTGGTGTTATAAAAATATTAAGAAAAGATTTTGGCATTGTTTAATCTTTAAGTTAACTATGATTTGTTTAAAGATTTTACTTTACATATGTCTATTAGTATTTATAACATTGTTAGTCCTGTTTATAATGTAACAATTATTTATCCTTAAATAATGTATTGCATGTTTCATGTTATGAAAGGTAAAGCCCAAATCAAACTAGGGTTTATCTTTTTTTATGTAAATCATCAAAATTGGTCACACTTCTTATTGATTTTATAGGTTATGTTTACATTTGTGTCTCTTAAGATAGTGTTGTAATATTGTTCATTAATTAATATATTAATAACCCTGATCTAGAATTTCTTTATTTGGTTGAATTTAGATTCTAACACTGTTCCCATCTTTAAAATGATTTTGCAAATATCGAAATCTCATAAAATTTTTTAAATTGTGCTTAAAAACGTACAAACTTTATTGTCTTAACTACTGTTAAATAAGTACATTACAGTAGTGTTGACTATATGCACATTGTTATTCAGCACAGTCTCATCAATTTTAAAAACAATTTATTGCAGAAACAACTGGCAACCTACTAAGTCACAGGTGAGTTTAACTAAATTTCTTGTATAACCTCTCAAGTGGACTCCTAATGCTTTGGTAGATATAGTCTTAGAATCTAGTTTTCCCTCTTCAAATTTAGAGTGATAGCTATAATAAAAGCACCTTCAACTCCTCATTGAATTATGCCTCTTTGCTTTAGTCACTTTTTTAAAAATTGCTTCTATTTTATTCGAGGACACCTTTCCCTTTATTTTCTCAGTTACACTATTAAACTGTGAAATATATGTACAAATCATATGTCATTTAAAATATGTCATAAATTATTCAGTAGAATTAACTCCATATAAAGAAAAACATCGCATTTGTAATTGACCAATAAAAACTAAAAACAGATATTACTTCAGAAATAAGATTGTGATTAATCTAAGGAATACAAAAAGTAGTGTATTTAGGTTAGGGAGACTATTATTTGTCTTACAGATATAAATTTGCATTAATATCTATACTTTTATATCTGCCATAAAAACTAGAATTCTGTATTATACAAGAATTTTGCATGCCTAAGTCATTGTCATTTGGTGTTCATTGTTAATATAAGAACCACTGTATACACTGCAAAGCAGGTTTTACTTTTATTATTTAATGTATAAAATCCTTCAAGGGAATTCTAAAATCTTCTAATACTTTTCGCTAAAGATAAATATGAACAATATTTCATGTTAATGTAATGAAAAAGTTTGATTTTTATATAGTGAAAAATTGAGGGAATTTTGATTGAAATAAATAGAGAAAACACGTATAAAATTCCTTCCAATTGTTGTATTACAGTTATACTGATTGGGTAAATAGGTAAATAGTAAGTTTAAAATAACTAAAGAATACCTAGAATGTTGAGTTTTAGAAGAATTTTCTTTTTTTTTTCTTTTTATTTTACTTTAGGTGTATACTATATCCAGCATTTCTCCCCATGTTATCTCTCCCCACACTCCTCAACTCCCGCTGTCCCTCCCTTAACCCCCCAAACTGCCCCCAGTGTTTGATGCTCCTCTTCCTGAGTCTATGTGTTCTCATTGTTCAACACCCACCTATGAGTGAGAACATGCGGTATTTGATTTTCTGTTCTTGGGTCAGTTTGCTGAGAATGATGGCTTCCAGATTCAACCAAGTCCCTACAAAGGACAGGAGCATAGAATTTTCATTGCTTTATACTCCACCCTAAAATGTGGGAAAGATATACTACTTTTTTGTGTTGAAATGGTCTTATGTTCTTCAAAGTGATGTTTCAAAAAATATTACCCTCAACATTGAGTCTTTGTTTCCTCATGCCTTTGAAATTTCTTATTGAAATAAAATTGACATAAGCCAGGAAGTAACATTTGTATGGCAATTTTCCATCTGTAATCCAATAAAGATAGAGTTGAATTAAATTTAGCTTCTGGAAGAAATTATGGGAATAGAATTTTCCTATATTAAATGTGACAGTGAATTATCCAATAAAATCCACTAACAGTCAACTGATTACTAAATTGTCCCTGTAATGATGGTACTCTTGCCAACATGTCATTTAGTGTCAGCTTTGGTCAAGTTGGAGAATAAATAGGAAGCACACAACTACTTTGACCTTTTCAAGATCAAAAGGCATTTTGATATTCTTTAAACCATTTTAATGATAGCAGCTCTCTACTAATTTAATAAACCCTAATAAAAAGAGCATAATCTATTTGGGGATTTTTAAGATGGTTAATAGATCTTTTATTATATGCTGTGTATTACAAGAAAGCTGATGTTATTGAAGAAGATAATATATATGTCATAGAGGAAAATGGGAAACAACTTGGAAAAAAAATTTCAAAAGGAATATAAGTGTTTAATTGACTGCATGAAAATAATAGATAATGAAAAGTCCAGGTTCCCACGTCTCCTTTTGGGAGGCTCAGGATTTTACTTGTAGGTTTTTTACTTAGTATTATTCCGTTGTTTATGATATTTCAATTAATTTTTTATCTCTTAAAAGCATCTCTCTTTTTAAGGAGAAAATGTGATTGCATTCTGGTGCATGAATTAATTTTTAGAGGAAAAGGCCAAGGAAAAGATTCTACCTGCTTAAAATTGGACATAATTAGCTACAGGAAAGCAGCTTAAAACCAGAAAACAAAACAAAACAAAACAAAAAAAACAGTGCAGCAATTGCAGGCTGTATTGTTTAGTCCTGTTTGGAACAGTGATCATTAGTAAATGATTTGGCCGCAAAATTCAATTATAAAACTTGGTGCTGAGCAATCAGGTATTATTTACTGTGGATGGCAACAGGGGATGAGGTTTTCAACAATGTGGCAGATGGAAATTTGAAAACCATTATAGTCAGGAAAAGCAAAATTGTGGCTTCTTATAGTAATCATAACTCACCCACAGGTGCAGTCTGTGATGATGGAAATTCCATGATTATTGCCTTCAAATTTTTCAAATAAATGTTTTCTTCCTATAAAGTTTTTATTCACATCCTCATGTGTGAATATACACATATATCCAAAATATCTCTATGTCTATCCCTATTCATGTATATAATTTATCAAATTTGTTTCTTCACCTTGTGAAACAATTTTTCATGTTTAATGTAATAATAAAATCAATTGTTATAGCAATTCAAAATATGAAGTTGAAAATGGCATGCATACATCATATCTTTCCCCAAGTATCCTTGTATCACTATCAGAAAAAGCAGCATACTATTGTTATTACTATGACTACTACTACTAATAAAAACAATAATAAAAGCCACAAAACACATATTGATCTCCAAAAAATACAGTATTAAAATATTTACCCCACTATCCATAAAGTAAAATTCAAAAAGACTGTGAAAAATAATAATGTACCTAAATATAGAGATGCTCCAATGAAAATGATTTTCTGGTTTTATAAATATTTTCTACTGTTTGATATATGGTAAAACAAGGGATAATATGACAAACTACAGCAGAAATAATGTACTGTATGATTGAGCCAAGAATATA
>NW_016107785.1:858597-859899 GCF_001604975.1 Cebus imitator | reverse complement strand
TTTTACCATGTTGCCCAGACTAGTCTCAAACTCCTGGCCTCAAGAGATCTGCCCAACTCTGCCTCCCCAGGTGCTGGAATTATAGGCAAGCCACTAAGCTGACCCATAGGCAGTTTTTCAATCTTCACCCTCCTCCTACCCTCCACCCTCAAATATGCCCCAGTGTCTATTGTCCCCTTCTCTGCATCCATGTGTACTCAATGTTTAGCTCCCACTTATAAGTGAGAAATGTAGTATTTGGTTTCTTTGTCCCTGCATTACCCGCTTAGGATAATGACCTCCAGCTCTATCCACCAACAAAGAATTATTAAAAGAGGGCAAGTGTTGGCATCCAGCAGATTTAGCTTTGCAGTTCACTGGCTAAGGAGGTGACCAGCGCAGGGTGACTTAAGCTCACTGAGCTTCAGCTCACTTCTTCGTGAAACACATGTAACATTTGACTTTCCAGACTGATGGGAAGATTAAATGAAATAATACACATAAAACACCCAGCAGAGGGTTTGTAACATCGTAGGTACCAAACACATTGTAGCTGTTAATATCATTATTCCTTGTTTGTTCCAAGCAGCCTATATCTTGCTTGTGATGGTGATTACATTAATCTATGCAAGGGATAAAATTGTGTAGAACTACACACAAAACACACACACACACAAGTAAAAATTGTAAAAACTAAGGTCTGTAGCCTACCTAACAGTACTGTACCAATGTCAGTATCCCAGCTTTGATATTGTACTCCAGCTATTTAAGATTGACGTCTCCACTGGGAGAAACCAGGAGGTTATATGGGACTCTACTATTTTTTTTTTTTTTTTTTTGAGGAAGAAAGAGAGAAAGAAAGAGAAATAATTAAAAAAGAATGAAGGAGAGGAAGAAAGAGGAAGAGGAAGAGGGAGAGAGAACAGGGGTGTTGCTTTATTGCCCAGGCTAGAATGCAGTCTAAAAACGGGTATGCCTGTAATTGTGTTTAATAATAGAGACATAAAAAAGATGAGGGAAGAAAATAATTAACAAGCAGCCAACCAATATTTCATTTAAACCTATAAATAGGTGTGATGTGGTCAATTTCTTGTAATGAGTACACATTACATTAAGGATTAGAAAATGTGATTGTGTGTTAGGTCTCATGTTCAAGTCTTTAATCCATCTGGAATTAATTTTAGTGTAAGGTGTCAGGAAGGGGTCCAGTTTCTGCTTTCTGCACATGGCTAGCCAGTTTGCCCAACATCATTTATTAAACAGGGAATCCTTTCCCCATTGCTTGTTTTTGTCTGGTTTGTCAAAGATCAGATGGTTGTAGAT
>NW_016107785.1:856326-857432 GCF_001604975.1 Cebus imitator | reverse complement strand
CAGGTGTTGAACCATGAGAACACATGGACACAGGGAGGGGAGCACTACACACTGGGGTCAGTTGGGGGGAAATAGGGGAGGGATGGTGGGGGGTGGGGAGTTGGGGAGAGATAGCAAGGGGAAAGATGCCAGATGTAGGTGATGAGGAGGAAGGCAGCAAATCACACTGCCACGTGTGTACCTATGCAACAATCTTGCATGTTCACATGTACCCCAAAACCTAAAATGCAATAAAATAAATAAATGAAAAAAAAAAGAAAATGTGGTGATTGATAATTTGAGTCACATTAATCAGAAAATTAACAATTTACTGTTTTCTTTTTCACCGGTTTATTATTTTCTTCTAACTTTTTTGATGCTTCATTTTAAGAAAATGTACCACAAGAAATAATCACACCTATGCCAACAATCACTTCCTTTTTTTTTTTTTTTTTCTTCATAAACACGATTTACAAATGTTGTTCCTGGAAGATCTAATGAGTACTTGTTATAAGAAATTGACATGTATGAAGATGTAAATACAAAGTTCTAATGTTGTTCTGAGGTAACTTAGTTGATGTTTTTGTAATATGTACCACTTTTATTATTTCTTTTCTGTAAAGAAAAAATCCAACTTCTCCGTTTTTTTTTTTTTTAATTTTTAAAAGCAGAAGACTCTAATCTTCCAGATGATTCTTTTGACTTATTTTATCTTTGACACATTTCTTCACTGAGTCAGCACAAATCTAGTACTAATTATTTGGATATTCATATTTTCTTTTTCATTATAGGTAATGAGTTATGATCCCTGCAAAACCAGCAATTTATTTTTAGTTTATTATATCCATAGTATTTTCTTTAAAGTTGGGGTGATAGAACAGCCTGATAACTCTATTAGTATCAGAAAAAGTAAGATATCTGAAGATATTCTGAGATGAGATTCTTCACTTATTATAAAGAGGTTGAAAGCTTTAGGCACATTGTATTCTTTCTATGTTAATAATGACTTGCATTAAAGCATTTGGAAGCATTGCTGATTAAATAAATGCATTTAAAATACATCTGTACTTCTTTATTTTTTTGTATGGATTTTGTTTTGTTTTGTTTTGTTTTTTTTTTTTTTTTTT
>NW_016107785.1:854553-855989 GCF_001604975.1 Cebus imitator | reverse complement strand
AAAAAAAAAAGAAAGAGAGAAAGAAAGAAAAAAAAAGAATAAAAAAAAAGAATGAAGGAGAGGAAGAAAGAGGAAGAGGAAGAGGGAGAGGGAGGGAGAACGGGAGTGTTGCTTTATTGCCCAGGCTAGAATGCAGTCTAAAAATGGGTATTGAAAACTTTTTATGTCAATAATTGTGCTTAATAATGGAGACAGAAAAAAAAATGAGGGAAGAAAATGACAAACAAGCAGCCAACCAATATTTCATTTAAACCTATGAGTAGGTATGATGTGGTACTGATAAGAATGTATATTTTGTGTATTTAAAGTGGAGAGTTCTATAAATGTTTATTAAGTTTACTTGTTCCGGATCTGAGTTCAAGTCCTGGATATCCTTGTTAATTTTCTGTCTGGTTGATCTGTCTAATATTTATGTTGAAGTCTCCCACTATTATTGTGTGGGAGTCTAAGTCTCTTTATAATTCTTATGTATCTGGGTGCTCCTGTATTGGGTGCGTATATATTTAGGATTGTTAGCTCTTCTTGTTGCATTAATCCTTTTATCATTATGTAATGTCCTTCTTTACCTCTTTTGATCTTTGTTGCTTTAAAGTCTATTTTATCAGAGGCGAGAATTGCAACTCCTGCTTTTTATTTATTTATTTATTTTTGCTCTCCATTTGGTTGGTAAATCTTTCTCCATCCCTTTGTTTTGAGTCTTTGTGTATCCTTGCATGTGAGATGAGTCTGGATGCAGCATACCGATGGGTTTTGGCTGTGTCTTTTGATTCAGGGATTTAATCGATTTAAATTTAGGATTAATAATAATATATGTGAGTTTAATACTGCCATTTGATGTTAGCTGGCTGTTTTGCCCATTAATTGATGTAAATTCTTCATTATGTTGATGCTCTTTACTTTTTGGCATATTTTTGGAAAGGCTGATACTGGTTGTTCCTTTCTATGTGTAGTTCTTCTTTCAGGAGCTCTTGTAAAGCAGGCCTGGTGGTGATGAAATCTCTGAGTACTTGCTTGTTCACAAAAGATTTTATTTTTCCTTTGCTTGTGAAACTTAGTTTGGCTAGATAGGAAATTCTGGGTTGAAAGTTATTTTCTTTAACGACGTTGAATATTGATCCCCACTCTCTTCTGGCTTGTAGGGTTTCTGCTGAGAGATCTGCTGTGAGTCTGATGGGCTTCCCTTTGTGGGTAACCCGACCTTTCTCTCTGGCTGCCCTTAGCATTTTCTCCTTCATTTCAACCCCGGTGAATCTGACGATTATGTGACTTGGGGTTGCTCTTCTTAAGGAATATCTTTGTGGTGTTCTCTGCATTTCCTGGACTTGAATATTGGCCTGCCTTGCTAGGTTCTGAAAGTTTTCCTGAATAATGTCCTGAAGAGTATTTTCCAGCTTGGATTCATTCTCTTCGTCACATTCAGGTACACCTATCAAATG
>NW_016107785.1:830976-854418 GCF_001604975.1 Cebus imitator | reverse complement strand
TGTTGTATTTTTCAGATCCATTAATTCACTTATATTCCTCTCTAAATTGTGTGTTATTGTTAACATTTTGTCAAACCTTTTTTCAAAGTTCTTAGTTTCTTTGCATTGGGTTAGAACAAGTTCTTTTAACTCACAGAAGTTTCTTATCAACCACCTTTTGAAGCCTACTTCTGTTAATGGAACACACTCGTTCTCCATCAGGCCTTGTTCCATTGCTGATGAGGAACTATGCTCCCCTGTAGAGGGAGAGGCATTCTGGTTTTTGGTATTCTCAGCCTTTTTAGGCTGGTTTCTTCCCTTTGTTATAAATTTATCCATCTGTGGTCTTTATAATTACCAACTTTCTAATTAGGTTTCTGAGTGGACGTCCAACTTGTTGATTCCCAGCGCCAGAATCTGAGCAACCCACTGCTCCGGCCAAAACAGCGGCTTTAAGATTCCTGGTGCTTTTCTGCCCGAGAATCTCCGGTCTGGCTTCCTTTTTGAGTCCGTCCCTGAATCAGCTGAATAGGCGACTCTGCCTTCCCGGAGCTCCAAACGTCGGCCAAAAGGGGACCCAGTCTCGTTTACTCTGCACCAAGAACTGCCGCGCCGGCCACAAGAGTCGCACTGGCGACCCGTGGGGCTCCTCCGCTGGGAATCTCCTGGTCCGTGAGTAACAAAAATTCATCTGAAAATGTGGTGTCCTCTCGTTCTCTGCGCTTTCACTGGGAGCTACAATCCCGAGCTGCTAGTGATCAGCCATCTTGGATCTCTCTCTGTTTTTCTATTTATATATATTCTGAGGCAATGGTTGAATAGATATATAAGCAAGGTTTTCTCAGTGGCAAGATTGTCTAAAAGGTCACAAAGAGTAGAATATATGTGATTCAGAAACCTAAACAAGAATTCTATGATGGGAAAGAATCCAGGAGAAGCTTGAGTGTTAACAATGCTGTGTAGTAGAAAAGCAAAGTACAGTCAATTACTTCAGGGAAAAATTGCAATTATTACTTGCATTTCATTAGCTGCCATTTTTATCCTATTTAGAAAAGAGAAAGAGGACAACAAAGGAATTCATTCATTTCCCTTACCTTGCTTTCTAGTATTTATGGTTATCACCCTAGAATCTCACATTTCTGGAGTTATTTGGAAAAAAATCTTGGGGTTTTCATCAAACTCCTATTATAATGCAAGTTATAACAGTGCTGAGCAGCTTGTTTGTTCCTGATGATATCTCATGTAAGCCCCTGCTTGTATACCTGGTACTTACCAGTGATTTGTGCTTTAGGCTGCTGAAAAAAAAAAAATATATATATAACGCTGTGTTGTGGAAGCTGGGAAAATCACTCTCCCTTTCGACTTGATAAGCAATACCAGGATTGAAGAATTTGTGTCACAAGCTATATAAAAAAGGAGGCAGTAATTATTATTTTTTAATTAAGAGACGATCTTGGAAACAAATGCTAGAAAAAGGATAATGTCTTGGCTGTGACAGAAATAAAATTAATAAATATTAAGACTATTAAATATAGATATTAGATAACAAATTTCCTGAAGCATAAAGAAAAATAAACTGTGTTTAGTTTTAGGTCAATCTCAGCACAATCATGAAATATACCTTCCATGTGAAACTTTTATTTAAAGTTTGAACAGAGGAATGGGTGTCTGACCTCAAAATGAGAAATATTAACAAAAGGGGGTGGGACTGCTGAAAAGGAAGTTTCTGGAACCCAGACTTTCAATTGTGAGTAGTATTTGCCTCATTAGATCATAGAATTCAAGTGAAAGTATATTATATGCGGCATTTAATACATATCATGAAACACAAAGTTACTTAATATGCATTGTTTTCTTCTAATTCCCCTTAATCTCTTCTATTCTCTTTTTAAATCAAATGTTTGCATAACTGCATTAAGGAAAGTGGTTATTTGTATAAAACCAGAAGAACATTGGCATGCAATATAAAAACAGTAAAGTTAAGGCAACTATGCCTCTTTAAAGGTGCTATACATTTCCCAACTTCTCTCTGTGTTTCCTCTGATTTCACACAAATACACAATTCAGCTAAGAACTCCATGAAATTATTTTTATCTTACTAAAATTGCTTACTACACATCAGAGACCTTCAAGTAGTTATTGTAAATTAATTGAATTGATCCTCTCTGAAATACAAAAGTAATTGTAGGAACCCATTCATTAAGATGTTACTCTAAGACAATACGAGGGGACTTGTAAAAGTTTGTGGAAAAAAGAATTACAAGGTAAAAAATAAAAAACATAAACTATTTTTCAACATAACTTGATCAAGGTCAAGATACTTTTGTAGGTGATGATATCAGCCATTTAGTACCTTCCTAAATAATTGAGGGTTCTAGGAATTTAACCAAGTCAGTGCAGTATTTTTACATTATTAACTGAAGAAAACTCAGTGCCCTTTAAAGTGTTTTTTTTTTTTTTCTTTAAGATTAGGAAATGAAAAGAAGTCAGAAGGAGCCAAATCAGGACTCTAAGGTAGATACTTAATCTTTTCCCATAGAAAATCTCAGAAAATTGCCCTTGTTTGATGAGAGTAATGAGTGGGCACATTGTCATGGTGGAAAAGGACTCTAGTGAAGTTCTCTTGGGCATTTTTCTACTAAAGCTTTTGGCTAACAAGGAGATGTTAATGTTCTTTGGCCCTCCAGAAAGTCAACAAACAAAATGACTTGACATCCCAGAAAACCATTGCCATCATCTTTGTTCTTGGCTGGTTCACTTTTGCTTTCAATTGACTACTTCCACCTCCATGTAGCCATTACTTTGATTTTGCTTTGTCCTCAGGAGCTTACTGGTAAAGCCATGTTTCATATCCTGTTACAATTCTTCAAAAATGTCTTCAGGAACTGAATCCCACTTCTTTAAAAAATTTGCATTGAAAGCTCTTCTCTTGTTTGCAGCTGATCTGGGCACAACAGTTTTAGCATCCACTGAGTGCAAAGTTTGCTCAACTTTAATTTTTCAGTCACAATTGTGTATACTAACCCAGTTGAGATGTCTAAGGTATTGGCTATAATTTCTGCTACTAATCATCAGTCCTGTTCAATTAGGGCACAAACAAGATGAATTTATTCCTTGCAAATTGATGTCGATGGTCTGCCTCTGTGGGTTTAATCTTCAACATCATCTCATCCCTTCTTAAGACAAGTTATTAATCTGTAAACTGCTGATTTCTTTGGGGCATTGTCCTCACAAACATTTTGTAAAGGATCATGATTTACCATTCTTCCACCCAAGCTTCACCATAAGTTTGATATTTGTTCTTGCTTCAATTTATGCAGAATTCGTGTTGCTCTGATAGGAGCTCTTTGCAAACTGATGTCTTATCCTTCTTAAAGCTTCAAACTACATTCTGTTCAGACATGTTATAACAAGTTAGTGTGAGTTTAATGCAAAAAGACTGAAAGTCATGCAGAGTTTCTATGTGTTTTCCATGTTTTTGAAGTCACCTTGAATAATTACATGCTAAAGACTAAGACAAAATTTTTGCAGCACATTTATATCAATAAAATTTATTTTTTAATTAAAAAATAACTGTTGCTGTATTATATATGACAAAATATTTATTAAGCTATCAGAGCTGATGAATATAGAGACATATAGCTAAAGGGGGGTAGAAGTAGAGTTAAGAAGGAAAGATATTTTAAACATTAGATTATAGTAACATGAAGTGTTAACATAGCAAAAATAATTAGCTGAAACTGAATCATTTTCTTAATTGTATGTTATATGGATTTGTATATAATCCTGTGTCTGCATTCAATAGTGAAGCACTTTCTTTTTTTCCCTCAAAAATGACACAGTTCTAAACAATGGAGAAGGTAACATTTTTTATCAATTCTTCTGGAGTTGCGATTCTCAGTAGTAGAGACTACTCTATATATCAATTTTTAGAAATAAACTGTATTTAAATAATCATGAAAAGATTTAGAAATTATGCCCATAAAATAATTATAAAGACTGAAATTTAAGAATATCTCAAAATTAGATGATATATGCAAGTCTGATCATATAAAGAAAATGGATTTATTTAATTTGAGGTATTTGAAATGTAAAAAGATGTCCAGATACATTGTGAATGAAGGTTTTCTTTCTCAATGAGAGATAAGAATAAATTGGCTTAAACCCTGCATGGAGGATTTCTGGCATGATACAAATGATAAAGAATATCTAGGTCAAATAGCCATTAAGCACAAAAAGGTACTCACCAAAAGAGTTTGTGAAAAATTTTTAAATAACTTTAGCACATCTTCTTCATTAAATGTATAGCCTTGTTACATAAAACTATTGAAAAAAATGAGTTAAATAACTCTTTGTATGCCTTGAACAGCTCAATTAGATTCACTATTTTAAAATGCTCATCTTTTATTAGCACACATATAGAAACTGTGCAACAATTTCAATAGTTTAGGTATGTATTAATATATAATTAATTCTTGCAAATATAAGCAGATAAACAGTAGAGCTAAAGGTATTACAGTTAGGGTTGAAATTCCTCATCAAATACGACTATACATCTAGTTTTTACAGAACCATCCATTCCCCAAAACTTTACAAAATTGGCTCTCCTTGGTATTAGGGAACATCTAACGCTCTTTTGGTTAATACACACACATAGATGGACTTTGGAAATAAATGCAATGAACAACTAACAAGAAAGTGGTTTTACTATTGAATATTATGTAATAACTAGTATTCTCATTACTTTGCCTTTTTTAGTTTGGTATTTTGAGCCCATCAAAATAATGTCAGAGTAAATAATCACTGTGTGTGGTTGCTTCAGCTTACTTGTTTACCTATTTAATGTTTAGAAATGCATGAATTTACTGACTGCAATGCAGAAGAACCTTTGAATCAGGCAACATGGCTTACAGGAATAAAGCTCTTGGCCTTTTTCTCTGAGCAGATTTCTGTAAAATCACTCATACGTCCGTGGAACAGTATCATGAATATATATATATAGTATCGTGTGTGTGTGTGTGTGTGTGTGTGTGTGTGTGTGTGTGTGTGTGTGTGTGTATTTGTTTTAATTTCTCTCTGAGAATAATCATATCTTCTTTCAAAAATGGAACAAAGTCAAACAGATATCTTGAATCACAATTAATGTATTGGAAGGCATTTTGTGCTGTAATAAACACAATTTTACAAGTATTATGTAAAGAAAAAGATGCAGACATCTGAGAAATTCTTACATAAGAAGCACTGCTTTAAACATGCTTCTTAGATCATGTACCTGAAACGATTTCAAGTCAGTAGCTGTATACTTCAGAATCCCAGTTTGCAGTAAAACAATATTTACTCAGTGGCCATGAGATCATGGCTACTACTATGCAGTGTCTTCAATCTTGATGTGGCAAGACTTTGTTCAATAAGACAAAATTCAGTATTGGCCTTTTAACATGAATTATGATGTAATTGTTTTTATTTGTAATTCCTAAGTCATATGTTGCAATTTTAATAGTAGGAAAGGGTATTTGTTTTTCATTTTGAAGCAGAATAATAAAACTAGGAACAACAGTTCACTAGTTGACTCTTCTCATGCAGCTTCAGGCAGTAATGAGTGAATCAATATGCTATGGCCATATTGGTCACTGGGGACTGCAGGGTGCGTTAGAAAAGCATCACGTGATGTTTTAGCAAGGCAGTTTCCATTAATGTCAATGAAAGTTATAGTACTGAAATTTCACAATATGATTTAAAAGGATACTTTCCAGAGAGCATGTTTTAAGGAGATGCAGCTAGCCACAAAAAAATAATTTTGTCAGCTTTTTGTTATAGTTTTAAATTAAACAGTGCTAGTATTTTTTTTTTAGGCTCTATGTTTTTAAACTCTCAAAGCTCAGTGGGTAGTGACAATTGATAGTAAACAGCATATAATAACAGTATGTAGATAAAAATTTATACTAAGAACAAGTCCTAGTCAAAATCATTGTGTAGAGTTGCGCCTTATCTGACTCCTAATTTTGGATATCAAAATTAAAAATATACAAATATGGCTTAAACCAAAAATTTTAGGTCCCTCATTGTAAGTGTTGTCTGATGTGGTTCCTTAATTTTTTAATGTTATGAAGGGAAGAAATGGAATTAATTAAGCATAGAGAAAACTATATACTCTTTATAAGTCTTTGAAACTATATACTGTTTATAAGTCTTTGACAATACAGAGTAATTTATAACTATGAATGCAATGGGATATGCTGTTAACTTTTAGTCCATATCCTCTGTTGTTAATAACTTAAGGTCATCAGTCAGTTATGCGGCATATTAGGATCTGCCTCTGTTCACCATGAAGTTTTTAACTAATGCTCTTATGGAAACATCTAAGTCAGATAGCTCATTTTCATACAGGCATTAGTGTCAGAAGGCCAGGGTTCATCTTCCATATGTGACACTATGTAACTCTGTCAGCTTGAACATGTTATTGATTTTCTCTGTGCAAATTTTCTAATTTGAAAAATGTAAACAATGGTAGTTCCTGCATCTCAGGTAGAGAATTAGATGCATTAATATAGGTTATGTCTCAAAATAGTGCCTAAAGGGTGTTGAACAATGAGAACACGTGGACACAGGGAGGGGAGTATCACACAATGGGGTCTGTTGGGGGTGGCTAGAGGAGGGCCAGTGGGGGCTGGGGAGGTTGGGGAGAGATAACATGGGGAGAAATGCCAGATATAGATGACAGGGGGATGGAGGCAGCAAACCACCTTGCCATGTATGTACCTATATAACATATCCTGCATGATATGCACATGTACCACAGAACCTAAAGTATAATTAAAAAGTGCCTAAATTATTATAGTGCTAAATAAATATTAATTATCAGTGTTATATCATTACTTATTTTTCCTTCCTGATCATCTTCTTTATGCCCCTACAACTAAACAATGAAGGTAGTGATTGATTTATTTGTGAAACTGAGTTTGTTTTTAAAAGAATGCAACTATTTGACTATTGTAATTATTATTTTGATATTTTTGTCATTGTTCAACTCTAAGTAAATGCCAAAATGCTAGATTTAAGTCTACTTGAAATATAGATAAGCTTATCCATGTTTTTCCAATGGTAATGCCTCAAAATGCTTCTGTAGTATTTTATGCAAACCTCTTACTATATATATGCACACACACACATGTATTTCTTTTGACTGTGCATGGAAATGGTATATAAACCTCATTGGTGTTATGCACCAGAAGATTATCTTAGTTGAGTTGTTACCAGGAACAGACTACCTCATTATTCTGAAACCACTTAGAATAGTATAATGTCTAGCATTCTAGTATCTAACAGTGGCAAATTGTACATACTTGCTGCCTCATTGAAATGTTCTTGTCTGTTTTTACATACTTATATATAATATATATGAAATATAAATATATCCATATATTAGAAGATTCAAATATGTATATTGGAAATATTTTGAGAGACACGGTGCCACTCTATCACTGAGGTTGTAGTTGCACAATCATAGTTCACTGCAGCTTCAAACTCTGGGCTCAAATTATTCTCCTGCCTCAGCTTCTTCAGTAGCTGTGGCTATACGTGTGCACCAACACACTGAGTTATTTTCTAGTAATTTAAATGGCTGTAACATGAACACCTGACTGTGAAGTTCAGAAAGAGGGCAATACTTGGCTTGAGGTATCCTCTGGAATATCTTAATTGAGCGGTAGAACAAGAAGTTTACTGCTTCCATGAATTGAGCTGTCGAAAGTCACCAATAATCTAGGTAGCAATGAATGTTCTCAAAGACCAAGCTGCTCCAAGCCTTTACAATATGACTGAAAGGTTTGCATACCACCAGTCCTTCTTTGGACTTTTATATGTATCATCAAAGTGGAAATACCACATGCATAGAAACAGGTTACTTTACTTTTTTGATTCATTTTCTCCTGACGATTGTCCTTTTTGCCGTTTCACCTGACACCAAGTGTTATAACTGAGAAAACGATAATCATGTTACTTACTAACCTGAAGCACCAGGGATGTTTGTACAGACAGTATTTCTACTGCTCTAAAAATGACCTCTATCATCATTCCTTCTCTTTCTACTTTTCATTTACTATCCTAGGATTTTCAAAGTCATTTTTTCCGAAAACTCTCTAACTACCTCAATGGACACAACTGTTGTTTGTTTTTCTCTTTGGCCTCAATTATAACTTTGAGTGGAAGAGAGATATAAAATCACTTTTCTACTGATTTTATTAGTCTTTCCATTTGCCTCCCATGTTTGCATGTTGCAATCATTATGACACAATTATATTAAGATTGCATCTTTTACGAAGTACATGCGGTTATGAAATGCAAAATGTAATTGGGGCCCATTTCAGATGAAATTCATTTTCATCTTATTCATTTTTTACTTGTTTGATTTTTTTGTTTGGGTACCTGACTATTTAATACTTAGCAGTTGCCACACAGGCATTCTCTCTAAGATGATTTCAGATGCATGATTCCTCAGGTAAGCCTCACTCAGTGCTAATTACTGCATAGACTCAATCCTTTTATAAAAAATGAAAATTGTAAGTAAATATAATTTTTTGAGAAAAACTACTGCACATTAGCAACTGAATACAAAATATTAGTAAAATAGTATTTATTCTCTCTAAACCCACCACAGAGATAATTAAAAAGCCGTGCTTATATAACCCAACCTTAGAGAAAATTAAAAAGCCTTGTTTATATAACCCAACCTAGACAATAATGGTGCAAAATATTTCACTTTTGGACAAAACATCTTGCTCCCAACTGTGTAGTTAGGGGGCATGTATCATTCCACCAAAAATCCACTGAGCCATCTTCATGCTCAAAGAACTGGTACAATTGCATTTCTCCCAAAGTGAGTCACTTAGTCTTGTACCACATGATACCACTTTGGTTTTCCAGTGGAGCCCATAAAAGAGATTGATTCCTATCCTTGGTCATTTTTGCCTTCTTTGCCGTATGTAGGGTTGTGTAACATTAGCTCTTTCCTTGGTGGCTTGTCTGATCTATTGCTCATCGCCAGGCTCCAGAGACCTAGAAAACCAAATTGCTCCTATAGCAAGCACCCTACAATTACTCAGGCTGTAACTGCATAGACCTAACAAACTGCATTGCTCCCCAAGTGGCTTTCTTGTGCCTCATTCTTTCTGTTATTAGGCCTTTTGCTATTCCAGGAATCCAGCAGACTGAGCATGAACCTCTCCAGGGTCATCTGATCATTGCAAAGCTGAATTATATTCAGTGTGTATCCAGAGATATGGTTATCAAAAGCTGCTATGAGTACTTTATGAAACTCATAGATTTTATAATTGTCAATTTATATATATTGAGCTTCTACCAAGAGTGAGTCAATATCTCCTAGATAAAAATATTTATCAAAGCAGCATTCATTTTCAGGTTGTAAACATTTTAAGAAGATGAAAGGAAAGTACATATAAATATGAATACTTTTAAAACAAAATGCCTGTGGTTTCATAAAAGTTAAAGGCCATTTTGGTTTATAGTTTTCAGTTAATTTTTTATAACTTCTGATGTTTCTTTAACTATTTTGGAATTTATTAAACAACTCCTTATGTACTCAATCATTTAAATTTGTGTTGTTCTTTTTATAAAACAATTCTACATAGATAATGGCCAATGATATACGTTTCTCAGAGTATTTTTATTATTAAATATAACATTTGATAATTTTAGTGGGATATAGTTAGGGATTATAAGTAAAGCTTCAATAAATTTTGATTTATTCTAATTAATAAAGTGCTATATAATTATGCATAAAAGAATATTGAGAAAAAAATCCTTAGAAGCATGAATCAGTTTATATATAGAAATGAAGATAAGAAGCTATATTAGAGTTTCATTAATTAATTGCCTATGATTTATAGTAATTTCCTTATCCTTTTGCCATTTATAGATTTGTTTCTGTTTAGACTCCTGTTTCTGTAACATTTTACTCTTTCTGAGAGAATATGGGAAGCATTGGTTAAATTTTCACTGCATGGTAACTATAAGTCATAACAATAAAATATATTTACCAGGACAGTGAGGACTTTCAGAGAAAAAAATAGTCTATTATTAAAAAATGTATTGCTTCAAGAAATTGTAACATGATGATGGAAATACATTAATAAGTAACCAAAGGATTATTTTAGTCACAGAGGCTTGGAGACTGGAGCTTATGGATACTTTGGGGAATAAACAATCTGACAGAAAACAATGTTTGGCAATTAGAGTAAATATTTTGAAATGTTAACTATTGATTATTTTTATTGCTTTCTAAACCTTCTGATAAGTTAGACATAACGTTGAGTAAACTTTTGGCCAGGCGAGGTGGCTCATGTCCATAATCCCAGCACTTTGGGAGGCTGAGGCGGTTGGATCACGAGGTCAAGAGATTGAGACCATCCTGGCCAACATGGTGAAACCCTGTGTCTACCATAAATACAAAACTTAGCTGAGCGTGGTGGTAAGTGCCTATGATCTCAGCTACTCAGGAAGCCAAGGCAGGAGAATCACTTGAACCTGGGAGGCGGAGGTTGCAGTGAGCTGAGATCCTGCCACTGCACTCCAGCCTGGCAACAGACTGAGACTCTGTCTCAAAAAAAAATGATAAAGTGAACTTTTGATATCTCTATTAAATGTTCACAAAGTTGTATTCTATTTGCATACTAGAGTTGAGGCTTTATCAGCTAATATATACCTAGCTATTCGATTGTGGAAACTTATCATTTCTTTTTCCCAACTGAAGAATGGTTTCCATTAATTGGTTATCAGAATAAAAATGAATACTTTTTGCTAATCAGCCTGGATCATTGAAGCTGACATTTTTGCTAAATACTGTGTAAACCACTCAGTGTCATAGTATTTGAGATAATAATAATGATAAAAATAATACAAGTTTTTACTATATTTAACCGAATAACTTATTTAGGTAAATTTTTGCACAAGTTAAAGAGGGTAAATTTTAGATATAGACATATTTTGAGATGAAAGTAATATAATGTAACTTAAAATTGTGTTTAGCAAAAGGATTTATTGTGAGGTCTTTGGCATAAATTCAGAACGATTAAACTGACTTATGAGGTCTAATAGAGAAGGACATTCCCTTGAATAGCCTTTCCTTACTTTTTGATTTCAGGTGGATACTTCTCTGGAAATTAGTACTGAATTGGTTAATTAAGTTCTTAATCTGGTGGATGGGCCACGGACTAATATTTCTGACTAAAACTCTGAACCGGTTTTACTTTAATTGGAGCATTCTCCTTCAAATGAATTAAATGATAAAAGTTGTGACCTGTTAGCTTGTCTTGCAAATCTGAATTTATCCAAAAATGAGGCTTTTTCTTCTGTTATAAGCCAATGAGACAACAATGTTTGAGACAAATAATGGTAAGTTTTTAGCTCATTAAAAGCTCTGCTCCTTTAATATTTAAAAAATAATTTGCCCCAAATATACTTGCTTTATTCTTTAAGTGAACTTGTTCTTTCCAAAATTCTAATTAAAACATATTACCTGTATTAATGGTCAAAATGACTTTTATTATTTTTAATACAAATACGTTTTTTAAATATAGCATTTCAAAAGAGTGTTCTTCACACATATTTTTTAAATGAATGTGAGATAAATAACAGGACATTTGAAGTTTTTTAGTTCCATTCACTTAAAGCTTGTTCCCATTAAGACTCTTACAACAGAAGCGATGGGTCCCAAAATACTTACTTTAACAGAGTAAAACAACTGACTGACGAACATTTTTCTTCTCTTTTCACAGTTCTTATAAACATAATTTTTCATTGCTGAAAAAGGAAGAGCTGGGTTAGAAAGTGAGTGATTCAGCACATAGGATTACCTACGAAGTAGAGGTGGAGGTCATGGTGATACTGGGGCAGTGCATGATGCATATGCTCTTTCAATTTCCGTTAAGTAATGTCTTCTTGGCAAGAAACTATGTTATGGAGGGTAAATGTTTTAAGATATAATTACACACCACTATTAATAAATAAGGTAGAAGTCTACTCTTTTTCTTAATACTTGCTGTAGTACAATAATAGCTTCTCAAGGCAAACGCAGAGACAGGCAACAGGGAGATACAGCTGACAAAGCACTATTACCACCTCCATTCCGGTAATGTACACTCAAAAGAACACAGTTTTATAGTTCTATAAAGAGAAAAAAAAAGAGAAAATGTTTGCCAGTTGGGCTCTTGTGAAGTGGAATCCAAGGAAATTAATGTGCAGGAGAAATACTGGGGTGATCTTCAGATAACCTGTGGAAGGGAAGGCGAGGCATCAGGATTGGACAGAGAAAGACATCAAGTGCCAATGTACTCATAGTAAATGGGATGATCCTTCAGAAATCTCCCCAGTGGGAACAAAATATTAGATGCAGGTCACGGCGAGAGGGAGGACTGGTATGTGGTAGAGTGGTTTCCTCTGGCTGAAGGAATCTCCAAGGGGGCTGACAACTGAGCTGTCTGCTGGCAGCACTCGCTGCAGCTGGGGAGATAAACGTTTCATTTCTGAAAAAGGAGCAAGAATGGAATATGCTTTTGTATTGGAAAAGCATTTCAATTTTTTCTGTCATCTGTTTCTCCTCTCTCTGCCTCTTCCAATTCATCTTGCTTTTAGCTGCCAAATAAATATTCATGTCTTTATGAAACTGGAAGTTTTCCTGAATGCATTTTGAATCCAGTTTTGTTTCCATTGTCTCGTTTTGTCTGCCTTTTCTTCCATTATATGTATATCCCATTGTTGTTTCCTCCATAAAAAAGTATCTATTATAAAAATTGATGTATCTGCTCTCTAATCCTGGAACACAAGTGCTCATTATGAGCTCTTCATCACTCCACATGCCCTTTCCTCACAGCCAGTGTCTTCCTTGGCTTACCAGGTCCAGTTCTGGCTCTGTTTCTTCCATGAATTATTTTCTGCCAGGTTTCCCTGATTTATTTTTCCCTAGCCCAAATGCACTTACATTCTCTGCTATACAATAAAGTATTTAAATTTTACAAATAGAATAGAGTGTTTTACTAGGTGACTAAAATAACTTATGGAGTATAGCACCATCTTTTTGTTTTGTTTTGTTTTCTATCACAATTGCTAGCAAACTTCTGGGGCTATTGAGGATGTTTAAAAACATTTGTTATTTATCGGATTGAGTTATGTTCTGTATTTTCCAGTAGCATTGATATGCTGTCGTATTATTGCCCATCCCCTAAATTCCCAGATCACTTTATCTATTATTCTGTTATTATGATAGACACTAATCTTCTAGTTATTTGTATACTATGTCTTTATATATCTTTAAATATTTCGTAAGCAACTTAAGGGAGCCCATTTGTTATTTCCTCACCCCCCTTTTCGATTGCAAATATTTCCAGTGATTTTCATGAAGAAGCACCAGAAAACTCACTCATAGAATGGTCTAACATTAATGGAATTTAAAGCTGGACATTAAGGATAGAAAGGAATTATTATTTGTAGGAAATGAAAAATAATTTACCATTATCAGCTTGTTGTTTTTAACTAATTACTGCTCTTTTGGAGAAAAAGATACTTTTGTCCCAATCATCATCAGGACTATATTATATTTCAGTAACAGAATATCAAGAATTATGCTCATAATTTTTTTCATATGACTTTAAATATTCATAAAGACACAGACCATATGTCCACCTAACCAGTTAGATGACTTAATATATTTGGTAGTAAATTTCCTATGTGAATACACTATTTTCCTTATTTTGTTTATATTTCTGAACTAAAATCATATTATACAAAACTTTTTCTATTCATAGATTAAAAAGTAATAATCTACTTTTGCTGTTGGTTTTACCAAGCAGTGAAATTGCCGTGACATCTACAAGTATATATACAGAACTGTCTCTGCCTCCAGGGTTTTTCTAAAAATCACTTACAATTTTTTGTTTAACCATGAATTTGTAATCAAATACACTATTAATTTGTCATATAAGTTATTAGTTTTGTCAAAAAGTAATTGCAGTTTTTGTCATTTATTTTGCACCAACCTGTAACATATCTGAGTACAAAGAAGATAAAATAAAACTCAGTCATTTAAAAAAAATCACTAGGGAAAATAAAGACTTAGGCTCAGTGTTATCATTAACCCATTTTCATTTCCAGATTAGGTTTTATAATTTTTCTATTATAGTTATTATACAAATTCATTATATTTATATAAAAAGAGGAAAAAAATTACCATATATGTAATAAAAAGGTAGAGAATACAGGAAATATAAAAAGCAGAAAAACAGTCAAATTTAAAAGCCTTACCCACGTTGTAAGTTATTTCTTTTTTTCTCTTTAATGACGCATATTTTAATTATCTTGCATATTGAATTGTAAAGCTTGGAAATTACTCATTCTATATAAAGTGTTCTTTTTTCCCCTTTAGATTTGGACATATAGAACATAGTCAACTAACTCAGAGCTGTGAAAAATATGTCCAGAGCTAACATCTAGGCAAACTACCTAAGATTTCATCCTTATGCATACTTAATAGGGATTAAATAATTCAATCCTGTGTACATCTGAGGTAGAAAATAAAACTGTCCCTGAATATATATATATATTTACTCTTTCTTGTTGCCATGCCTTTTGGCATGGTATTTTCTGGTACCCTCCCTACCTGTATGGGCTTGGTCATTTCACTAACTTGACTAATGAAATAAGGTGCAAGTGACATTATGCTGGTACTAAGCCAAGTCCTTGAATATTTTTACTTGTTCTCCTACATTTATTTCATTGTCTTAAGAAATGCATTGACTGATTAAAATAATAATAAAATTATGTCCTTTGCAGCAATATGGATGTAGCTGGAGGTCATCATCCCAAATGAATTAACACAGGAACAGAAAACCAAATACTGCATGTTCTCACTCAAATGTGAGAGCTAAATATTGGGTATATGTAAGCATAAAGATAAGAACAACAGACACGGGGGACTACTAGAGAAGGAAGCAGGGAGGAGAGCAATGACTGAAAAGCTACCTATTGGGTGCTGTGCTCACTACCTGGGTGGCAGGATGATTGTACTTCAAACCTCAGTGTCATGCAATATACTCACGAAACAAGCCTACACATGTACCCCTGAATGTAAAATACAAGTTTTAATTGTATATAAAAAGAAATTCACTGGCTGGCTACTGGAAGATGAGA
Source organism: Cebus imitator (assembly GCF_001604975.1). Classification (NCBI taxonomy): domain Eukaryota; kingdom Metazoa; phylum Chordata; class Mammalia; order Primates; family Cebidae; genus Cebus; species Cebus imitator. Next base: position 839,241 of record NW_016107785.1, on the reverse strand, counting down.
AACACGAGGAGAAGGGCTGAGTTGTCCCAGTTATCCCAGCAGATACTCAGGTACCTAAGTCACCTCAGCCAAAATCAAAATGATCTTCCACTTATGGCTACTCTTAGTTGTTAACCCAGAGGTTCATATAAGTTCAATAAATGCTTATAAGTGTAAACCAGTGAAATTTTGTGAATGTTATGCAATATTGCTGTGGCAGTAAATATACTTTCAGTGCTATTGTGAAAGATTTGTATCCTCCATTGCCATCCCTAGGGGACATGATTTAACTTTGGCCGTAACTGAATTCTATTTACTGCGAAATGTTTACAGTGGAGTATTAGCCTATATGTTTCTTTAGAACTTCTAATATTTCAAATGTCTTTCAAGCATTCATTTTCAGCTTATGAAGTAGGAAGTCACAATATTTTACTGTAGATTCACAGGAAGCTGTTCTCTTAACAGCCAAACTTTTAGAGTAGTAGCCTTCAAATTTTTAACCACACATACTTAAAAGAATTTTGGAACACTGTACTTCCGTCCTTTTTAAGGGTGACAGCTAAAGATTTTTATCCTAAGGTTAACTACATTTATTATTCATAAGAGATGAAAAACATTAGCTATTTTATTTTAAAATTTGAAATAACTTACTAATTAAAGTAGTAATAAATACTCAATATATTTTTATAGTTTACCTACCTAATTGAATAAAACAAATATAAAAAATGTATCAGTCCATACTCACATTACTATATATATATCTGAGGCTGGGTGGTTTACAAAGAAAAAAGATTTAATTGGCTCATGTTTCTGCAGGCTGCACAAGAAACAGCAGCATCTGCTTCTGGGGAGACCCCAGGAAACTTACTATTGTGGCAGAGGGTGGAGGAACAACAGGCACGTCAGTTGGACAAAGCAGGAGCAAGAGAGTTAAGTTGGTAATAGATTTCCTTTTGTGTCACTTGGAGAAAGCACGAGGAAGAGAGAGGAGGGGGTGGAGACACACACTTTTATCTTATGAGAACTCATTATCGCAAAGTTAGTACCAAGTAGATGGCACTAAATAATTCATGAGAAAACCACCCCCGTGACCCAATCACCTTCCTCCAGGCCACACCTCCCACAATGTAGATTAAAATTCAACATGAGATTTGGGTGGGACACAGGTCCAAACCATATTATATGTTTTGGCTAATAAAACTTGCAGAGTTCAGTAGTCCTGCAAAATGTATACATTATTAATTATTCAAAATAGGAGCATCAGTAGCATATGCTTTGGCTATTCTAAATTCAATTTTTAGGGATAGATCAAAATATTTCTAATATAAAACACTGTGTGTGTTTGTATTGATAGCGTGTGTTTCTGTGTATGTGTGTAAAGAGAAAAAATACATTAAGGTTTAAGACAGCTTTGATTAAATATTAAAGGAGAATTCTCTGTATTCTGTAATATGTGTATCCATTTGTTTGATGTCCCTAAGTTTTATAAACCTTGGGTTAATAAACATTATTAAGATTTAGGGTCAGAAAAAGGCGTGCCTGTAATTGTGTATAGTGATAGCAGATTATGTCAATTTAGATTTGTTTTCAGATCAATTTTTTAAAAGGCATATATGAGTATGAGAATCTAGGAATTAATTCCATTGAAACTACTGGTGCATGCCAATCTGATAGAAAATCTTTATGTATCCCAGGGACCAGGTTGAAGACTTCATTGAGAAAAGACCAAAAAAGTGTCACCACAGTTTCTTAAGCAATATAGGCATTCAATAAAGTTGCCTGAGTGAGTGACTCTGAATGCAATGCATAGAATAAGAAAATTGGTGATTGGGTGTTAAATAAGAAACCAAGTGCTAAGAAATTCAAAGAAGAGAGATAAAAACATGTAAAGGTGTTAAATAGCACATCACATGAAAAAGAAATTCTTGCATACCAAATATTTGTGAATGTATTTCTAAGTGTTCAATATTTATGAATGGCTATGATATTGAAAGCTGCTTCAGGACAGAAGCTGTGTGTTACTTATCTTTGCTTTTTCTCAGTAAAGCACTAGTTGCTGACCCAAAAATTGTTTCAATTCAAATCAATTAAATTAAATGCTAGGCAGAATGCCTAGTTGTTAAAAAAAAGTAGGCTTTGCATCAGCTTACCTGTGTCTAAGTCTCAGTTTTTCCATTTAGTATGTGTGTAATTTGGGGCAAGTTGTTTAATATCTCTGTATCTTAGTTTTCTCATCTGTGAAATGGGTTGTGTAACGGTACTTACAATACTTCACTCAGTTACTAGTGGCTCATGTAAATGATATCAAATCATACCTCGTGCATACTTCACACTTTACAAATGTTAGGTATCTTTATTTAATTAAGCTGCCTTTCCTGAAGTCATCAATATAAATTTTACCTACAAAAGTAGAAAATTTTGTATTTTCCTTCTCTATTGATTAATATTTCCTAATAAGCACCCACACCCATGTGTGCTTATCCATTCACTGAGTAAAAGGGCAATGACAATTGAGTATATACCGTTGAAATGTTAATGCATTTTTTAGCAGTCTGTTGATCCTCTGCAAAGTTCCAAGTAAGTTGGTAATAGATTTCCTTTTGTGTCTTTTCAATGAAGACTGGAATTTGAATATCTGTCATATATTAATTTGGTTGTTGAAAGAAAAGAGATTGTTAGGAAATAATAAAGAGAAGAAAAGTGATTATTTTCTAAACTTCTTAAAACCTCGCCATCACCAACAAGAATATAGTCACTGACAATTATACATTTTTAGGTGATCATAAAATTTGTGGAAATACTTTCAATATATCTAATAAATAGAAAGTTTATTCCCTGAAAAAAATTCCAATTCCAGGAAATCTTAATTCAACATCATTTTACAGTTAACTAGAACATTCTGTTAAAAACCATGAAACTTTAAAATGAAAACCAAAACATTATTTTTTAAATTTTTACTGTCGTTTAGATCAAATCTTTAACATACAAATCAAAACAATTGTTTAATGTCCTGAATATGTACTTATAAATCTATTATTTTATGAGGTGAAAGTATGAAACACACTTATGTGCTATTATATAAGCTCCGAAAAGTATTTTTGTCTTACAATTAATGCAAAAGTTTGTAGTAAATTATCCATTATGAGTACTTTCATAACATATACTATATTCTTGTTAATATTATAATTATTTCATGTATCTTTGGGAAATTTAATCAAAGTTATGAAGCTGTGCTATATATAAACACATTTTGCTATGCAATTTGTAAATGAAAACCCCAAATTTTAAAGAACACCTACAATTTTTACAATGAACTTACACTTACCTGGACTCTCAGTGAAAGAAAAGTCTGTAAAAACCATGATAAATTATTCAGTTTTTCATAGCCTTTCTGCTTAGAACATTTTGGAACTACATCAGTTAAAAATTAATTCTAATCCTAAATGCCATTTTCCCTCCAGCAGTATTATGGGCTGTGTGTTTTGATACCACACTAAGAATGCAAATTGGCCAGATCATAGCATATCTACCGCAGAACACTCAAAAAGCAATCTTGTCTTAAATCCAATTGATCTTATATTTGTTTTTGTATAACCTCTTCATGAAGGATAAAAAGATCATTTCATTTACTCATTTAGTTATTCATTCAGCAAATATTTATTTAGGATCTGCCGTGTAACAGACACTGTTAGCTTCAAGAAAGTCCTTGTTTTCATGAAGCTTATGGTATTGTGAATATAGATAAAATCAGATACTCTAATAATAATGTGGTACACAAGCTATGATTTTTAAGTGCCTTTTTATTTGAAAAGAAGTTCAGTATCCTATTCCTCAGAGTTATTGGCATTGTCTTTAGTCTTAATTACCATTAATACCAATATTCTTGCTCCTGTCGCTTCTTTGTAAATTGTGATACCACTGGAGGATTGACACACACAACTCAGAGCCTGTAAGCAAATGATAAACTATAGACAATTTTGCTATTTTATCTAAATTAGTCACCTTTATGTCAGACACTAAAATGCAAATCAACTACAACCACATATCTATCCTTTTTCTCTGTCAGAAAAATATTTTCCTGTGGATTATCAAATCTCCATTTGCAAATTTCACAAGTAGTTGAAATCATGTAACATCTCTGATTAACTTCTAAAATTCGATACCATGCAGAGAATAACTTGCCCATGGTGACAGTCAGAATAGTGTCAAGTTCATGAGCTGGAACATACAAATCTAACATTCAAGTTGAATTTCATATCAGGAAGTCCTTGGGAAATGTGTTACTATGCAATCCAAAGATATCAAATTATATATAGAGCAAACTCTCTGTGTTACTAGGGAGGAAATGTTTTTCAATTCCATCCATAGAGTGTGCAATCCATATGCAATACACTAGCAGAATACAGAGAATGGTTCAATACACACTAATATTTTTTATAATACTAGATTATATTAGACTTCCTGAATGCTTACAACTTGTTCTACCCCTGCTGGATTTGATGAAATCAATTGCCATACATTTACCTTGATAAAATGATATTATATGCTAAAGAGATGATATTTAGAAAATTGCTTATACTCCAAGTAGAAACTCTACATATAATTATTTTTATTGTAAGTGTCAAACATATATGTTTTTCAGTTAGTGGCTTATATCTTTATTTTCTTATGGTGACAATTAATTGGTATGAGTTATTTATTAGACAATGTCAAATGATCAATCTTCATTTCTATGGTCACACCTGATATGTCTGGTTAAGATATGCTTTCTATTCCCCAAATCAATGGAAAAATCTGTAAACTTAAAAAGAATCTTTCTTTTCTAATTTATGAAATAAAGTTATATATTGACATTCAATTTCATAAAAATTCTTTCATGGGTTTTTTCTGTCAATAATCATTTGTCCCATCACTTATTAAATTGTCCATTCTTTTCTAAAGACCTATATTGACTCTTCTGTGATATATTAATAACTTATATGTATATGTTATTAATATATATACATGTATACATATGCAGATATGCTTTTGGCTTTCTGCTCTATGCCATTTATTTCTTCATCACCGTGTCAGTGTCTTACAACATATTATTGTAATCTCTTCACTTTGTAAGACCTTTGTTTATCCTAGGTCAAATATACTCACTCTTGATTTTTATAATAAATGTCTTGGGTATTCTTGGTTTTTTGGACTTTCGTAAAAATTTTAGTTTTAAGTTATCAAGTCAATAATAACTTTGTTCAGATGTTGGTTAGAATTACAATTACTGTATAAATTTCGGTAGAATTGACATCTTCATGAAGTTAGTACAATCTCTGCAAACATGATTCCTTTGTACTTCCTTAATATTTTTAATTAAATACTTTATAAATTTTTTCTTTCTTTTGTACATTTAATCCTAGAAAACTACCTCATGTTCTCCCCTTTAAGTCTTTACTGTTCATTTACTTTATTTGTAAAAAGGTGCTTTCTAAACTTCTGGTACAATGTTTAATAGAATAAATGAACATAATGTGATTTTAATACAGGTATGCCTGCTTTACTTTGGTTAAGATTTTGTAAGTGAGACTGAGAATCTACACTTTCAACTAAAAATTTAGTATATTTACTATATAGAAATAGGATAAATGTATTCATTTTGGCTTATGAACATGTTTGAAATTATTTCTATCAAATAATTTGGGAGTTGTCATTATTTTAGATTTTATCAAATTCGTAATTTTTAAAAATTTTGGTTTTTATTTTTGTGTTTGACCTCATTCTCTTTTTTACTGTTCAGTTTTTTGAAAGGTTTATATTTCTATTTTCACGCTATCAGCCATTAACTTATAACAACACAGTTAAACATTGAAAGTTGAGTAATATCTTTGCATTAATTTGAAATACACTATGCTGTAATATTGATTATCTCATCATTGTTATTCCACCTTTCAAACTTCTATTTATTTTTTATTCTGTAAATTAAACATGATTATTGATATATACAGTCAAGTTTTACTTAGATTTAACTACAGTTTTGCAGTTTTCATTACGTATTTGTCCTTTTTGCTTATCAGAACTTTATTTTTTAATACATTCTTAGGAAATTTTGTTAGTGAGAGTATCTTGATAGTAACAGATTTGAGTTTTATTTATATAAAATGATTTTATTTCACAATCCCTCTTGTAAAAGAATTTACTTGACATAATAATTCTAGTTTGACAATTATTTTCTCATAGAACAGCATAGAAATTGTCTTCTGTTATCTACCACTGTTGACATAATTATAACTGTCAATGTAGTTCCCTTCAAATACTCTTATTTTTTTCTTTTTCTATATCTACTTCAAGACTCTTGTCTTCGTCTTTGTTATTTTGCAGTTTGGTTATGGCATAGATTTATTTTTATTTTTGGTTTGTATTTCTTGTAGTTACAGACAATAAAAATCTTTGTTGCTTAATCTGCTCTGAATAATTCTCAGCTGTTGTTTCTTTCAAGATTTTTTTTAAAATTTCTCTTTAGGTGTATACTGTATCTGGCACTTCTCCCCATGTTATCCCTCCCTACTCTACGCTCCCTCCCCACCCCCTGCTGTCTCTCCCTTTGCCCCCAGTGTGTGATGTTCCTCTCCCTGAGTCCACATGTTCTCATTATTCAACACCCACCTATGAGTGAGAATATGCAGTGTTTGGCTTTCTGTTCTTGTGTCAGTTTGCTGAGAATTATGGTTTCCAGAGTCATCCAAGTCCCCACAAAAGACACGAACTCATCATTTTTTATGGCTGCATAGTATTCCATGGTGTACATGTATCACATTTTCTTTGTCCAGCCTATCATTGATGGGCATCTGGGTTGGTTCCAGGTCTTTGCTGTTGTAAACAGTGCCACAATGAACATAGGTGTGCATGTGTCTTTATAATGGAACTATTTATAATCCTTTGGGTATATACCCACTAACTGGATTTGCTGGATCAAATGGAATTTCTATTTCTAGATCCTTGAGGAATCGCCACACTGTCTTCCACAGTGGTTGAACTAATTTACACTCCACCAACAGTGGAAAAGTGTTCCTATTTTTCCACATCCTCTCCAACATGTGTTGTCTCCTGATTTTTTAATGACCATCATTCTAACCGGTAACTCAATGTGGTTTTGATTTGCATTTCTCTAATGACCAATCATAATGATCATTTTATCATAGGTTTGTTGGCCTCATATATGTCTTCTTTTGAAAAGTGTTTGTTCATATCCTTCACCTACTTTTGGGTGGGTTGGTTTGTTTGTTTCTTGGAAATCATTTTAGTTCTTTGTAGATTCTGCATATTAGTCCTTTGTCAGATGGGTAGATTGCAAAATTTTTTTCCGATTCTGTTGGTTGCTGGTATTTGAGATTTTTCTAACATTTTGATGTGGACACTCAGTGCTATGAATTTCTCTGTTATCATTGCCTTAGTTGTGTCCCAGATATTCTGGTGTGTTGTATCTTTGTTCTCATTAGTTTCAAAGAACTTTTAGATTTCTGCCTTCATTTTGTTAATTACCCAAAAGTAATTCAGGAGCACGTTGTTTAATTTTCATGTAATTGCATGTTTTAGGTCAATTTTTAAAATCTTTCGTCCTATTTTTATTGCACTCTTGTCCAGGAAGGTGTTTGGTATGATTTCAGTTTCTTTTCTTTTGCTGAGGATTGTTTTATGTCCAATTGTGTGGTTGATTTTACAGTATGTGCCATGTAGTGATAAAAAGAATACGCATTCTATTGTTTTGGGGTGGAGAGTTCTGCAGAAGTCTGTCAGATCCCATTTGGTCTGATGTTGAATTCAGTTCTTAAATATGTTTGATAATTTTCTGCCTTGATGATCTGTTTAATACTGTCAGTGGGGCATTGAAGTCTCCCACTATTATTGTTTGGGAGTCTATGTCTCTTGGTAAGTCTTTAAGAACTTGATTTAAGAATCTGAGTGCTACTGTGTTGGGAGTATATATATTTAGGATACTGAGGTCTTCTTGTTAAACTGAACCCATTACCATTATGTAATGCCCTTTGTCTGTTTTCCATTTGCATGGTAGATTTTCCTCCATCTTTTTATTTTGAGCCCATTGATCATTATGTGTGAGATGCATCTCTTAAAGACAGCAACCCATGTATCTTCTTTTTTTTCCAACTTGCCACTTTGTGGGTTTTTTGTTTGTTTTTTTCCCCATTTATTTATTTTATTGCATTTTCGGTTTTGGGGTACATGTGAAGAACATGCAAAATTGTTGCATAGGTACACATGTGGCAGTGTGATTTGCTGCCTTCCTCC
>NW_016107785.1:771235-825726 GCF_001604975.1 Cebus imitator | reverse complement strand
GGCTTTCAGATTGTGTCTCAAATCTTTCAGACTGACGTTCTGTTTGTTGATGATGAGGTTATTTCTGTTTCTTGGTTTTCCTTCTGACAGTCTGGCCCCTCTGCTGTAGGTCTGCTGAGGTTCACTCCAGGCCCTGCTTGCCTGGGGTTCACCTGCAGCAGCTGCTGAACAGTAAGGGTTGTTACCAGTTTTCTTCTTCGCTAACTTTGTCCCAGAAGGATACCCACCTCGTGTCAGTCTGATCTCTCCTTTATGAGGTGTCTCTTTGGATATATAGGAGTCAGGGAGCTGCTTGAGGAGACGGTCTCTTTATAGGAGCTCAAATGGTGAGCTGTGAGCTCTGTTGTTGTTCATTCAGAGCTGCTGGGCAGGTATGTTTAGGTCTGCTGCAGCAGAACTCATAAACTGCTTTTTGTTCCCAGGTGCTCTGTCCCAGGGATTTAGGGCTTTATTTATGAGTTTCCGTTATGCTGCTGCCTTTTTTTTTTTTTCCTTCAGAGCTGCCCTGCCCAGCAAGGAGGCAGCCTAGTCACTGTCTGCCTGTAGAGGCTTTGCTGAGCTGCTGTGGGCTCCGCCCAGCAGCCGAGTGAACTTCCCTGCAGTCCTGTTTATATGGGTGTAGTTAGAACTGCCTCGGCAATGGTGGCCCGCCTCTGTTGAGGTGCAGTCTCTCTGCTGTGGCAGGTTGCCTTGGCAACAGCGGGCTGCCTCAGCAGTGGCGGGTTGCCTTGGCAGTGGCGGGCTGCCTCAGCATTGGCCGACTACCTCTGTAGTGGCGGGCTGCCTTGGTAATGGCGGACGCCCCTCCCCCACAGAGCTGGACCGTCCCGGGTTCAGCTGCGCTTGCTGTGAAACTCTCAATCCAGAGTTTCTGGTTGCTGTTCTTTTGTGGGGGTGGGGCCGGCTGAGCCTGATCGCCTGGCTCCCTGCCTCAGAGCCTTTTTTAAGTTGGTGTTCCAGTCGCCTGTTGAAGAGGTGCCGGGGCCTGTTTGTTTTCCCCTGCGGCCACTCACTTCGCTGGCTTAAACAGTGGCACTGAAGTTTATGGCACTTTTTTTTTTGCCCTGGAATCTACTGTCCTGGTTCCCTGCTCAGTCCCCTTTTTAAACAGACGAATGGGCGACTTCCCGTGGCTCCAATCGCCAGCCAAAAGGGCACCCGGACTGGCGTATTTTGTACGGAGAACCTCTGCTCCAGGGCACCGACAAAGCAGCCGCGCGGGGCACAACCGCGCTGGCCGAAACAGTCACGCTGGTGACCTGTGGAGCTCCTCTGCCTGGGAATTTCCTAGTCTGTGGGCAATGAAAATGAGGCATCCACCCACCCTCTGCGCTTTCACTGGGAGCTGCAATCCTGAGCTGTTCCTAAATGGCCATCTTCACAAGTCGAGCCACTCCGTGGTTTTTAAATGGGACATTTAACCCATATATATTCAAGGTTAGTATTGATATGTGTGGATTTGATTCTGTCATTGTGTCAGTTATTATTCTGGCTTGTTTGTGTTGCTTTATGATATCACTTGTCTTCGTATTCAAATTTGTTTTTCTATTAGCTTTTCACAGTCTTTCTTTTCTATATTTAGTCATCCTTTCAAGATCTCATAAGGCAAGTCTGGTGGTAATGAACTCCTTCAGCATTTGCTCATCAAAAGGATCTTATTTCTCCTTTGCTGAGGGAGCTTCATTTGGCTGGTTATGAAATTCTTGGCTGAATATATTTTTCTTTAAGAATGTTGAATATAGGCCCCCAGTCTCTTCTGGCTTGTAGAGTTTCAGCTGAAGGTCCACTGTCAGCCTAAAGGAGTTCCCTTTGTAGGTGACCTACCCTTTCATTCTAGCTGCCTTTAACATGCTTTCTTTTATTTCAATCTTGCAAAAATCTGATGATAATGTGCCTTAGGGATAATCTTCTTTTGTAGAATCTTGGGGGAGTTATCTGTATTTTGTGAATTTGACTGTTGGCCTCTCTAGTAAGGATTGGGAACTTTTCATGGATGATATTTTGAAATATGTTTTCCAAGTTGCTTGCTTTCTCCCCCTCTCTTTCAGGGATGTCAGTTATTTGTAGATTTGGCCTCTCTGCATAATCCTATACTTCTCAGAGTTTTCGTTAATTCCTTTTTTGTTCTTTTATCTTTATTTTGTCTGACTGTCTTATTTCAGAGATTCAGTCTTCAAGTTCTGAGATTTTCTTCCTCAGCTTGGTCTACTCTGCTGTTAATACTCATGATTGTATTGTGAAATTCTTGTATTACATTTTTCAGCACAATATAACAATTTCACAATCCACTCAGAAATTGTATTGTGAAGATCCAGTAGGTTCTTTTCTATACTGTTTTGTCCTTCAGCTCCTTTATTGTTTTATTGTGATTTTTAATTTCCTTGGATTGGGTTTTGCCATTCTCCTGAACTCAATAATCTTCATTCATATTCCTATTCTAAATTCTATTTCTGTCATTTCAGCCAGCTCAGCCTGGTTAAGAAATCCTTTTTTTTTTTTTTTTTTTTTTTTTTTTTTTTTTTTTTTTTTTTTTTTTTTTTTTTTTTTTTTTTTTTTTTTTTTTTTTTTTTTTTTTTTGAGGTGGAGTTTCACTCTTGTTACCCAGGCTGGAGTGCAATGGCGCGATCTCGGCTCACCGCAACCTCCGCCTCCTGGGTTCAGGCAATTCTCCTGCCTCAGCCTCCTGAGTAGCTGGGATTACAGGCACGCACCACCATGTCCAGCTAATTTTTTGTATTTTTAGTAGAGACGGGGTTCCACCATGTTGACCAGGATGGTCTCAATCTCTTGACCTCGTGATCCACCCGCCTCGGCCTCCCAAAGTGCTGGGATTACAGGCTTGAGCCACCGCGCCCAGCCTAAGAAATCTTATTGGATAGCTGATGCAGTCGTCTGAAGGACATACAACACCCTGGTCATTTGAATTACTGGAGTTCTTGCATTGTTTTTTTTCTCATCTCTGCATGTAGGTGTTCCTTTAACTGCAGTATAGAGTATTGTCAATAGACTCATTTTCTGGATTTTTTTTTTCCACAGGGCTGAGGTTTTTGGCAAGATCTTTATTTGAAACTAACTTCTTGTATTTGGTTTCATAGGTGAGTGTGTTAGCAAAGTATTTTTAGTGTTGAAGCTTTGGAGTGTAATTTGGTTAACAGCTTTTAGGCATATTAGTCAGCTAGTAGACTCTTATTTGATTATGTGGCTCCCTTATGCTTCCTCACACTTGCAGCCATGTTCCCTCTAAATGCTTTGTAAGTGTGGCCTCCTCTCCCTTTGAGTTCTGGGTGTAGATCATGATTTGGGACTCCTGGGCTTTCTGCTGCAGCTCTGGGGTAATCTCAGGGTTTATGTTATCTCAGTGTTATGTTTCTCCCAAATCTTGGAAGCAGCGGGAAAGGGGACCTTAGTAGTGGTTGTACTAAGGTTCTTTTGCTTGTCTCCTGGAGGCTCCACCCGAGGGAGATACAGATCAGCAATTACTCAGTCCAACAGCCCAGGATGGAGGTCTGTGATGTGTGCCCAAGCCAGAGGTTCCCTGTCTGGTAATGTACATGCTGCATGGGTGTGGCCATGTGAGACAGACTGGCTTTCTCACCTTTGATTGACTGCAACTTGTTGGAGGTATGGATGAAGCATTTGGGGTCGTTGCTCTTTCATTAGTCCAGAGGTATCAAGGGGAGGTCAACTGCAGAGGCAGTGACAGAGAGGCTTTCACTTGTCCCTGGGGGCTCTGTCCAGGAAATTGCCAAGTTGCTACTGTCTTGATAGCCTCAGTGGTGGGGGGGGGTGGCTGGAGGCCCAGGCCTGGAGGACTTTCCCAGTGAGGAGATGTGAGAATGAGCACCCATATAACAGTCTGACCACTTTTCTGTGAGGCTGCTGCAGTATGCTGGGAGTTCACGCCAGTCCCTGCTCACCTGATATTTCCCAGCACCTGGAGATATTAACATTGGAAGGTGCAAAACAGTAAAGGTAGTGACCTGACCCTCTCTCCGGGAGCTCCATCCCAGGGAGGAATGGACCTGTTGTTGGCCAGAATGCAACTGTAGAAGATGGCTGGAGACCCTGGTTGGGTCACCCAGTGAGGAGGAACGGGATCAGGGACCCACTTTAAACAGCAGTCCATGTTACCATATGGCAGCAGTGCTGTGCAGAGCATCCACTCCAATCCTAGGATGTCTTGGACTCTTCCCAAATCCAAATATTGAAATGCCCAAACAGCAAAGATGATGCTCCAGCCCCCTTTCTGGGAGCTCCTTACCAGGGAGGCTGAAACCTCTGTCAGCCCGTGAACACCGGCAAGTTTATCTGGAGACCCCAGTTGGGAGGTCCTACCCAGTAAGGAGGACTGGCATTGGGGACTGGCTTTAAAAAGCAGTTTGGCCACTTTTTTGTAGAGCAGCTGTGCTGTGCTGGAGGTTTGCTTCAATACCTGGTTGCCGTGAACTCTCCAAAGTCTGAAGGCTAGAGCAAGTAAGTTACACAACAACAAAGATGGCATCCTGCCCCTTCCTCTGGGAGCTCTGTCCCAAGGAGGTTTGACACCTCTGTTGGCCAGGGAACTCTGAGAAGGTTAGCTGTATACCCCTGATGATTGGTCCCACCCAGTGAGGAGGAACAGAATCAGGGACCCGATTGAAAAAAATGTTCTGGTCATGTTTTCTTAGAATAGCTGTGCTAGGGTCTCTGAAGCCCCAAAGCTGGAACAGTCAAACTGCAAAGATGATGAGCCACCCCTCCACCTAGGAGCTCCATCTCAGGGAGGTGCAATACTGCTACTACTGGCCGGCTGGAGTTCCAAGCTAGTGGGTTTTACCCTGTGAAGTGCTGTAGAATTGGGACCTGCAGACTTGCTGCTTAGCAACCTGGATTCAGTCCCTTTTTAAGGATTATGTATGGGTTCTAACCTCCTGCTTTGCCAGAATTGCAGCTGCTTTTGCTGGAAAGCCTGAAAAGCCTAGCTGTCTAAGGATCCTGGCTCTCCATGTGTGCCTGGGTGGCTGCTCTGCCAAAAGTTTACATAGTTCTGTGTGTCAGACTGAAGGCTCTGGTAGAGTGGGTTCACAAGGGGATCTTTTGACCCAAGGGTTGTAAAGATGCGTCGGAAAACTGCAGGTTCCCAGAGCTGCATATTCACTCACTGCTTCCCTTGGTGGGAGTGGTTCTCCTGGCTCCACCTCACTCTCAGGTGGGCCATCATCCTCCCTGCTTTTCTCCCTTCTCCCTGGGTCAGGTTGTTTCCTTACCAATGCATGTACCTGGATGTTGCAATTGAAGGTTCTGTATTTACTTGCTCTCCGTTTCTTTCCTCACAGACTGTTTTTTCCTTGTCATTACTATCTAAACAATTATCTATACAACTATTTACATGATGTTTATTAGGCATTTCAAATAATCTGGAGATGATTTAAAATATATGGGAGGATGTGCATAGGTTATATGTAAATACTATGCCATTTTCTATTAAGGACTTGAGCCTCATGGATTTTGATACCTGTGGGAGGTCCCAGAACTAGTTTCCAAGGGATACTGAGGGCCTACAGAATATACAAAATATATACATGCATATATATATATATATATATATACACACATACGTGTGTGTGTGTTGACAATTCTACCTGAACTTATCATATGCGCTGTTAGCAAAGTAATAACAATCTTGGAAATGAGAACAGATTAACTTGTGCATTAAATTTCAGAGTATTTTATTATTACACTCAAAAACCATCCTTATTGTAGAGGATATATATTAGATGGAGTTTTCTAGTTAACCAGGAAAATACTCCATTGCCTCTATCTGTAATCCCCATCATAGCGTTTTTGTCCGCATTCCCATTTCAATTATCCACCTTGGGACGCCATAGACAAAGAGAATGCAAGACCCCTCAAACTTATTAAAAATCAGGCAGGAGACTTGGCTTCTATAACACTCCACTTTACTGAAGCATTTCTATTTTATAGAAGAAAATATATTTTCATTTCTTTATAGAAAATATGTCAAGTCCAGCATTAAGGTAAATTAAGACAAAAAGGATTTGACTGGCAAGCTCTTTATGAGTTTAACTGGCCATATATTAATAATCTATGATCTCAGAGTTGATTATTATACTGATACAAACATGGGTTCGGACAGGGAGAAATTCACACACATTTTTTTAGCTCAAATATTGCGCAATCTTTACTAGAATTTTTCTCACATATTCATTTTAATTGCAATTGTACATTAATAAGGCAGGTAAATAGAGGTCTCAGTAGATAAATTTAGGCAGAAATGTTACATCTGTAAGACAAGTGAGAGCAAACACTGATTAACTTGTATGCTGGCCTTTCTTTATTTCCCCTTACTTCACTCCATGTAAGTTAGAATAACCTACTAAAGAAAAATGTCTTCAGCCCTTGTCTTAGAGTCAGCTACAGAATCACATTAAGTGTAGCTATGGAGGTGAGAATAAAGTGTGCATTTTTACTGTATTTGCAATAAAAATGTAGATTCTTTCAGGCTTTTAGGCAATGCAACATGTCTAATAAACCCTGGATTCTTTAAAAGTTGTGAATTGTTTCCAAACATCACATAAATACCAGAGATAATGAGAAAGGGGTGGACAGAGAATCCTTCAGACAGAAGGCAATATTGCAAGATTTAAAAAGTCTAGCAGTCTGCTCTACGTTATGATTTGAAAGTTTTTAAAAACCTTGAATATGTAAAATTAAAGAAAGTGGTAGGGAACTCATATTATAAAAAGATGAATCGATTTGCTTAAGGTAGCTTACATTCAGAAAGTAAAAATGAAGTCTCCAAACAACCAATCTCATGCTTAATTCAATCCATCATGTTCAGAATAGGTGAAATGCTATGTAACTCAGGGTCATGGAAACTGTCAGAGTAGATATTTCATAAAACAATTTTCATAAAATGAGCTTTTCCAGCATACTCACAGGTGTGTAATAACATTTTCTTTTGATCTTTAATTCATTTATTTCACTTTCTGCTCAGTTGATTTAAAGTAGAACTTTAATAGTTAGCTGAAAACTCTTTGAGATGACTGTTCATTACCTAATTTTATATACTCTTGAGCATATGGCCTTGTCTAAGAAGGAGCATAAGTAAATAGGGATGTAGATGAAATTTGATCGACCATGCGGTTAACTGCAGAATTGATTTTGACTATAAATGTTTTATGATTCACTTCTAATAATACTAAAAGAATATCCTAAAAATAAGCACACTGATCTAATTATAGTTTGTCCCAAAGGAGGATAGATGCTTCATATGTAAAAAGAAATCTATCATTCACTATCTAATTATAGATTGTTGCTATCAATGAAGTAACCAAATTTCTATAATTTTATTTTTAATATAGAAACTCTCTGTTATAGAAGATATACATTAATATATGTAATATTAATGTATTATTAAGATATAATATAATTACTTGATACATATTGAAATGTGCATTATGTAAATACGTATGTTTTTATATAAACTATGATATAGGGGAATTATTGTATGATAGGATATGTGTTAGTCATTGTATTTAATTTAAAAATTCATAATTATTAGTTTTGAAAAAGTTTTTCAATTATGAGAGCTCTGCTCATGAAAACATTAATTCCATCTATCCCTTCAGTCTAAACGTTATAAGATTCATAGATTAGAATAAAAAACTAAGGTCACACAGAGTTCATGAATGTATAACTATTGAGATATACAGAAATAAATACAAATGAATAAAATCTAAAATTATTGAACAAATATATATTATTATTAACAGCTATTGAGAAAACATTGCCAAATAAAAAATTGGAATCAAGTCCTGAAAACTTCAATGACAAAATATCTGATAGGATATATCAAGGATGCTTTTTGATAAGATCCCTCTTTAGCATATTAATCCTGTCCCTTTGATTTATATTAATAATTCTTATCTCATTCCAATGAATTTTTTTGAATTATACCCAAATTGTTCATGTGTAATGCTGTTTTTGTATACAGCTCTGTCCACCAAGTTATTTATAATAGGAAAGTTAAAACAATACATATGATTAATATATTACTGTAATCTGAGCAATTCAGTTTAAGAAATTGTAATTAGATTTCTGTTTGGAAAAAAATGACATATTGCATTAATATGCATATTGTTTCAAATCAAAACTACTTTATTCTAATGCTTCCTTCTTTAAAGTTAATGTGAATAAAAATGGTGAGCTAATGGGGTTGAAAAAAGTTTACTTGCATTTCCCCACTGAATTCTACCCAGAACTCTATAGCATGTTTCCCCTCCCTTATGCAAAACAGTTTTTACAGCTAAAATCAAAGAAAACAGCTGATCATATACTTGAAAGAGTATTATTTTGAAAATTAGAAAATAGAGATTTGTGTTAGGTTTATTTTGCTAATAGCCATTTTAGTTATATTTTGACCCAGAGGCTCATATATTTGCTTGAGGTTTACATACCTTCTTGGTTATCATTAATCCTTTGTGTAGAGGTCTGTACGTGACCAAAAATCTAATGGTTCTGTTGTGATCTGATTAGCCTCTATAGTTCAAAGTGAGGTGCTTCTACCACACTTTGCCTAGAAGATTCTTTGCCTAGCCATCTCCCCCTGCTGGCCACACCTGTGGTTGTAACAATGTTTTTTGTTCAATGCCACTTTTGTCAGTATTCAAGATTCTCTTACTCTCCCTTGCTTTCTGTTATCTATGTCCCGCTGTATTATTTTCACAGTGAATATACAACATATGGGAATTAATTTATTGTGTCTAACTTCATGGGTCTCAAAGCTAAGAGTTTTCATCAATAATATTCTTTTGGAATAATTATTGTCATTCCCATATTCTCTAAATATCCATGTGTACTTGACTGGGATTCTAACCATATGAATACTGAAATCTGCCTCTAGATGTTCATCAAAACGCCCTCAGTCTCTGAAGCTGCCTTTGATGCTGGTTTGATGTCATCACTGTATCTTACTAAAGTCATAACTATGTCTGAGTCTTCAGTACTGAGTGGAAAGTTGCTGGTCCTTAGTTCTCTGCTTGCTGTTCTTGTTTATTTTGCATCTGCGTCTGCAGTGACCTATCTGAGTCTTCAGTCATGCTTCACTGTCGCTCATACTGTTGCAGTCACTTTCTGACAAAGACATAGTTAATACAGGCCAGTGCTTTGTCTACCTTTGGGTAAACAGAGGGGATATCTTCCAATTGTGTTATTCTGTAGAACAATCCTAAACCATTTGACCTTTAAAGTTTCTATATGCCCATGATTTTTTTGAAGTTAAACTCCATTCTTGATAGAAATGCCAACCAGAAGTTTAACAGGGCTTTCTTAAATCACCGCTGGCTTTAATTATAACACTTCCCCTCTTTAGGGCTCAGGAGTGAACATATCCCATTTCTAGAAGTAGTCCCAGAATAATCAGTTCTACATGTGTTACTTTTAGGGTCAAGTCACATGACCTATGACCTGTCCCCATGCATATCTATGTGAATGTGATAAACTTCATGTATTAGTGATAATTCTTGAATAAAAAGCAAACCAATAGGATATACAAACACACTGTATGCATACAAGAGGAGATATGCATATAAAATATATATACTAGATAGACGGATAGATGGATGTATTCAGCACTACTCAGTGAAGTCAAATACACTATAAAGTGTCTCCGCAGGATCAAGCTGAGGCATAAAATTTATCTCAATGCTCACTTTTGTTTAGTTTCCTCCTCTGTCCTATATCATTAACCTCACTTCCTTACTGATTTTCCTGGGAACAATTTCTCATTACATCAGTTGCACAGCAATCATTGTCTTTTGATCTTCTTCTGAGAATTTCAACCTAAGAAAGTATGGTATTTTTGGTAAGTCTCCTAACCTCTATGTCTCTTTGCCTTAGTTTTCTCATATTTAATTGGAAGGGACCAGCTGATCAATAAGCTACTGTGCAATAATGAGTAAGAGTTAAAGGTGTTTGTGGCTTGTTGAGAGAATAATACTTGCCAAATAGCAAGGAGTTTTACCTAACAAAATTGACTCATATTTTCACCTATTTTTTTTCTAGTGGTGGCTAGTGTAATTTTCTGTATTAATCTCAGTTCTCCAGAACTTACAGGATATAAAAGAGTATATAAATAGTGTGACAGAAATAGAGAGAGTGATATTTTAAGAAATTAGCTCATATAATGTGGTAGCTGGCAAATTTGAAGTCTGTAAGGGCAGGCAGGCCTACTGAATATTTAGATAAGACTTGATTTTTTAGTCTTGAGTTAAAAAACCCTTTCAGTACAAATAATCAGGCAGAAAACACAGGCAACTTTCTAGGTTGCAGTCCTGAAGCATAATTGTTTCTCCTGCTGGAAATCTCAATCTTTGTTCTTAAGGCCTTCCACTGATTAAATGAGGCTCAACCACACTATAAAGGTGGTCTACTCAAAGTCTACTGGTTGTAAATGTTAATATAGTATCATCTAAAACAATATTTCCCCTGCAACATACAGACCAGTGTTTGACCAAAGTTGAGCAGCCTAGTCAAGTTGAAAGAATATTATTCATTATATCTCTGAATATTTTTTTCTAAAGGCTAAATTTAAAACATCTCTTAAAGAC
Source organism: Cebus imitator (assembly GCF_001604975.1). Classification (NCBI taxonomy): domain Eukaryota; kingdom Metazoa; phylum Chordata; class Mammalia; order Primates; family Cebidae; genus Cebus; species Cebus imitator. Next base: position 815,116 of record NW_016107785.1, on the reverse strand, counting down.
CAGTAGACAAATTCTAGAAGCAGTCGAGATTAGTTGATGCAGTAAAGATCACTCAGACATTCTAATGTTATTTCATATTTTACATCAACTGTCAAAACTTACATATTCTCAAGGAGGAAAACAAAAGCAGATTAAATAAAATGTGGCATGTCCAAAATTAGCGTCAGGACTTTGAAAATGAAGTTCTTTGCTTTTAATAATTTAAGAGTAAAATTTTGTAGATAAAACCTGTTGCTTCAGTAGCCTTTTATATTAGCATAGAAATACTACAAATGTAAATAGGAAGGATTACCTTTGGGTAACCAGTTGAAATTTATCAGCAAGGTTTTGGTTGGTATTTTCCTGGTTTACATTATTATGTGAACTACTTTAGACCTAGTCTAATTTTTACTAAATCTCTTTAAAATTCCGTTTTACAGCTTTTTTTTTGGTTGATAAAAACCTGCAAATAATAATTTTGATTTATTAAGTAATTTAAAACAAAGCCAGACAGATTTGTTTTAGCTAATAAATAACATAGGTAACTGAAAACTAGCTAGAGGGTTTATAAATAATTCCCTCAAAATACATTTCTGAGAGTATAATTTAAGGAGTTTATAATTTGATATTACTATAGTTTTACTTTTGGCTATGTATAGCATCTGGTAATAGATTTTCCACTGACTTAAGAAGAAGATAAACACTTTCTTAGTATGGCATATTTAGAAGAACAGAAAGAAAGAATACAGAATTATGAGTAATTTTGTATGTCTCAAACTAGATTGTATAATTTAAACCTCACAAAACCCATATAAATACATATATATTATATACGTATATTATATAAGATGTGTACGATATTGGAGAAGACAATTTACATCTCTAAATTCTTTTTTCTTCACTTATAAAATGAGGTGGCTGAAATCTCTTTCACTAATTATATTTTTCTAAATTTCTTTCACCTTTTATATACTTGTGGTAACTGTAAATTGTTCATTGATAGAAATTTACATATATTCTTTTTTCCAACTGATTTCTTTATATAAATGTGTCATATCTTGCTTTAAGTGCTGAATATGTGAAAATAGCAGTTGATTTTGATACTATGAGACCAAATTATTGTTACTATGTATTTGGTTGAATGTCATCCAGGAATATTAGTAAGGACCACTCGGGCTGTTGTAACTAATGAACCCCGAAATTTCAATGGCTTGATACAATGCAAGTTTATTTGCTACCCATGTAACAGTTCAATGATGGTTTGTCCCAGTTTAGCAGGCAGTTTTACAACATGTGAGGATTCTCTGAACCCAGATTGCTATCCGCAATGTTCTGTAGACTTCAGTTTCCTGCCAGTGGAACTAAAAGGAGATCATTGAGAAGGAACACCTGACTCTAAAACCAGGGACTAGCACGTATCAATTCAATTTATATTTCACTAGCTAGAACTGCCTAGACATGGATGTCAAAGGGTCTTATAAATATAGTAGTTTTCTGAGAAACCAATTTCTAGCATGAACTGTGGTGTCTTATTATCTGAAATGCTATAGATTTATATCAGTTATCATTATAATCCATTCCACTGGGCATTTGTGGAATAAGTCAATTATGAATTAAATGTTGTTCTGAATAAATATGGCTGTGTGTGTGTGTGTGTGTGTGTGTGTGTGTGTGTGTACAGAAAGTCCTCAATATCAATAAGTTCTTGGAAACTGTGACTTTACGAAATGACTTATAACAAAACCAATCTACCATAGGCTAATTGATGGTAAAAGGAAACCAGAATACCTGGAGAAAACCCAAGCAGACATGGGGAGAACATACATATGATACACAGTGGTCACATCCTGGAATCATTTTTTTTCATATCAACATTATAAAAAATAATGTTTAATGAAATGGTATTATAAAGGACCTGCTGTATGTATTTCTAATATGCAATAAATATCTTTTAAGTAATTGTCTTGGAAAAACGTTGTTTTAAGCAAGACAGTCTATAGATAATTTTTAAAATGTGTTGGGCTTTAGAAGAGGAAATTAACCTCCCAAATAAATTACTGAGCTCAGTTATCAAGTGCTATATTAGCTATATACACACTTTTACACACATACATGAAAATATATAAATAGGCATATATGTATACATATTCCACAGCAAAGGAAGTAAATAATTCCAACTTACAGGTAAGGAAAGTTTTCCATTTATAAGTGACTTGAGACTGGATCTATGAATATATGATACTATAGATTGAAAATTTCAAGAAAAATTATCCATAAAAAGTAAATATCTTAAGCACAGACAATCAGGGCATGCTGTGTTTAAGAAAGATATGAGTAAATTATTTATTAAATATTCCAGCGTATAACTAGATAAGGGTTTGGAGGTAAATAAGATTTAGTCTTTAGAAGAATTTTCGTGTCATGGAGATTAATTTGCACTGTACTTTTTGGGGGCATCAAATAAAGTTTATAGTACAAGTAATACAATGTAACTAGAATATTCAGAAAATTAAACTGAGAAATGTGATTATCTTACTGCATAAATTATACAATTTTTAGTCTGAATTGCCAAACTCACTGTAATCTAAACCTAAATTTTATCAATTTGTTACCTCGGATTTTTAAAAATTTACCTGAACTTATGTCATGCAAAGCTTTCCTGATATCTATCTACATACAAAGCTATTTCTGGCTATTCCAGTTGTCTTGAGAGATTTCTCCTTTAAACTCTCATGGAATTGATTTCACCTATCTCTCATTCTCACATACAAGTTTATTTTTCCAATCAAAATGTAGACATTTCCTACCTGTGTGTTTTGTCCTTTGTTTGTTCTATATTTGCTGCAAGATGAAAAGCAGTATTAAGTACAAGATAACAAAGCACAGTTTTGTGTTGATTGATTGGTAAAGAACTTCCTGCTACACAAATGAAGTTGTTTAACTCAAGTAGGGGAGCTCTTGTCAACACAATTGCAAGAAAAAACTGAAAGCGTTTTCTGTAAAGATCACAATGTTTCTCTTATGTCAATAAGGGAACCTGATGGAAATATGGTTTCATAAGTTCATCAAAGAATTTTCCAAGCACTTCAGAAGTTATTTTTTATAAAGAATGAACAGCTTTATTCTTTGAGATATTAATGGCTAGGCTCCTACTGCGTCCTCTGCTTGTATAGTCTCAGACTAAGTTCTGTAGCAGTTGGACATTTTCTAATTAACCATTGTAGATTGAAAATAAATCTTTCTGAAGCATTAAGTGGATAGGAGAAGCCCTCAGGAAATATTTTTTCTATTAGAAAAATATCTGTTCTTCTTGTGCCTAATCTGTAAAATGGAAAAAAAAAATTCTCCAATTGTCTACAAAATTTCAGTGAATTTCTGCCCTAAAACAGAGCTCAGGGTTTATTTGACCTAAAGTAGTAATGCAGTGAGTTTTTTTCCATGCTAACCCTAGGGTAAGCCTGAGTTTGAGCAAAACAAATTACCTGTCTTGTCATAGCTTTTCAATTTGGGACTTAAATAAAAACTATACTTTATTATCCTCATTATAGTGGCATTGTCTCTGTCGAAGGAGTAAAGGATTAGTCACTTCCTCGTTATCAACCCAACTGTGCAAATGTCTCAGAATGATACTGCCTACTTTGCCTTGGGGTATGATTTTATATTGGTTGGAAGGCTTTCAGCATTCTTCTTACTCACATGCTTTTCTTGGGTGATTACAATAACGTATAGTTTTAAATTATCAACCACAAGCTCAAAAATACTATTAATAGCTTTATCTGTCTTCTGAGTGCCAGACTCATTTTTTGAAACTCGAATGAATGACACAAAGCAGCTCAAACTACAGTACTGACCTTGTGTTTTTTTTTCTTCTCCCACAGAAGCAATTACTTTGCCTGTGTTTAGAATTTTGCTCAGTTGAACAACTATCCCTCCAGATCCCTATACCAAAAACCAGATCTTGCCGACCTCCTTAATCTCCTCAACTCCCATTCTCTAAATCTTTCTTATGATTATTTAGGTTCAGGCCCTCCAAATACCTCCTACAGACTATAGAAACATAGACTCACAAATATTCTTACTAACCTAGATATTTTCCCTTGTCCCCACCTCCCGCTCATACTCCCTCTGGCACCAGAAGGATCCACATATCCTTCCCCTGTGTGGAACCTTGAGTGGAGCCTCACTGGCTACAGAATAGAATGCAAGAAGCTCCTTACATTCTGCCTAGTCTCTTCAAGTCTCTGCAGTGTCTTGCCCCACACCACACTCACAGTGATTCTTCACTCCCATATCAAGACCTAGAAAGTTTCTTCTGCTTACACAGCCGTTTCATTTCTTCCTATTTTGTAAGTATGTTTTCCTCTTCCTATTGTGTATGATGTCTTGGTTAGTTGCTAAACCCCTATTCGTATTGTAAAACCTTACTCATCTGACACACTGCTGAAGTTTCACTGGACTGCTTGCCAATGTAGTGCCTGACATGCCCTCCCCAACCTCTCTTTTCTATTTCTGTACCTTTATATAGTTATAGAACAGATAAAATTAATTTGCAATATTTTAACGATTTTTTTTCTACTAAGTATGGTCTTTGCATGCGGACACAGTATATTGATAATTCTCTTGTGAATAGTGCAGTGTCTAACATATTTTACAGGCTTTTTAATTTTTTTCAAGCATAGGTTATCCAATTAGATTTTTAGCAGATAAGTTAGCAAAACTTCTATCCATTTTACAGATGGATGAGGAAATAATCAGGATTCGTTGCATATCATATGGCTAAATAAATAAATGCATTGGAAAATAAGCTGAAGGTTGAAAATAATAAAACAATATTCTGGGAAATTACACCAAATACGTTATTTAAAAAAAATTACATGTTAGGCTTTTCACATGCTGACACTATGAAAACTAAAATTCAAAAATTAATACCTTTATTATGTTATTTATTTTAACTACTGTGACAGATAAATGTGAGCTGCAGTATCCCTAAATGTTAAGAACATGGACTCAATAGTAGACCTTGCTTACTTAAATCCCGTTTGAGCACTTTCTGTCTGTGTGGCCTTTGGCAAGTAATTCAGTGTCTCTATAACTCAGTTAATAAATATGTAAAGTCTGCCTCAAGAATTGTTGTGAGGATTAAATATGTTGATATAAGCACAATTTAAATACCTGGGGCATATTAGACAATTTATAAACATTGTGATTATTGTACTCTAAAATTAGGAAACATCAATGAATCCTAGTGAAGACACACACATATACATATATTTATATGACATATGGGTGTATATATTACAAGAATTGCAGAACTTCTTTTACCAAGGTTTTGAAGTCTGTGTGCTTAATCTGTTTGACTATTCTTAGTCCATATTCTCATTTACTAGTTGTATCAGTGCATGTTTATGCTGCTAATAAAGACATACTCTAGACTAGATAATTTATAAAGGAAAGATATGTAATGAACTCACAGTTGCACATGGCTGGGGAGGTCTCATAATCATGTTAGAAAGCAAAGGAGAAGTAAAGGCACATCTTAAATGGCAATAGAACTTCCCTTTATAAAGCCATCAGATCTCATGAAACTTATTCACTATCATAGAACAATACAGGATAGACCTGCCCCATGATTCAATTACCTCTCATCTGGACGACACATGAAAACTATGGAAACTGCAATTCAAGATGAGGTTCCGAGGGGGACTCAACAGGTCTTGACTCAGAATACTTATTTTGGTTACATGGAGCTCCTTGCTCAGCTGTGACTCTTTCATAAAATCCCTAAAGAACCATGGCTGTATAGAGTTGCTTTGAGAACCCTTACTTAAGGAAATGTTGCATTTTTAAGGGTGATAAATTAGGGGAAAGGCATTTTTAATAGAATCGATTAAATAGAAAATGTCTTCCTTTACATGATTTAACATTTCCAGGGTTTGGAAACATGTTGCATTTTGAGCTGGCTCATTTCACCAGTAGGTTCATGTGAGATTTAGAAACATTTTCTATAACAAGAAAAAGGTTAATTGGAATTATCAAAGACTTTAAATATTGTCAGTCTGGGTTTGAAAACTAAATTGAGTACTTACAGTCTATGCCATATAAGCAAAGTAACATAACTTTTTGAGATTTAATTACATTCCAACTGCCACATAATAGGCATTATATAAATATTTATTTATCATCTTTTTAATTTACAGGAAGTTAAAAATAGTACTCTTTTTAACTTTTATCCATTAGTCCTTTTTAAGGTTGCTCAATATTAGCGCCTTTCCCACATAAAGCCTTTCCTCTAAAATAAAGACCCAGAGTTTCTCAAGTATTTGTAACATTTTTCAACCTCTAGAATCTTATTCATTGTTCATACTTGTCTGAATGTATTTCCTTTTGTCTTAAAAATGGCAGATTCTGTAACTAAAACAATGACTTAGATTAGATATGGTGTGATCATAACAGACTATAAAAAATTATCAGGTTATAGATGTTTATTTTTAATCAATAAAGAAAAATATTAAATCAAGAAATTTGCCTGTATGTTCAACTCATGCTATTGCTAACTAACATTGAATGAATATTAATTGAAACTCTTAAGCTGCTTTATAATTTTCTACCATACTTTTTACTGCTGAGCCACATTTCTTTCTAGTCATTTTTGTACAATTAGTTTTTTGGAGATAAGATATCCCTTGAGTAAGCTTATAATTATTTTAATTAAATTCATCTTATTAAATTTGGCCCATCATTTGAGTCTGTCAGGTTCTTGGAATGTGATTATGTCATTATGACTCCCAAATTCATATAACAGACATATTCTGAGTTTGCCTTGAATATTTTAATGCAAGTTATTAATGAAGTAGAAGAAAATAAAGCCCTGGAACTTTCTACCATCATTGGCATGGGCATTGATTCCATATCAACATGGAAGCATCATCAGTTAAGCTGTCATCAATTTACCTAATTTCACAAATATAAATTAGAATTCGAAATGTAGAAATTCAAAAATTTCTAAGTCTTTAATATTTGGATTTGGGAAAATATTGAAGTACTCTCTATTGTATATTTCTTCCATGTATATAAATTGAGAATAAGGCCATACTAATATTGAGATTAAGTGGTCAGGGTGTTTTAACTTTTATGCACTAATATTTCATTCTGGGTTGCATAATGCAGGCACTGAAAAGACTTGCTTTAGGGCACTTAAGAATAATATGAAAGATCTAGTATTGCGACTTCTGTCTTATAATCTTGTGCTTAGAAGGAAATTGGGTAATTCAGAAAAGCCCTTGTCTCCTGAACAATCTTCACACCTCCAGATCCCCCTACTGTCCCTCTGTGTCTCTCTAACACACCAAAGCCCATACCCACCCACAAACACTCCACACTGTTAAAGTAACTGCTTTCGTAAAGACAGCTTAGTAGAAAATCAGTTGTGACTTGACAGAAAGACGTTGAGAGTGTCTCTATACATTTCTGAGGCTTGGAAATCTTTAAACTGCTATTTACTTACTTCCATCTTCTATGGTAGGATATTTGAGTTTCAATTCTGATCCTTCAGCTCTCCCTGGGGTAGGAAAAAGGCAGTAAGTAGTGGTGCCATAACAAAGCAGCAAGAAGACATCCATCCAATAACAAAACAAGCTCAGACCAATGAATTTTTGACCCTAATGTCAAGGGTATGGGAATGAGGGAATGAGCAATTGGACATTTGAATGGAAAAATGAGCAATTAGCAATCTGAGTTATAAGCAGAAAGCTGTTTAGTGCACTTTAAGTGTTAACAAAAGGGTGTGAGTTGTTAGAATTGGTTGAGCCTTTTGCTGATATCTATACATTTTGAGTATACCAATTTTCTTGATATTCGAGTTTAGTAGCAATGCATTAAGAATAAAAGTAGCTTTTACGCATTTAGCATAAAAACTCTCTTCCGTTTGTTTTTATCAGTATGTTTTCACACATTTTAACCTGAGGAATACCTTCCTCAGAGAGGAAGAGGATGGAAAAGTAAGCGCTGTGTTTCTCTCTCTCTCTGCTGCCCATTCATTCTCCTCAAATCCACTCCCCTCACCTTAGCCCTTTGAAAACCTAGATTAATTTTAGGCATTTATATTTTGCATTCCTGACCATTTCTCTTGAGATAAGTACTAGTTATTCGTACTGATTCCTAGATATCTTCTACATTGAAATTTTAAGGGAAGAATGTGTTAGACCGTCAGGATGTCATTAAAAAGACCTAACTAATATATTTCTTGGGTATTAATATCTCTTGCTGAATTTTTAGGTTTAGGTTTAGGGTCTAAGACTCACTTGTGTAACTCCACAAAGTTTTTTAGCAACTAGATGGTTTAGTGTGCATGGCCTCTGCTTTCCCAGCGTTATGGTTGGTCCCAGGAAACAAAATAAGTAAGCAGGATGTGGGCATTGATTTGGATTAAAAAGAGAGAAATTGATAGTATTGAGGGATATATTCTGCTAAGTCAGGGTCAAACCCAACTAATCCTTTCTGTCTTTCAAGGGACCTGACCACACACTTTGGGTTTCTTAGATTCAGTGTCGCTTCTGCCCCCTGCCTGGTTCTTGGCATACTCTACTGCTCTGCTACCTCATGGACTGCCAGATTTTCTATTTCTTATTAAGAATCAGTCTCCTTTCTCCTTTCTAACAGTACCTTTTATTTTTCTTTACATATGCTAATATCAGTAATTGTATCTAAATTGATGTTTCAGTGGGCTGGGGAGTTACTCTTTGTTTATCTTTTCTGTGTTGCCTGTGGTATCTTCCATTTGCTTAGTTTGAAGACCATCATCATTCTAAACATACCTAATTTCACCTTTTTTCTGGTAATTTTGAAAAATATAAGCTCATTGGAGAGATCATCATAGAATTACATAAATTTGATGAAGTAAAACTTTCTTTTTAACTTTTTGAATTTGTTTGAGCCTGATTTTGAGGCTTATCTGCTACGTAACATTTTTTGTGTCCCAGTATTCTGGAATTACTAGAGTTATCTTATAATTTTAGAATTTTCAGGATTGGATTCTATCTTAAGTGTGGCAAAATAGTATATTAGAACACAGCAAAAAAAAGGTGGAAGTCTTTTAGATAATCAAGACATCACTAAATTACCTAAAGAAGCCATATGCTAATTTTTGCCACCATCACAAAACCTAAAAAGTTCTCTGATCTTTCATCACTAAATTGTGTATTCTTACTGACTTTTTGCTTATGTGCTCAATCTATTACTGAAAATAACAGTATTAGCTTCCCTGCCTATTATATCCATATGGATTTCTCTATTTTTTCCTTTAGACTTTATATATTGACTATATATTTTTAAACTCTGTTATTAGATGCACACCTTTTAGGAATTGTTCTGCATTCTTGATGAATTCCTCTTTTACCGTTATAAAATGCCCCTCTTATACCCTAAAAACATCCAGTGTACAGAGGCCAAAAAGCCTATGAGTCAACTCTGACATTTTAAACACATTTATTGCATATCCAACCCATGGAAATATAAACTTAACCTCCTAAATTATTTTGATTCTGTCCACTTCCCTTGATATTCATTTCCATCATCTAGTTTCTCATCTAACTGGTCTACTTTCATAAGTCTTGATTCTTTTAGAGTGATTTTTATCAAATCAAAAATATATTCCTCAGTTCACAAAGTTTCCTTCATTATTTTCTATTGGTATTAACAACCTAAATCATTAATGTGGCCCACTTGATCTTAAATATGCAGCTATTTCTCTATTCTTCTGACTCATCTAGTCATTTTCCCCTTTCTTTGCCTGCTTGAGACATGGTAGCCTCCTTTTTGTTCCTTCTAATCGAGTTCTCTGCTGTCATAGAACATTTTCGTTTCCTTTGTACATTTCATAACCTCTTTAGAGAAAAACTCTAACCTCCTTTACCTAGAAAATACAATCTGCAAATCTCAATTCAAAAACCACTTCGCTAGGGAAGCTTTTCCTAACCATCCATACCAAACCACATTATTATATCTGATACTCTCTGTAGAGCCACATATTTCTCACTCATCACACTTCCATAGTTGTAACTTAACATTTATTTTTGTGCTTTTTGAATAACAAATACCTATCTATCCTCACTAGTCAATGACTCTTGGTACATGAACAGATCTGTTTTTCTCACCAAAATATTTACAGCTTTTGCTATGGATCGGGCAGACATTGAAATCTAATTAATATTTGTTGAATAAACAAACTGAATGAATGAAGAATTATTTCTGAACATTTCTATATTGATTAACATAAAGCAAAATAAGTTTGGAGTTTATTTCAATTTTCTTAGAGTAAAACAGCACATATTCCCACAAAATACTTGCTTTCCTTTCTAAATTAAGATGGCGTTTTCTTTTGTACTGAAATAATTGCTGTTTTAAAGATAATGTAAAAAAATTTAACTAAACAAATTACAGCACTTTCCATAATCTATACCTTCGTATGTTTTTGTAATAGCTTTGCAAGAACAAGCTCATTGTTATATTGTTGTCATTTCTAGATTGTGCTACTACTAATACTGAAAATATAAACAGTGCATTTTTGAAAACAATGATCTTTAGTTTTTAGCTCTTATCACTAACATGAAAATTCTAAAAGTTCAATACTTTTCATAAGATATGTGGTTTGATTGACTTGTCACTTCATTCCTCTATGCATCCTGTGTGGTTAATGTCTAAGTGTAAGCCAGAGATAATTTATTTAGAAATTGTGATATTTAAGTTACCTAAAAATGTTGTTACTTCTTTTACAAGTATATAAGGAAAGAAAGAGTTATGATATGGTGAACAGGAAGACAAAATTAAATATGTTTTTATTTTATATCCACATATGTGTGTGCCTGTGTAAAAATAAATAAATAATGAAATATTCTTTAAATATGAAATGAGAAGCTAGGTTATTATGTGAATTAAATTAGATAATTCGTGTGTGTTATTAGGTTATTCTTTGTACAAAAGAAGTACTTCATCAATATTAATGTTGACATTATCCTTATTATTGCTGTAATTACTATATCTGTTCTTATTTAATCTTTAAATTGCACCTCATCCTTCGTTTCATAAATGTTCAATATTATGATAAAAGGCTTTTAATGGCCTGAAATTACAACAGACCATTGCAGAGAGAAAATCTTTCTTGATGATGTAATCCATCATGGTGAATATTTTGATGCCAAAGTTTTCTCAATCCACAAGAAGAAAAATTGAGGAGGGGTTGGTGGAATAACAAGCTTTCAACACAATGCCATAAGTAAAACATGTGCTACATATAGAATGGCTAATTTATTTTGAATTAATTATTGTTTGCTCTGGTTGTCCTTTTTTTTTTTACTATAAACTATATTTATTTAACTTCTTGCATGGTAGATAACATAGAACAAATAATAGGTGAAAATAAATATCTGTTGAATAAATGTGCTTGACAGTTGCTCAATAGTCCTGAATAATTGCATATGAAACAAATTATGTTTGTTTATAATAGAAATCTGTAATTTGATGGTAGATTCCAAATGTATGCATTTAATATATCTTAAATTATCATTATTTTTTATATTTTAAAACTTTATACAAAAAGATACTTTTAAATTACTTGAAGATATTTAGAACATATATTTTTAAGGAATACTGCTATGATACATTTGTAGGATAAAGTTAATGCCACTTACATCCTTAACTGAATCAAACTAAATTTTGATAGTGGAGAACATATCTCGTTTAATTTTACATCAAACTATCAAGCGCACACTCCTCTATGCATGATTAATTTTTTGTTTATTTGTTTCGATAACAATATTATTAACTCCTCACGTTTACCTTCTGCTAACTAGCAGATTTTCTAGAGATGGTGGTGTGACATAGAATCTTAAAGAATAGGATGTAGCTTAACAATTGACGGTTAGGATGGATGGAACTAGTGATGTGACAGGGAGAATATGGACTACAAGAATTAGTAACCAAATCCAAAAATACATACAAATGAGATGGCATTTTTAATAGTCACATATACCACATGCTGTCTGAATGAATACGCCTTAACATCCTTATCCATGCATGGAATATATGTAATTCTTTGTTTCTTCTTTATTAGAAAAAATATTCTTAAATATGAAAAATTACTTTTTCATCATAGTCTTCTAAGTAGTATAGAGCTTATAGCATTCATGAGGAGTAAAAATCACACCAGAACAAGGTTTCTATTGTTTGTCTGAAATCATTTTTTAAAATAAATGTATTGTTGTCATTCTTCTTATGGCCAGCTTACTTTCCATTCTTGAAAGTGTTGAAGTCAGGATATGTTTTGAATCTTTTAGTGAACTTCCTTGCTGCATTTGTAGCTTCCCAACCTCCACAACCCTGACGCTGGTGCATTGCAGTGATAAAAATAATTCTGGACCATTTTTACTTTTTGAGGCATCTGACATATTAAAAAATATTAAAATGCCATAAAAGTGTCACTCTTCACATATTACAAGTAATGCTTAGCAAATCAAAAGGTAAAGACTGTCTTATAATCCCATTTATATATAATATTGATAATGTAAAATATACACCTTCAAAAAATTAAGACCTTGGACACATTGCCTTCATGTCTACCTTCGCCTTAATCAGCTTTAACCATCACTTAAATGTTTCTTCCTTACAATGAAAAAATAACTTACCTAATATACTATAGTTATTCAATTTAGTCTAATGTTGATATGTTCATAATGCATTTCTACCCACTTTTGGCTTTTTAAAAAATTAGTGACACAAAAGTACATATTCTTTTTGAACTTGCTCTTTATATATATATATATATATATATATATATATATATATATACACATATATATTTACATATATATATAAATTAAGCATTTATGCTTCTTATTGGCATGAAAATAATTCTGATCATAAATTATGTATAATAACATAGAAAATTATACAGACATAAAATTGAAACCTTTGCCAATTATTTTAAAATATAAAGATGTATAAGAATGCTTATCAGGTTCTGTTAATTAATTTTTTTTGAGGATTGTAATAGATACTATTATAGGAAAAACTAATGGCTTAGGATTAATTTAAGTATTTTCCAATGTGGGAGAAGAGAAAAAGTAAAAAAGTCAATTTACATAAAAAAGAATTTCACCAATACATGGTTTGTCTCAAAATAGAAATAATGTAAGAAAGCATGTAATCATGTGGTTACCAAGAAAGACTGATGCTAAAGTTAATTCTTAGCAAATAATAAAAAGGTGTAAAATACAGAATGTAATTTAACTCTGAAATATTAAACTACAAGATTCTTAATGAATCATTCTTAATGATTCTTAATGAATCTTAATTAAGTAACTATTTATGGGCAGAGTTATGTCTTCACAAAGTTCGTATGTTTAAGTCTTAACCTCCAGTATCTGTGAATGTGACTAGTTTGGGAGAGATAGTCTTTCAAGAGGTAATTAAATTGTTCTATTATAAAGACACATGCACACATATGTTGATTTTGGCACTGTTTACCAGAGTAAAGACCTGGAACCAATCCAAATGTCCATCAATGATAGACTGGATAAAGAAAATGTGGCACATATACACCATGGAATATGGAATACTATGCAGCCATAAAAAAGGATGAGTTCATGTCCTTTGTAGGGATATGGATAAATCTGGAAACCATCATTCTCAGCAAACTGACATTTCTGTAGTTATGTTGTATTAGAAATACCCCAAATAAGTGAGTTATTTTGGTAACAAGATTTTCAATAAAACTATGTCATTGGTACATCAAAAACACTCTTAAACTACCCCATGGTAAGTCACCAAAGGTCAAATACAGAGGTCAGAATGAACAAAATCCATGGGAATTGAAGCAGAATAAAATATTAATTTTTAATAAGTGGTTAACTAGAAATGTCTTACTTTTAATATTCCTCATAATACTCATTGAGAAAATCATGGGGATTGAATGATACGCCATGTCTGCCTACAAAGATGTTATAGTGAAGATGATGATGATGGTGGTGGTGATATAACATGTTTGAACACATATTATGTGGTAAGCAGTGCACCAAACACTTTGTCTCACTTAAAGAGAAAGGTGTTACTTTTTTTTCCTTACTTTACCAAGACAAATCAAAGGGCTTACAAATCAAATTAGCAACTTAAAAGTTGTTCCCACATTTTACTCTTAATCACTAGGATTTGCTCAAATAATAAATACTGAACAATAAGAAATTACGCAAAAGGAATATAGGCATGTGTCACATAAGTAGACAGAACAAACTGTATACTGAAGAACATATGTTGCACTAATTTCATTCTTTAATTATTTTGTAATATGTATTAATGAAATTAGACCTTGAATATTTCAATGTGTCTATATATTTATATGCATAATATTCTGTAAATTTTAGTAATAAAATGATATAATCACATACATTTGTCATCTCCAATTTATATAAAAACATTTTATATTTTAATGACATGATTCTTTAATGTTTATTATTATAAAAAGAATTAATATTTGGTCAAATATTATGAGGCAAATATATGTAGCCATAAACATGTAGATCTTCCATGTTTCTTATCAGGAATAGCCACGTTTTGACTTTTAATAAAAAGTCTTCATTTGAAACATAAAGTCATCCTTAAATTATGAAGACTGGCTTCCCTTTGTTTTCAAGTTACTTAATTTATAAGAGTAGCTTAAAGAAGCTGAAGGATATTTCTCTAAAACTCAAATGTATGTCGAATGAGGCTTTGGCTAAGGATGTTCCATTGCAATAAAAGAGGCATAAAAGAATCTGGAAATTTTTAAGATATCAAGATCAAAAAATACACATCAATGTTTTGGTTAATTTTCTTGATTATTGTTTAAACTTAGGGTGCAATTATCTACATTTTAAAAATTGACACCATTTAAATGCCCTGTTATTAATATGCCATTATTCTGTTATTACTGAGAACAGTCGAATATTCTTCTACCCCCTTATTTTATTCCTTTAGTCATTTCCAACAATTTTAAAAACTAGGCTTTCTTGTTTTCTTTTTTTTATCTAGTTTGCAACATTCAGGTTTATTCCCAAACCATCTCTTATGCCAGGATCCAATTTGCATGTCATGATTGCCAAGGTAAAATATCATATTTATCTCCTGAACTTATAGTAGAAAAATGACTTTGTTTATAGAGTCCATTACATCTTCTGTAACAAGAATTAGTGAAGAAAGAATTGTAAACACATTTCTTATTTCTTAATCTGAGACAGAGAGATAATAATGTTTCTTATGTCAATGACCGTGTATGTTAAACTGCCAATATTTTGAAAGGATTTTTTTATAGTGTACACCTATGAAGTTCATAAATATCTAACATTGAGTATTTATTATGTGTTGTGTCTGGTACTATTTTACATGCAGTTTTTCACTCTTCGTAATAACCCTATAAAATGCATTTTATTGTTTTACTTATTAAATAAATGAAAATACTGAGGCATGGTATATAGTGATTGTGTATCATAATCAAAAGAAGAAAAATTGGAAGTTTTAACATAGCCTGTTTGTTATTTCGGAACCAGAGCTTATAAGCACTATTAAGTGCTATTTCAAACTATTAAGCATTACTCCATGTGTACGAGAGAGGGAGGAGGAGAAGAGAGAAAGAGATTAAGAGAGAGACAGAGAGAGAGAGAGGGCGAAAAAGAGAGGGAGATCTGTGATTCATCTCACCATAAAATAAACTCCTGCCTTGGATAGAATGAGAAAGAAGTATCTTTCTTACATTCTCCTGCTTTTCCAGAAAGAACAGTGGTGGTGGAGGTTTGTGGTGGTTAGATTTATTAGCCTTGTTGACATCTCCTGCTGGGACTGAAATCAGATTATCTTCAGATTTTATTACTCTCCTATGGTGGGTCTCTAAAGTCAGCTATCTCTGAATGGGAGCATAATATGTAACTGCAGAGTTTAGTTTAGTGTGTTTTTTGTTTGTTTGTTAGGTTGGTTGGTTGGTTGGTTTTGCTTTAGCAAAGCATGTTCCAAGACAAACTTTTTTTCCAGTAGATGGCTACAGAATATTGAGACAAGTAGAGACATAACTTGACATAGAAGCAGTATTTTTGTAGATTTTAACTGTTTCTATATTCTCTACTAAAAAGCCCTTCTCTAGAGATGGAGACTGCAGTTTAGCAAGTGAGGACAGGCCATGCTTTTTTTTCAACAGAAGGAGATGGTGAACCATGGAGGTGCTTCTCATTTCTTCCTTATCACTATTAAAACCACAGAAATGAGTTTAGAGTGTGATTTCTAAGGGTAGACAAAATTTTTCATTTTATATTAACTGACTCATTTAGGCTGGAAGTTGATAGAAAAAGGTGTTATTTTGATTATGTTCCCGAATTAAGATTTAATAGTACACCAACTCCTGAAAATGCTTATGCATAATATAACAATAGCATTTTTACTAAATTTTATATTGATCCTGAGAGTTCAAAAGATTAACATTTTATATAAACATAGGAATTTATTTGTTCTTTTAGAGTTGTTTCAAATTCGTCACACATTTAAGTTCAGTAAAGATTAACAGTAATAAGTGTTAAAAAGAGAAAGCATTAATAGCAGTTGATATTTTTTAAAATGATGTCACTCCCAATATTTAATCATATCTCACATGGAAAAGAATAACAACAAATATGTGAAGATAGACAAATGAAAAATTAGACATAAATCTTAGCAGAAGGGTCATACTTTATAGTCAGTATCGTCAAAAGATGAACTCATAGTTGGAAGAAAAAGAGGCAGTTTTCACATTTCCTGACAGAATTTGATTAATTCAAAGAACTTTTTCTCTGGTGCTTAGCTTCTCTGCACTCGCACCATCTGCCCATACTCAGCTTTGGTTTCTATGTCATGTAGGAAGTAATATCAAATGAGGTAATTCATTAAAAATGTTGAGAAATATCGTGTGTATAGGCACAGAGAAAGAACTCAGTAGCTGCCAATTTTAAATATACGCAGACATAAATCACGTGTATTGAAGAGTCCCTTTAAAGATTTTAATCTGGGTCTCTATGGTTAATAATAGAACTTACAAAATGCTCTGATGTTGATAAATACATTTAAGTAGCACATCCTTGTAAAGTCTGCTTTAATTATTTCAACTAAAACTGATGGTTTTTCAAAAATTTCTAAATTATTTGTAGTTTTAAAATACTATAGATTGGCTATCAATTTTGCTTAATTTTTCAAGCAATTAATTGAAGGCAGTGATCATGCCTTTCAGGAGTATGACAAACATTATAGTGAAGGCTACTACTTGCTGATTGCCTCTTTATTGCCCATCCATTGCAGCACCTCTAAATGTTGTTACCTTCTCATTTTACTTTTGAAATTCATAGCAAGGTACAATAGTCATAAACTCAATGAATTTTTATCACCTCCTTTATGTGAGGCTTTATGAAAAATGTTTTTGTCATTTGCATTTAACTTATTTCTCAAAGAGACTATGTATAACAGTATATCCGCTTATCAGAAATTAAGTGAGATTAAAGGCTTTCCTTGCAGTCATGTAGATTAGTAATAGAATTTAGAATTCATTCTCCTTAGAACACAGCTGCAGTAGCAGTATTTTAGAATGGAGTAGCGTCATATTAGAATGTAGTGAAGTACTAAACAAAAGAGATCCATTAGATTTATCCTAATTTATTCTATCAGGGCTCCTGTGGCCTCAAAGAATACTAAGTTGTATGTGCTTTTTCAATAACTCAGTGCTCCTTCTTATTGGGTGGAATAGTATTTAAAGTTAGGCAATGTATGTTAACATATTGTTAAAAACTTGTTTAATATATATTTCATGGATTTTCAATGTTCATTATTTTTTTTAAGAGATTGGATTTTACATTGTCATTCAGGCTGAACTGCAGTTTTGTGATCATAGCTCACTGCAGCCTAAACCTACTGGGCTCAAATGATCTTCACATTTCAATTTCTTCAGTAACTAAAACTATAGGCACCTGCCACCACCCATGGCTAATTTTTAAATTTTTTGTAGAGACTTACCCCATTACTTTTGCTGATGTCCAACACCTGGCCAAGTGATCATCCTACATCTCAAACTGCTGAGATTACAGGCATGAGACTGTTCCCATCTTCAATGTTCACATCTTTTAGAGAAGTTTGAAGTGTGTATGTGTGTGTGTATGTGTGTGTGTGAAGTATTAGTCCATTCTCATACTGCTATGAAAAAAAAAATACCTGAAACTGGGTAATTTATAAAGAATCAAGGTTAAAATGACTCACAGTTGTGTATGGCCGGGGATGCCTCAGGAAACTTAGAGTCAGAGTGAAAGGCACCTCTTCACAGTGAGGCAGGAGAGAAAATAAGTGCTGATTGAAGGGGGAAGCCCCTTGTAAAACTAAGAACATCAGCTCTCCTAAGAACTCGCTTGCTATCATGAGAACATCATGGTGGAAACCGTCCCTGAGATTCAGTTGTCTTCTGGTCCCACCCTTGCAAAATGAGAACTGTTACAATTCAAGGTGAGATTTGGGTGAGTACACAGAACCAAACCATATCAATTGTGTGTGTGTATGTTTTTCTATTTAAATATATCATAATTTGTATTTTCCTTGGTAGTAACTATCGTGGTCTCACTTAAATCACTCTCTGTGCTATTAACATGTGTCATGTATTTATTTTTTGTGTGTCTGGTGGGAGAGGTTTTTTGCATGTTATATTTTCAGTTATATTTCATGAATATGTTTAAGTTCATTAAACAATAATTTTATAGTAATTTTTGGACATCACTAATCTTTTAGTGATCTATACCATGTGTAGAATCATCAAGTTTACATTGCTAAATCTGTTTTCAGCACAAGCAAAATGGTAAAAATAATATTTTCTCATTAAGCGTGCTGCATGAGTGTATACTTGCCTTATACATTTATGTTGACATAACCATACTTATTCATATCGACATTAAGCAATGCTTCTAGATGCTGATAAATATGGACAACTCATTTGAAGACACTGCGCTATTGATGTCTGCAGATGTATTGTCTATTCTACTTTTCATATTGTGGGTTCTTGTCATATTTGTGAGGTTTCTTCAAGATCATAACCTCTGACTTGCCACTACTATTCTTGGAGATGCACAAGGAAGATTTGTCTAGACACAAGTTGCCACTCCTAATGATATCATTGTCAGGGACCTCTGTGGGCCTTTAGAAGAAAATGAAACATTTTTTACATTTCACATGCTTTAGGGCATAGAGGCAAGGTGCTTTCTGTTCCTACCCATTCCTTGCTTTGTGTCATCAGAAGGATCGTGGGGCATGGGTAGGATGTGTTCTGTCTTCCAGGCTTTTCCTTGACCAAAGCTTTTGAAGTAAAACACCTGGTCTTTGCCCAAAGCTTTTGAAATAATAAAACTACATAAATCGAAGTTCATTTTAGGTGCTGGGAAAGTGGAAATTGACTTCTATTTCAAGAAGTTTAAACTTAAATTATTTTGTTGATTCTAGATGACTGAGGAGAGCTTTCAATAACCAAGAATAATTTAATAGGTAAATTTTAAAACCAAAAAGGCTGAATTTCTAAGTAGAATCGGGCTATTTTTCCTCCTTCAAAATTACAGATGGAATTTTAGTTAATGTTCTTATAAATTAAATTTATTCTGGTTTCAAAACATATCTAGAATGTTGTGAAAAAAAACATATGAATTTCCCTGACATTGCAGTGACAAGGCTTTACATTAAATCTTCATTTTCATCTTTCTTGAACCAAGTGCGGGAGTACACAATCCTGAGGGGAATTTCATTTGCATCTTGTTGAACAGCTTGATGTCCTCAACTGGAGCACAGCAAAGTGCACTACAGGCCACCTGATTTTTTATGGCAGAGACTAAAATGGGAAGTTGAAAGAGGGAAGAATTTTATTCCACTCCAGTTATTTGCTTAAAGTTCACTTTGAGAAACATGAAATGTCTCATTCAATATAATATATGCAAATGGAACCTATAGAAGATGATAGAAATCAGATGGCAAAGACTTTCCCAGATGTTGCAAATGAGAGTGAAGTGGTTCTGTATCAGGTTTGAGGGTAATGCCTCAAAGTACTGTTTAAGTGGCTAGAGATTGTATCATAGACATTGTCAGGTGTGGAGGAGGTTAAGGTTTTGCAATTAAAATTAAGAGGAAGGAGAATAATTTAACACAATATTAGAGGACTTTCATTTCCTGCAAATTAATTCTATTTTAATTTTCTTTCAAGTTGGAAAAGTGTATGATTATATGTATCATTGATAAACGAAGGGTTAAATATAAAGGGATTGTCCAAATAATTTAGCCTATAAAAGCCCTCTTCCCTGCAACATCCAGCTAATTCAAGCATAAGAGGAATGCTGACTGTCTTTAGCGTTATTCATTTGAATGACTGCTATGCTATCAGCTCAATTTTATTGTATTTAAATAGTAAAATAACAGATGTGGCTATTGTTTTGAAAACTGTAAAATGTCTATAATTTTAGTTGCTATTCTTATTGTTACACTAAACCCATGTAAATTCTATATCTCTAGTGTACATGCTTTGTATATTCTATTTCAGTCATGAATATCATTGACTATTCAATTTAGTTACTAAATCTAATCCTTTGTCTTAGAGTTTTCCTTTCATATGTTTGTGGGTTTGTTAAGCTCTCTGAAGGACTTTTAATGATGCAGTTTCTGAATTCTTCGCTATTATTTAATGCAAAGATGTCTATAAACTGATTTCCTAAAATTTGACTGACTTTGACTCTCAGGAACCAATTTGGTCCCTTAATTATGTAAAAGTGGTTTATATTTTAAATCATTTTAAATGATTTTAATTTATTAAAGAAATCTAGCCACACAATTTGAAGGTTAATTAATTGAAAAGGGTTTACTAAAAAATATGTGAATGCTGTATCATAGAATAACATACCAGTATTTTTGTTAGAGGTTCAATGATTTAGCTGTCTCAATTATTTACCTCTCTATCTCAAAATACACATATGCCGATATATCTCAACTTAATATTTTTAGACGTAATCTGGTAACTTTATGTTGGATTAAAACTTACCTTTTTTTTTTTTAACTAGTGTATCACTTCTTTATGTTTTCCTTTTCCATTCTCACATCCTTGGATTAAATCAAGTCAATTTTTAAATTAGTAAAAATTGATAAAATCATTCACTACTGAACCAAATTATATATACATATATATGTGTATAAAAATGAATATATATACAAATATATATTCACTGTTTTTCTTTTAAAATATTTTATTTTTCACAGCAATCTATTTTCTTAGAGTAACTGATTGACCAGTCCTGCATTTGCCTAATTTTTATAGACATTCTGCTTTATTCATTCTAATAGCTCAACATGTTTTAAAAATATTAGAAGTATAATTTTTAAATGTGCCAATGTTTTAAATGCTGTATCAGTTCACTTTTTTCCTCTGCTAGTATGTCCCATACCCTTGATTTTCTTATGCCTTCAGAGAAAAGCTCACTCTCTAGGCCAGAACTCTCATCTTGTGCATTCCTTTTGTCCCTGTCCTGTGATCGAAATCAGATAAATATCTACTAAAGACAGGACCAACAGGGCTAACTTCATGGGCATGCAACTTGTGCAAAATCTCATGTCTTTTTCCTTTGTCAAAAATGACTTCATTTTGTCTGCTTCCTATTAAATGGCAAATGGAACATTTAAGAAATATTGTATAGAAACATTGTTATTCCAGACTCCAGTTTGTTTATAAAATTTAAGCTTGAAAAATCTCTTCACGTTCTCAGAAACGTGAAGGCATTCATGCACCCTAGTACAGTCTTCAGTATTGTTATTGTTAAGTGTGGTGTCAATTTCATACTCAGTCTTAATATTTGTGAATTTTTTTTCTCTGAGAGCTTTAGAATTTTCTCTTTATATTTGATGTTGTACATTTTTTTTTTCTATTCTAGGTTCATAAGAGCCTTTGCATTTATAGACATGTAAGTTTTGGTTGTAAAAAATTTATATTATCCCCTTGAAATTATCTTGTCTTTCATTTTTCCCATGTGTTGGAGGTCAACTTTTTCAAATTATTCTCTAATTTTTTTTCATTTTTCTTCTTATTTTCCATTGTTACATCAATCTATTTTAAATGATTTTCTCTAGTTTATTTTCAATACCTTTCCCAAATTTACAATTCCAGTCATTATTTTAATTTGCAAGTTATTTGTCTTTGCTGAATATTTATTTTACAGTGTAATGTTTTTGTTTCAATTATGAGACATAACTATCAGTCACTATAGTTTCTTAGTATAAATGAATCTTCCTTTTTTTAGTATTATTTTTTCTTGGAGTTCCCTTTTGTTTGATTTTGGTTTCCCCTTCCTTTCATGTAATAAGCTTTCTCAAATGGCTGCTCATTTTTAGATGTCTGTTGATACTTAGAACTAAGGCATAAAATACCTGATTTGATACCCAGTCTTCATAGTCAAGCCTGAGAGTCTTTTGACTCCAAGTTGATAATTTTTTCCCTTTGGTCATTCTTTTTCTGTAGAAAAGAAAATCTGGTCAGGACTACATAATTTGTGAGGTATAATATAATTAGGAAGTACAAGGATTCTTGTTATACAAAATATTAAGAAAATCAAGATCCCAACAGCAGAACAATATACTTAGAGTGGGACCCTTCAAAGTGTGTAGCCCTATGTGAGGCTGCATAAACTGATTGCATGTGAAGCTGGACTTCCCTCCTAGTAGTTACTTGCTTGATTTCCATTGTTCTGGAAATTGCAACCCTCTGTAGTAAAAAACTCTTGGCTATTTAGACTTATTGGAGACTATTCTAAGTGAAGTAACTGAGGAATGGAAAACCAAATACTTTATGTTCTCACTGATAGGTGGGAGCTAAGCTATGCAAAGGGATAGAATGATACAATGGACTTTGGGGACTTAGAGGGAAAATGTTGGGGGGACGAGGGATAAACGACAACAAATACGGTGCAGTATATACTGCTCGGGTGATGGTTGAACAAGGATCTCACAAATCACCACTAAATCACTTACTTACATAACCAAATACCACTGTACCCCAATAACTTATAGAAAAATAGAATTATATATATATATATATGTGCATAGTTACAAGAAAAATAAAAAATAATTAATTCTTCATTTTTAAACCCCATTCCTTACTCCTATTCTTTGCTCTGTCTTTTCTTCTTCATTTATAAACCCTTTTTAAATGTCTCCTGCAAATAAAAATTATATATCCTGAGGGTAATGTGCTTCCTAAGAAAATGGCAAAAGGCTGGCACCATGTGTTCATCTCTGCACAAGACTTTAAATGTATATAGCAGAAGTAGCATTATGCCTGATATTTTAAAATATATACCTGTGAAGAGACTAAAATTATGCTTTTTTAAATATCCATCTTGGACTCTTTATTATGGTCCTGTTAGATTGTCGTAATGTATTCCAATCAACAGAAATTTTGGATACTACTGGGAAACTTATCATTGGGAACTTTTTACTTAATATCCAGGAATAAAAGAGGGCATCAAATGTATACAATTACACTATCCCATTTGAGGGGGATACATGGTGGTGAACATAGATTAGAACGCCATTTATGTGTCCCTTTGTTGAAAGTTTCCTTGGCATTAACTTGTTTTCTGCCTCCTTATGGAAATCGCAAAATACCCCATCTTTATGCTAGCCATTTTCTTTATATCTAGCATGCCCATCTTTCAATATTATTCTCCTAATAGCTTTTTTGTTTGTTTACAAATTGTCATGAAACTTCAGCCCCACAAAAGGCATGTGTTCAATGAACAATCGTCACTGTTCCATTCTTGATGTCTTTTGATGTTAGCATAAGGACATAGCAAGGGAATTAAGAGTGTCAGCTTTGGTATTGGAAAGATTTGGGTCTTCGGTCCCAGCTTAGTACTTACTTGCATGGAAACTTTGAATAAATTATAAGTTTAGTCTAAGCCAAATGTTTTCAAAATTGGCTGCATATTAGAATTACCTAGGAGTTTTTAAATATTCAAATATACTTGCTCCAGATACAATAAATTATGACTTATTGGCCTGGAGTCCTGGCTTCATGCAGATTTCTCTTAGTGATACTAACAGGTAGCAAATGCGAGAACTGTTGCCTGTAAGCCTCATTTTTCTCATCTTTAAAATGGTACCAGCTTTAAATAGCCAGTATTTTACAGTTATTTTAAGAATTAAATGTAGAAAATGCATGTAAAAAACAGCACGATGCCTAGACCATTATAAATAATTCATCTCTCATTCCCTGGCTGAACTATAAATACAATTAAAGGAGAGATTATATCTTTCTTGTTCACTGTTTCCTGTATGACACACAGAAGCTACTTAAAAGTTATTTGTTGGTTCAGTGAATCATTTGCACTATCTTTTAGAGGGGAAAACATTCTACTGTTGACTTTAGTTCAGCCCCAAAGCCCCTCATTAAAAGTACTAAATAAGTTTATTATTGATCATAAGAGAATCGCCTTTTTGCTAAAGCACCAGTCTTAGTTACTATTTCTTTAAGGTTGATACAGTATCCCATCCTAACATATCCCTGCATTATCACCCATAGTGCCTACAGAACTTTCTCTTTGATATTTTCCATCATCTCTTTCATCCCTCCCTCTCTCTATTCTTCCTTCTTTTCGTCTTAATTTCCTTTTATTACTTTCTCTTTCTTACCTTCTTTTATCTATTTTTTTCTCTCCGCTTGTCCATCTCTATTATATTTCTGTTGCTATCCCTTCATAGAAAACCTTTCTTAAAACTTTTGGTTGCAGAAGTCGCTCTACTCTTAACCTTGCCTGGCAGCAATCTGTCTCTTCTGATCAGTTACCACTTACCACAGGGCAGGAGTCTTGAATTTGTGTTCTGAGGTGCAACAGCCACCTCCCATGTACTTCAGTATTTCATATCAATAATTGACTGCCTGTCTTTGCAACTGAGAAAAATTATGGGTTGTAATTCCAACATTGACATTGTTTTCTTTGCATGCAGCCCATTGAATGCTTTTTATTACATAATTTTAGTGAATTTATTCCACATAGGGCAATTATCATGTATCAGACTTTTTTATTCTTACTAAATAAGAAAGACATATACTTGGCCTGAGAGAAGGGCAAAAGCCTGTCAAATTCTCAAGCAAAAAAGCAGACTATTTGAATATAGTGTGATATATGCTGCTGGACAAATATAAAGAGCCCTCTTCATACAGTGCAGAGCGCACATGGCAAGGTTCTTTCACTCAGTACTGGAGGCAGATCTGAAGGTCAGACCATCTGACCTGTGGTTAAACAGGAACATAGGAGTCAACGCCTACATAACAGTGGGGAACAAAAGATATGAGAAGTGGCTCCGTATTACTGCAGTGAGAGGGAATTACTGAGAAGCAAGCCTGGAGATGTAAAAGGAAGCCAGATGTCAAGGAGCTGGGGCATTATTCTTGGGGTTATAAGGCAACCATTCAAAGTTAATTAAATAACTAGAATGATGGCATGATGGAATTTCCTTGAGAAAACAGATTTCCTTTTCAGGGATGAATCTGGGGCAGAAAAGGCAGCTGAAAGTCATTCAAAGGAAATGCAGAAAAATAGGTTTAATAGTGACATTATTTTTAAAATCAACCAAAGAATCACCTTTGATAACAATAGCTAAAATTTATTTTGTACATACTATATGCCACTCATTTTTATAAAAATCATGTACATGACAACCTCCACATAAGATAAATTCTATTACAGAATTATTATTATAATTTTTATGCTAGTTTAAGAATGAGTGGCAGTTTGCACAGATGTGAAAACCATGCCACCTGATTATTAGTATCATTACTATATAGTGTGAGAATGAGTGGTACTTTGTACAGCTGTGAAACCCATGCCACCAGAGGTCAAAGCTTTACTCCACCATACTTTCAGTGTGACATTGTACAAAGTAATTGACACACCTACATACATGCACACATATTTGATACATTTTTTGTGGCAGTTCAGGCCTTCTCCAACTCACCTCTGCTCCCTTCGCATGCAGTGGATTTTAGTGAGACAGTGAAAAGCAGTTATATATAATAGGAAGATAAATGAGTGTGAAGCAAATGAGAGAAATTATGAGAGATACAAAACCCTATAGCTTAACCAAAATACCAAGCAAACATCAAACATAAAGAAAATCAACGGAATGAATTATCTGCAAGCAGAGATTCTGTAATTGGGAACAGGTTAAGTGGTAAATGACACAGGAGAAAGGAGATATGAATAGACAGATTTCCTGATGCCCTTTGTTGGGTAGGGGTACTTTATTTGAATTATAATACAACTCCATGAAAATGCATGTGACTCTTTGGAATCCCGTCCTTATCTCTTCCCAAATGTATGACCTTGAGCAAAAGCCTCAATGTCTCTTTGCCTCAATTTCCCACTCCAAACCTAGATAAATAATACTATTGAACTCATTATACACTGTGAAGATTAAATGACTTAATAAATATAACATAATGAAGCAGTGCTGGCATACAGTACCACCATATGTGTTATCTGTTATTATTATCATCATTAAAATATCCTTTAAATTTCATGTTTTGGCACATTTGTCCATTTTTGAGATTCATCTAACCCTAATCTTAAACTCTTAAAGAATTAGGGCCATAGGAAAGAATTTACTATCTTCAACTGCTGAACCGTTCATGTTGTGTAACTTGCTAAAATCGAAGTATGCTTTCAATGCCATTTATAGAAAGCTTCTAAACTGTTAGTTAATGGTGCACGGGAGTGGACATCCCTTTTCTATGGAATATGCTGGTCATCTTCAGTGGACATGCTTGGAAAATGTAGTGACAGAAATGGGTATTTCAAGGACAGTGCAGGGACTCAGTATTCATAATGTGAGAAATGA
Source organism: Cebus imitator (assembly GCF_001604975.1). Taxonomy (NCBI): domain Eukaryota; kingdom Metazoa; phylum Chordata; class Mammalia; order Primates; family Cebidae; genus Cebus; species Cebus imitator. The sequence goes on along the minus strand of NW_016107785.1, from coordinate 788,203 downwards.
GATTCACGCAGGAATATGGAAGGAATAGGCTCATGGATGGTGGTTTGTACCTTGTTATCAAACATAAAATGTAAAATGAATGTTTCCTTTTTTTTTTATCCTAGAGAAGAAAAGATCTCTGAGTGATGATTATGATATGACAAAAAGCTCAGACATTTTTCAGGTGGTTGAAACATGTTCTCGGGAAAGAAAAATGTAGGCTCCACACTGAACATCCTCAGGGAAAGATGAAAGAATAAAATGCCTTAGAGATTGAGATGCACAGCTGGATAATGCAGAGACAGATCATTTAAGTCAAACATGAGGTGAAAGCTGGAAAGACTTTTGCACCTGTGCTTAACTGGATGCTGAATTTTGAACAAGTTTTCTTCAGGGCAGAGATTTTTGTGGAAGCATACTTTTTCACTACCCAATATAGAAAGGATAAAAGAACTTGCAGTTTTAGGAGATTAGATATACTTTTTTTTCCCCAGTATTATCACTTTTCTGGAAATAAGTGACAGAAAGGCAAAGATCAAACTCATGCTTACATGAACAGCTTAGGGCCAAGAAAAAGATACCAAAGTTAGTACACGAAAAGACCTGATCTTACACAAATTTAAGTACAAGAGAAGCAACCTGAGGTAAAACAACATCAGTTATGCAAAACAAAACAAAAAGTAAGCTTGGGTGGCTAAGGTGAGGTCCCTGACCCACATTCACATCTTCATCCATAGGGGAGAATTAGCCATTGATCTGACACAATTGTAGTCCTAGTGAAGACACTGGTAGTAAAAACATTGAGCTTCAAATTAGGGAAGTTAGGTAAAGCTCTGCAGAATTGGGAAGTACCACTGGTATCGGCTATTCTCTACTATTACAGACAGGATAAGCAAGAACCAAGACATCTTCTCTTATTGTTGTAAAAGATGGGAACATCTTCCGAGTGATAGTGCCAGGAAATTGGCAGTCTCCAGACCTATGCTGGTAAAACCTCTGAGAATGAGACTTAACACTGAGTTCAAGCTGTGTTCCAGTTGTTTCTGGCACTTTAACAAGGCTGGTGAAGGCTGAGTAAAAATCTGAATAGGACTTTATGAGACATCAATGCCAAGTGGTACTGGACAGTAATCAAGTTACTACCATTTCTAAGCACTGGAGTGGATTTTGATCTATGTTTCTATCCAAAGTTATAGTTATTTATATTGAATACAAACAAATGTCAAAACTCTGGGTAAAAGTTTACTGAAGTTGGATTTGTGCAAAGAGATTATGTAGATTATAATGGCATTTCTGCAAGAGTGTATCTACAGTCAAAGGGTGATTGCATAGATAATCTATTTGTGATCTACTAAAATTTATTTTTTATACTGCCCCCTATTTTGCCTAGAAGATGGGAGTAATCTTTTGAGACATACACAGAGCCTTGTGGGAAATGCCAGGAAGCACTGTATACAGCTATCTATGACATTTAAGGAATATTCGATTTTGATATTTTCTGAGCCCCTGTGTTTTTAAAAGTGTAGTTAGAAAACAAAAGTATGTTTCTATCTTTATAAGTGAGACATGATCTTCTTAAAAAGGAAATAGTGCTTGATAGGATAAAAATAACCCAAAATTTTGAGGGTTAATGTAGAATGATTACTTTCTCTAAGGTCAATTTTTCTAAGGTGAGCATGATAAGGAGCTTTTAATTAATGTCATTAGCTTGTAGTGTGATAGGTGTTATGGGTCACTGAATACAGGAATAAATAATAAATCTCTAAAAATTTGAATACATGTGGATAAAAGAATACTAAAAAAACAGACTAAGAGTGATCATCACATCATCACAAGTCCAAGACACATTGTACTGTTGTACAGCATCAATGGTTTCAGTCTTGCATTTAAAGAATAGGTGTAAGCAGACAGACATTGTTAAAAAAAAACAAAAAAAAAGTAGCTTCCTTTCAGAAACCCAAAGGAGAAGTAGATAAAGCATATACATCTTAAAATTAACATGCATACAATTGAATTTTGCTATTACCTCTGCAAAATGGCTCCCCTCACATGTTCATAGCTGTAAATGGTAACTGTTATGTTTTTTCAGGTCAGAACTTTAGAGTGATTCCTCAGTCGGTGTTCTTTATCATTTCCCGTTTCATTAGCAAAATCTATTTGACCTTTTTTTCAAAATTTCTCCAGACTCATAAGACCTCATACCACCTCCAGGACTTACCTGGATCCCTTCCACATCTATCTCACTCCTGGGTTATTCCAATACACTCCTATATGGTCTCCTTTGCTTCACCCTTTTTCATCATGGTATTCATTAGGACGTTTTGCTAACATCACTTCTTTTGGCACTGGTCATAGAGGAGGAATCTACTTCTCTACCCACTTAAGCTCAAGCATGGCCATGTGACTTGATTGGCCAGTGAAATGTGTAAGAATGGATTTACATTCTTTCTGGACTACTGCTTTAAGAACCAGAGTGACAGATGGAGCTTCCATAAGCCATTCACTAAGATTTCTGTTAGGAGACTAACTCCCTTGAGAATACTGGATACATTTGTAGAATAAGAGAAAAATAAATGTAGCCTTCAGGCACTGAGATTTTCAGGTTGGCAAACAGCTTAGTTTAGCCTATGTTACCTAAGAAAGGAATTGTTTCAGGAGGTACCAAAAAGCAAGACAGCGGCAACAAAATACCTGGCATTGGTTACGGTGAAGGGTGGCAGGTGTCAAGAAGATATTACTGGCAGCTGGAAGGATAGTGTTTCATGTTATGTAGTGGTAAACTTCTCACATGTGGCAACATGGAAATTAAATGTTGTAACTGTTGGATTTCTAGCTTCAGAAGATAGAATAAGAAAACATTAGTAGCTTGAGTTTCTTACTTTTGACTGCATTTTGACATGATATTTAAGGAAAGAGATAAAATAATTGATTTGCCACAAAAAATGAAAAGGACTAAAAGACAGTAAAACAATGTGGGAACTTGTAAATTCCCAAGTATAATTAATTTCCATCTCTATCTAGTAAAAATAGAACTGTGAATGCCTTGAAAAAGCAAAAACTAATTGAAATTTAGCTTAGCAGCAGCAAGGGTCAAAAGAAAAGTGTGGCCATCACATCCATTTAATAATCTCTGAATGGATTAATTTCTTACCTAGCAAATCCTTTCAGTTGAACAAGTAGACCTAAAGAAAAATACTGGGGATGTGCCTTTCCCAAGATATCTGTTGTTTATACTTGCAAAGAAGTCCAGAGAGAGGACTATAAGTCCAAAAAATTTGAGTGAGATTATTGGCACATGAAACTGACAGAAAACAAATAGGAAACGGATGATTTTAGCTTTAAGAGAATTGTGCTGTCAAAAGAACCTTCAACCTGTGAAAATAACTATTAGAAACTTAAAATAGTTCTTGGGCCCTGAACTTTCTAGAGGTAAGGAAGGCTTAGAAAGCTACTCCTGTCTGAATGAGGCCACCTTTTCTTATATCCTCTTCAGACATATACAATGAGGACAATGTAAAATGAGAGATCAGAGCCCAGGACCCCTGAGAATCACGGGTTGGAGAGTGACTCTTAACCCTCACAATGTCTGCTCAGTGGGATTGCAAAATTTCTATGATCAATGGCTTCTAGGTGGCCCTGCATTCTTCCCCTTTCAAATTAAGAATTTTTATTCCAGTCTTTCCATTTCTCTTTCTTCAGACAAATGGCAGTGGAAGAGTGGGGAGGGGAACGATAATATAAGTTGTGGTTTTTTTTAAGGATCTATAATAAGAAGTGCTATATCTAGACTTGTAATCATTAGATTGTGTGCTTTTAAACTTTGTATTAAATAATATTAATCTTATTGAATAGGACTTCTGACTTTTCTTCTCAAATAGGGAATTTTGATTTCAGAGAAAAATGTAAACCCAACATTTGTGACTATAGGGGAAGAACATTGATCAGTTGGGGTGTTCAAAAACAGCTGGTTGTTGTTGTTAGGCAATTTTTACTATTAAAATTATCTAACGAGTTTGAATTCAAGCAAAGTCATGTGATTTTGCATGAACCAGTGCAAGAATAGCAGAATTGATGGTGTCACAGAAGCTTTAAGAGCCAATGTGTGGTATTTTCTTTGTACCCTGCTGATGGAAAGATGTTCATTTGTTGAGACCCCTGAATCACTATTATGTACACAATCTCTTTTCTGACTAACAACGAAGATGTAGAACAAATAAGAAATCGCTTCATGGTTGTAATCAACTGAAATTTTAGGATGTTTTCATTGCAGCATAACTTAGCTTATCCTAATTACTATTAACTGAAATTTTACCTACAACACAGAATATACAATGATCATATTAAAATATGTCATTTTATCCATCCTTCTTCATAAACCCCTCCAATGGCTCAAGGTAAATGAGAAAATCATAGTATAAATTTTCTTTATGACAACATCCTGACCAAGTTTCCTTTGACTGTCCATTTCATTCTTTCCTGTGTAGACTTTTGTGCCCTTACTCTTATTTGCACATGGTTAGAATAGTCTCTCTTGGCCTTTGCTGCTGTTTCTGCCTAGAACAGGCTTACTCCAATTATACACATGAGTTTTTCTCTCATCTCCTTCATGTGTGCTCAAGTATCTCTTTATCAGTAAAATTTTCCTGACCATTTTTTATAAAGTAGCAATAACACTTACTCTTATGTATTCATCTTAATTTAATTCCTTTTTCTCCATAACAGAACACGTCTTGATCCACATTTTACCTCCTTTTCTTCCCACACCAACTTGCATCTCATAGAGTGAAGGCCTTTGTGCATATATATGGATACTTCAGCTTGAATCATTAAGCCTTACATTCAGTCCCTGTAAACACCTGATCCCTTGGCCATCCTTAGGGACAAAGGGTACACATAACATGTTTGGGAGAAAAAAATCCAGGCAGGGAAAAGGCCAGAACATGTACTAGAAACAAGGTTGTATCATTTGTGCAAAGATTTCATTGACCTTAGGTATACATTGTCTAGAAATGGGGAGTATGTTTTTTGTGTAGATGCAATCTCTGATCCTGCTACATTTTTTTTCTTATGTGGGCAAAGGATAGGGAATTGGTCAGAGAAAGTCTAAAGTAGGACTTTACATACCACAGGGTACAGGAAAATGGCCTCTCTACTAAGTATAAGGGAAGTGTGGTGCCAATAAAGTTGATTTCTAGAGACTTTTCCACAATATGTTATCAATAAGATCTGTGTGTTTTATAATCATAAACTCTTGCTGAGGTTGCAGCTCAGTAGGAGTGTTTAAGGCTTTAGGTGGTAGTGGAAAACAAAAATTGAGGATTTCAGGAGGTAGCACATGGTTAAAGACAAAGAACTCTTTAGGAAAACCAGGACATTTAATTTACTAAAAAGGTTTTTAATGAATAATTTGGAGCTTCATAAATGTGCAGCAAAGGCAATTGGTGCTGATTCAGAGACTGTTCCGTGCAAAATAGCTTTGGATCCTTGGGGAGGAAATGGAGGCCATCAATAAAGAGGGCATGGTTTTTCTAGCCAATGATGGTAGCAGAGGGTCAGAAAATTGTGTCAATTGTACAGGAACTCTTCAGTGCACAATATTGTATACCATGATGTTCTATCTATAGATGAGGCACATCTTCCTGTAAACTTCTGAAGTAGACATGCATTAACTTTTGTTTATTAAAACAAGATATCCTGATGCTGGGTAATTTGTTGGTGCCAAAAACATTATTCTATTGCTTGTGTGTCTGAAATCCTCCAGCGTGACATGGCTATTAAAGGAAATGTGCTCTTTTAAAAAATGCAATATGACCAGGATATGCAAATTATTTAATTGCTATAGAGACATTTTTACATGCTTTGGATCATTCTCATCATATTCATGGAATCATTCAACTCAAAAAAATGGCAAAATTTTGTTAACCATGCAAGGAATTCTTTGATAATAAAATTAGAAGTAGAATTATTGGGTCTTCCAGTCTAGTAATTTTTAAATTTTAGGCTTCAGGGTACCATTTATTGAGGATGCCAGAGAGCTTTTGCTGATATGAGTTACATCTAGTGATATTTGCCATGCTAGAAATTAAAATGGATATTTAAAAAATACATGTATTTAAGTGACATCAATGCATGTTAATATAGTTTTATAAAATATAACTATACTATAAAAATCAATAGAAACTAATATTGTATTTCCTTTAAAAAATCCTTATAATGTTTTGCTTAAGAAAATATATGGGAATCTCAGATCTGTTGTGGTGCATTCATCCTGTTGCATGCTATATATCATGTAACCTTTGAAAAAATATCACTGTGAAAACATGCAAGTTAAAAAGCAAATAACCTCTTGGTACTGCTATAAAAGTTGTTTTGACTTGTGGCACCCTTAAAGTTTCTCAGAGAACCTCAAGGGTTTCCAGACTGCATTTAGAGAACCACTGTCCTAATTTTATGCATTTAATGACTGTAGAACTGCAGCGCTCTATAAGGTCCCTAAGACCCACGTGTGTCTATTTAAATGTAAGTTAATTAAAATTAAATAAAAGTGTAAACTTTAGTTTCTTATTCTCACTAACCTCTTTTTAGGTGTACAACAGCGACATGTAGTTACTGGCTACTGTGTTGGGTAGCACAGAAAGTAAGCATTTTTATCACTATAGAAAGTTAAGTTGAACAGCAGTGCTCTACTCTTTATTTTCCTTCTTCTTCTTTTTTTTTTTTTTTTTTTTTTTGATGGAGTGTTGCCTTGTCTCCCAGGCTGCAGTGCAATGGTGCAATCTTGGCTCACTTCAACCTCTGCCTCCTGGGTTCAAGTAATTCTCCTGCCTCAGCCTGCATAGTAGCTGGAATTACAGGTGCACACCACCATGCCCAGCTAATTTTTTGTATCTTTAGTAGAAATGGGGATTCTATACCCATGGTGGATCACCATGTTGGCCAGGCTGGTATCGAACTCCTGACCTTGTGATCCACCTGCCTTGGCCTCCCAAAGTGCTGGGATTGTAGGTGTGAGCCACCGCACCCGGCCTATTTTTCTTCTTTTTAGGAGAGAGTCCTTCCATTTGGTCAATGTCTTAGTCCATTTTGGCTGCTGTTACAGAACATCATAAGCTAGGTGGCTTATAAACAACAGAAGTTTATTTATCACATTGGTGGAGGTTAGGAGGTCCAAGACCAAGGTGCCAGGAGATAAGCTATCTGATGGAGTCCTGTTTTGTAGTTCATAGACGGCAGTTTTCTTGATGTAACCTCACTTGGTGGAATGGAAAGGGAATTCTCTTGAGTCTTTTTTTAATAGAGGAGCTAATTCCATTTGTGAGGCTTCCACTTTTATGACTTAATCAACTCCAAATGGCCTCATCTTTAACTACTATTATATTGGAGATTGCATTTCAAAATATGAATCCAGGGGGACAAAAACATTCAGTTTAGAGGATTTCAAGAATAATTCTCTTTGATTCAGTGGTCTGCCTTCCAGGGCAACTGAGGTGGAAGTCTGCACTTCTGAACTTGCTGACACAGCAACCCTGCTGCCTCAGCTTTGCTGGTTAGGGCTTGGACCCTGACATAGTTTTGATGTGTGTCCCTACATAAATCTCACTTTGAATTGTAATGTCCAATATTGGAGGTGGGTCCAGGTGGGAGGTGATTGGATCATGAAGGCAGATTTCTCATGAATGATTTAACACCATTCCACATACTGTCTTCACCATAGTTAGTGAGTTCTCAAAAGATCTGGTCATTTAAACATGTGCACCTCACTTTCTTATTCCTGTCCTGGCCAAGTGATGTGCCTGCTCCTGCTTCACCTTCCGCCATGATTGTAATTTTCTTGAGGCCTCCACAGAAGCCCAGGAGATGCCAACATGTACAGCTTCCTGTACAGCTTGCAGTGCTGTGGGCCGATTAAACCTCTTTTTCTTTATAAATTGCCAAGTCTCAGGTATTTCTTTATAGCAATGGGAGAATAGACTAATATAGGTCTCCAAGGCCCTGGGCCTGGATTTTATACTCATGGTGGATCCCTCTCTGGGACCAGCTGCTCTCCAGGGATGGGATGCTAAGACTGTGGGTCTTCCAGGAGGCCCTATTCTTTGAAACAGAGGTGAAGATAGCCACAGCCCCCTGGTCTTCTGGGTGCAGTCCATAGCATATGAGGTCCCATCTGAGCCACACCCAAGGCAGCTGGGGAGCACAATGCTGGAGTGAGGGGAACAGAGCTCGTAATTTGAGATAATATCAAAGCAGAGTGTACCAAAGTTCTACACGTGCTGGTGATGGCCTCACCTCCCCCTGCATCCCTTCAACCCCTGTTTAAAACCACTCTGACTGTGGTGTTTACTATCTGGGCCCATGATAGTACTAGCAGCTCTGAAGATCTCTGAATTGCCATTATTCATTGTCTTAGACAATAGCTCCTGGCTTCTGATGAAATGCTTGATGATCTTCTTTTTGAAGGTCCCTTAGCCACATCTGTAGTGTTCTCTCCAGAAGCAGGCTTTCTCATTTCTTTCAACACAGGTAGGCTGAGAACTTCCCAAATCTTCAAGCTGTGCTTCCCTCTTGTTGAACAATTCCATGTTTAATTTGTTTCTCTCTTCTCATATTTCACTATAGCTGTCAGGAGAAACCAGGCCACTCCTTCAATATTTTTCTTATAAATGTCCTCAGCCAAATATCTGTTTTTATCTCTCACAAATTTTATCTTCCACAAACACTAGGACATGAATACAATTCAGATAAGTTCTTTGTCACTTTATAAGAAGCCTCACTTTTCCTCCAGTTTTTCAATAACAGTTTTTTTTTTTTTTCATTTCCATGAGACTTCAAAAGAAATATTTATACTCTGTGTTCGGCTCATGATTACTTAGGTATTCTCTAAGAACAGTAAGACTTTCTCTACATGCTCCTTTTTTCTTTCTGGACTTTCACTACAATCATTCTGAATGATGTATTCATAGTAATGTAGGCTTTTTCTAGCATGAACTTCCAAACTTTTTCCCTCTCTACCCATTACCCAGTTTCAAAGCGACTTCTACATTTTTAGGTACTTGTGGTATTTGTTACAGAAGTACCCCACATCTCAGTATCAATTTCTGCCTTAGTACTTAGGGGTTGCCAAAACAGAATACCATATATTGGGTAACATATAAACAGCAGAAATTTACTTATTACAACTTTGGAGGCTGATTAATCCAAAATCAAAATGCTAGAAGATTTGGTGTCTGAAGAGCATCCAGTTCTTGGTTCATAGTCAGCCATCTTCTTACTATAATCTCACAGAGCAGAAGGGGCAACAGAGATCTCATGGATTTGTTTTATGGGAAGATTATTCCCAGTACTGAGAGCCCTGCCCTCTTGACCTAATTACCTCACAAAGACCTAATCTTGATTATATTACAGCATATGAATTTTAGAGGGATACAAACGTTCAATTCAGCCTATAGAAACTGCCTCAATGTTTGAGCAAAAAAGCAGCATGCAGATGTGAAAATTTTATTTTACCCTACTCTGGGGAACTGCTGAGGGCAGAGAAACCTCCAAACAGATTATTAGTAGGTATCATGCATTGGATAATATTAATAGGAAATATAACTCTCCAGTGGTGCCAAGGGCTTTCCAGTGTTTCTTCAGCACACTCTAATAGAGCTAAATTAGCAGGCACCAATGTTTAGTGGTGGTTAAGTTAGATTTCTTACCAGTTATATCAAAATGCTGCTATAGATTATATATTTTAATATGTAAAATGTCTTTAAAAACTGAATTTATGATTGCCACTTATATTGAGAAAATAGACATTGATTATTTTATTGGGTGGGGTTAAAACACGACAAAATTATTCTGAATGTGGTTGATGGTGTTTTTGCTTCGTTGACTGCCTTGATTTCCATGCTCTGATGATTTAGTTTATTACAATATAAATCACTTTTTCCTTTATAAAAATATTTTAAAATAATTTGTTCGAACTATTGTCTTTCATTTTACTTTAACATTATTTATTGTATTATATTGTAATGTCAGTATTGTGACTGGTTATGTTGCTGGGTTCTCCGTATTTCTGTTAGATTGTAAACTCTGGAAAGACAGGAACTTAGCATGTAGCTCGACATAGAGCATATACTTGTCGTGTTGCTTGATGACTGATACATTTAGGTCTCTTAATGTGGTAGCTTAAGGCTAGCCTCACCGTTTCTGTCACATCAGCTCATCATTCACTGTAGTTTTCTGTTTCCTGGCCCTTCTCTCTACCTTCCTAAATACTCCATTCAGGATTTCTTGCTCACCCCTTCTCAACGTGAACTATTAGACACCTTTGATGAGCAGTGATTTGCCCAATTTTAAACCCTAGTGTTGCCAACAGTCAGCTACGAGCATTTGGGCAAGTCACTTATATTATCTAGGTCTAATTCCTGAACCTTAGAAAATTTCTATCAAAAGTCAACTATAAAATTTTATAATCTTTTACTGTTTTGTATTATATTATTGTGGCACATGCTAATTTCTAATTCTATTTGTTTGCTATTTTATAGCCCCCCAAAAAATCACCAAGCCTAAATAACTGTTTCTGATTAATTAATTAGTAGAGATTATATAGTTACTGTTTAACTTTATAATTTATGTGATACAGTTGCATCTATTAATAAAGAAGCTATATCACATAATGCCAATCTATTTTATTGTCACAGCCCCATTAACAGAAATAGAAGTAATAAAGAAAGCAGGAAGATGCCTATACATCTTCTTGTGTGCTACAAGCACAACAGAAAAAAGGTAGAATAATATTTAATCACATTATCATTAAAAATATTTTTTGGCCAAAATGAAGAGGTCATGGTGCCCACTGGAACAGGAAAAACACAAAGACGTAAAAGTCATGAGAGGATCTCCATGAAGAATATTTTCCAGACATACCTGCGTAAGGTACACCAGAGTAGGGAATATCCTAGAATTTGAAGATGTTAGAGCTTGGGCCATTCAGTTGCTGTAACTATCTGGATTATCTTCCTGAAACCCTAGCTTAGCTACTTCCTGGCATTTGCCTTTTGACTTGAAAACACCTTGATATAACCCCCTTTAATACTTTCCCTGGCTGCAGGAATGCTTAAAAGGATTCTATCAGACTTACCACTCAGAGATGAAACATTTGAAGTGCACTGTCTGGTTTAGATAATACATTGGCAGCAACTATTTTATTTCAAAGAAAAATCCATCTATTAACAAGTGAACATGACAGACAGAGTGACAGTGTTTCTCTGTGCTCAAAAGAGGTAGCTAAAGAAACGGAACTCTAGATATCTGAAGAAAAAAAATCACCCCTGGGGAAGAAAAAAGAGCCCCCTGAGAATGCAAAAGGCCCACAAAATAGATCTGTCAGATCCTTTCAGACTTTGATGAAAGAGACACAGTGCTTGATATTATGAAAACTCGGAGCCAAAACAATTCTTCACCTTAGATGAATTCTAAACCCATATAAAAAGAGAGATTAGCACAAAAGGAAAAATGAACCAAAATTTGGAGATACGTTCAATGAAGAATATTTTGCCAACTCTATAATTCACTCAGCATATAATTTACCTACCTCCAAATCACAGTTGAAGCAACAAAACCTAGACATTGATATATTTTTGTATTGTTAATCTGTATACGCACGCTATTGAATACCAACATATCTTAGCAAGACCAGCATCAGTATTAATACATTTTTCTCAGAAGGTTTTTACACAAATTTTAATAATATAATTTAGCAGACATTTATTGTTTGCTTTCTGTGTAGAGTAATATGTAGGTGCTATCACCATTATCGTGGTAATTGACAAAGAACTTGTCTGAGTTCCGGTTGAATAGGGCAGCTATTATACAGAGGCAATGTGCCTGGACTTAAGTGGGCTACATTTTTATTCCTGGACTTATAAAAGTTTATAATTAACAGACTCCTAAACATATAATTAATTACAGGAACAATGGAAATTTGTTTTAGTCTCTTTTGCCATCTTAAAATTTCAAAACACATACTGATTGAGTATTCCTTATCTAAAATGCTTTGACCCAGAAATGTTTCATATTTCAGATTTTTTGAATTTTTGAATATTTACGTATACACAATGAGATATATTGGGAATCAGACTCAGGTCTAAACCTAAAATTCATTTATGTTTCATGTATACCTTATACACATAGCCTGAATGTGATTCTATAACATATTTTAAATATTTCTTGCATGAAACAAAGTTTGTATACACTGAACAGAAAGCAAAATTATTTGAACAGAAAGCAAAATTGTCATGTCTTAGCGACCCATGTGGACAATATATGGCTGTGTGGCATCACCACCATTTCAGACTCTTAATTCAAATGCTACTAATAAAGCATCATTTATACTTATTCACACTTAACTACTTAATAGTACAAAATGTAACATACCATTAATACAGTGAAAAAATATTTTCAGTGTAGCTAAGTAACAGTAGCATCACTAGAATACCTGTATTCTAGCAACAACAAACAATGGCAGGCTTTCAGTCTCCACCTCTGACACTATGTTTTGAATAAGAGTTACTTAATTTTCTTGTTTTAGATCAGGAGAAACATGAGAATCACTTGAGGGACCAGGAAGTGTTCTTCTAGAATTGAGGAGGCATTCTTCTGGACGGCTTTTTAAAATATTTCCTCCAGAATCATCTGCCTTATTCACAATGGTTTTACTCTTAAAAGTCTCTCTTTGATTATATAAACTGACATTATTTCTTGTTGTGTTATAAATGCACAGCACTCCTGTCCTTCTATAAGCCCCTCACACATCATCACCATGTCATTTATGTGCACTTTTCCTTCACCGTTAATATGATCTTTATCATCACTATTATCACTGTCACCTTGATTTATAACCATTTTGTCTATTTCACTATGAGTCAATGAATGAAAAACTGGAGCCTCCTATCGTTGTTAAAAACGTCAGTATCCATTTCCAGCTTACTGTTGGAGTTTAAGTTATATATGTATTTTAACTTATGAAAGGAGGTTACACATCATTTTTTTCTCACTTGACATAAGGAATCCTTCAAAGTCACCACCTTGTTTATTATTAACACCAAACAGTAACAGAGGTTGTACCAGGTACACACCATTTTGTCAAGTCATTGTGTACCAAGCATTGACAACAACATATGACATCCTTCATAGTAAATTCCTTTTGTAAGCCCTCCATATTTTTACCTCTGTTTACTGCTGTCAGCACACTGTTCAAGAATGTGTTTTTATATTATTCTTCATTGATCTAAGGATACCCTGGCCACATGGCTGAATTAATGAAGTCACATTTGGGGAAAAGTACATGCCATATTTTTTTTAATGACAATTTCAGCTGGAGGATGATCAGAACAGTTGCCAAGGAATAATAATATCTTGCAGTTGTCATCCAGTCCCACTTTCCTGCAGGGAGCACAAGCTGCTACTATAAAATGTTTGTGTAACCAATCAGAAAGCATGTCCCTGATGATACATGCCTTTGTTAGCATAATAATGGACTGGTAAGAAATTTACTCCTTGAAATCAGCAAGGACTGGGGTGTAAGATTTTGCTTGTGTGCCTGTTGCAAAAGCATACTGCGGAACAGTTATTCTGTCTTTGGCAGTCTTAATTCCTGTAGTCACTGTCTTTCTGGTGCAATAATGTATTATAGACTTGTTCTGGCATCAGATTTTTATCAGCAATGACCTTTGCAAACTGGTCAATGAATTTTTCTGCTGCTTTATGATTACCACAGATACAGTAGGTGTTTTGTTACCACAAATCTTTAAAAATTTAATGTTGTCAGCCGGGCATGGTGGCTCACACCTATAATCCCAGCACTTTGGGAGGCCAAGACAGGTGGATCACGAGGTCAAGAGATCAAGGCCATCCTGGTCAACATGGTGAAACCCCGTCTCTACTCAAAATACAAAAATTAGCTGGGCATGGTGGCACATGCCTGTAGTCCCAGCTACTCGGGAGTCTGAGGCAGGAGAATTGCCTGAACCCAGGAGACGGAGGTTGCAGGGAGCTGAGATCACGCCATTGCACTCCAGCCTGAGTGATGTGGGAAACTCCGTCTCAAAAAAAAAAAAAAAAATTAATGTTGTCTCTTTTCTTAAGTTTCTGTAATCAGCCTGTTGAATATTATAGTTCCCTTCAATTTTCAATTCATCATGATAGATATCTGCTTGTTTCATGATCAGCATACCATGAAGTGTCATGTGTTCACAGCGATGCTGATGGATCCATTATTTCAATACAAGATTGAGATCTTCATTTTTATCTTTATGCAGTATTTTTATTTAAATTTTCATTAATGTCTATCATGTTCTACACAAAATTTCAGCAGTTTATTCTTCTGTTTTTTCAGGTCATATATGGTGGTCCGCCTAACACCATACTTTTCTGTAATCTGTTTCACACTTACACTCCAGTTTCTCCAAGAGCTTGGCTTTCCATGCTATAAACATAAATGCTTCCTTTTTTTCCTTGCCACTCTTACTCATAGGAGTATTTGCAAGCCTTTTTAAAATTTTCAACAATGCCTTAATATTACATAGCAGAAAATATGAAAAAAACTCAAAAACTCACAGTGGGTCATGCACATAGGACTCAATCCCATGTATGGGGAAGCTGCCATTGGTGCACCTGGCTTGCACATGTACTGTTTATTTAACTTTATGGGTGTGCATGTGTGGGTAAATCTAGCATGTGTGGAAAAGATATATTGCAGTTGAAGTGGGTGGCAGCATCTTTTTTTGTGTGTGAATGCTGAATAAACTGTATTTTGTGTCTGCCTTTGATTACAACCTGTCACATGAAGTCAGGTGACTTATTATTGTCATGCTGAAAGTCAAGAAATTTCAGATTTGAGAATGAGTAAAATTTCAAATTTTCAGATGGAGGATGCTCAACCTTACTATATTATTAAGCATATTCTTGGTAATTATCTACTTTTAACTAAAGAAATGGCAAAAAGAATAATTAGTGCTTTGTTTTTATGTTTTTATGAGTAATATTGACATTTTATAACACCGATTTCCTGAAAACACAACCTGTGGTAAGCTATTTCCCAAATATTCCACTGATTCTTTTTTCTTAATATTGACACTACTGTGTAGTGCTCACTCACAATGAATATTGGTGGTCTGTCTAACTATTGGAATATTGAAGAAATGAAGTATGTTTTCTGAGGCCAAGCTGAAGTAGCTACCGTGGCTTCTGTCCTGCTCTCTCATGGACCCCGTCTCTAGAGAAAGCCCGTTGTAGTACTGTGAATATATCCAACCAGCTGAAAGATAGATCCATATGGCAGTAACTAAAGTCCATTGACAGCAGCCAGCATCTACTCACCAGCCATTGTGTAATGAGCCATTCTTGGAAGTGATCCCCCTAGCCTATTCAAACCCTCATATGACTGTAGTATGAACTGATATGTTCACTACAACCTCATAAGAAAACGTGTACAAAAGCCACGCAAATAAGCTCTCTGGAATTCTTGTCCCAGGGAAACTACATGATGAGAAAAATGTATTATTTGAAGCACCTAATTTTGGGGGTAATTTTTAATGTGGCGGTAGATAACTAATACAAAGCCTTAAACCATTTATTTACATCTCAAACTAAGGTAGACATTGACTTTAATCAGGCAGAAGTGTGATGCTGCAAATATTCAATTTCTTTTGGTTCAGTGGTATCAAGTGAAACATTCTTGATAACTATTTCAATCTCTCTAATAGCTGGCAAAAGCGCCAATCTGAGCTACATTTTTTTCCCTAGCTATTACATTTAGAGGACTGCCAGTTAGGCTAACATTGGTTTATTATAAACAAATGTTGCCTTATTACACAGTTAAGCCTCTCAGACTCAGTGAAATATAAATTTTTTGTATCTGCTCTTTGCTCTAAACATAATGCATGATAAAGTAATACACATCTTTGGTTACTATAAAATGAAAGTGATGGAAGAGTATGCCTAACCATAATGAAAACATCAAGAAAAATTTAGTCACACACAAATGCAATTTGAACAAAGTAGACTATATTGTACTTAAAGAAAATGTATGAGCATATTTTATTTTCAAAAGGTTGGTGATACCTTTTTAAAGGAATTATTACTATATTCCAAATGTGATAAAAATTGAGATGAACTTTGTTTTCATGTTCTTATAAATCTATCTCAATTTTGAGCTTCTAAAGCCTATTTCTAACCTATACTATTCTCTGAATTTATATAGCATGTCTACAAGCTAAAATATAAATTTGTTTATAGCTTAAAAATTCATTAATTTCTTCAAGTCATTTATTGGTCACTTACTGTATCTTCAATATTCAATATTTAGTTACTACTTTGTAAGAATTATTTTTGTATGTGTGTTTGTAGCTTTTCTCTCACTAATCTGGGTTCTATGTTCCAAAAGGTATAATTTTGAAATTTCACTTTGCTACCCTGAACTGATATAAGTGCTTAGAAAAGACAGAATATTTTAAATGGGTATTGTATATAAGTCATTTTGAATATTTTTCATAAATATATTTCTGTAAATTCAGTTTATTTGAGTCAGTATAAACAATTTTTCAACAAAAATAAAAATGAAATGTATAAAGCAGTATTAAAGATTTAACATATAAAATTTACCACTACACAAACATATTCTACTGATTTATGTTTGCAAGTGCTAACTTTGATAGAAAATTACAGCAAAATTCCCTTTTTCTTCAAATTATTCAGATGTTTGTTTAATTTCTTCATTCTAGTGCGCATGTGTAGATGTGGCCTTAACCCCTAATGTCAGGTGGCAAAAACATAATTTAGTCCCGCGGAAGCTAATGAAGTGAGAGTTTATACTCTATTATTCTCCAAAAGGTCTATTTATGTGCATTGCACTTCAATCCAAAGAATAAGTTGCCATATGATCAGAATTTTAGCACAGGTGAGCACAGTAAGACCAGCTGTTATTGCTCTAAATAATGATATCAT
>NW_016107785.1:593254-767600 GCF_001604975.1 Cebus imitator | reverse complement strand
ACATTCTTCTCAGCACCACATCACACCTACTCTAAAATTGACCACATAATTGGGAGTAAATCACTCCTCAGCAAATGCAAAAGAATGGAAATCGTAACAAACAGTCTCTCCAATGCCACCTTTTAAGATTAGAAAAAAGGGCATTTGAAAAATAACGGCTATTATAAAAAGTCCATTCTTTACATATTCTTAACATTGTTTTATTACATACTTATGTAAGTTTAAGAACATGATTGCCCTCTGGCTTTTGTTGATTGGTTGGTTGCTTTGACTTTCAAAAACCACTTTTGTTTTAAATAGGATACATATTATGTATGTGTATATATGTATATGTATATATATGTGTGTGTGTGTGTGTGTGTGTGTATATATATATATATATATATATGAAATTTTAAAATAACAGTAATGCTACTGGCTCTGAAGGGAACAGTAAGCATATCAGTATAATGTAACAGAAAAATATAAATAATTTTTAATACAAATAAAAATTTTACATATGATAAGGTTAGCAACTCAAAAACTCAAATCACATTTGTAGTAAATAGTTAAATACTTTGTAGTAAATAGTTCTGGGGCAACTGGATAGCCATCTGGAAAAAGAAAAAATTAGATCTGTGTCTTTCATGATACATAAGAATAAATTCCAAATTCATTAGATATGTGAGTGTTTAAAATATTATTTATACGGGTATCAGAAGAAAGCATGGGTGAATGTGTACTTAACTAGGACACAAATTCAAAGATTGTGAGAAAAATTGATAAATTTTATGACGTAAATTTTTAAAATATATGTGATAAAACAAAACACTGCAAAGGCAGAAGACATCTGATAAACTGAGAGAAAATATCATGTAAATAATAAAGGTAAGAAGAATGAGAAACACAGAACCTCAATGGTTAATATTATTACTGAGAAATCACTTTTAAAAAGGCTAATATCA
This sequence comes from Cebus imitator, assembly GCF_001604975.1. NCBI lineage: Eukaryota > Metazoa > Chordata > Mammalia > Primates > Cebidae > Cebus > Cebus imitator. The sequence goes on along the minus strand of NW_016107785.1, from coordinate 766,656 downwards.
TTAATATATAAAGAAGTCAAATCTGAGAAGCAAAGGATCAAAAACAGAAGAAAATGAATAAAGTACAAGAAACATAAATCAATAGACGTACATAAGTGAAACACAGAGCCTCAAAGGCTAATATTATTACTGAAAAATCACTTTAAACAGGCTGATATCATTAATATATAAAAAACTTTTAAATCTGAGGAGCAAAAGATCAAAAACATAGAAGAAAATAAGTAAAGTACATGAAAATACAAATCAGTAGGAGTACATACATGACCAGTAACATGAAAACATTTTCAAACTGTCATTATTATAGAACTATATATGAAAATAACACTGAAATATCATTTCTCACTTACAAAATAGCAAAAATTTTAAAAATATGAGAATATTTTTATTGAGGAAATAGGCTATTTCATACATTGCTTAGAAGAATTCAAAATGATAGAACTTTTCTGAAGCGGAATTTGGCAATAGTTGAGAAATCCTTACATGCACTTATTTCTGACATAAGCAATTCCACATCTAGGAATTTACTATGATAATATATCTTCAACAACATGAAAATATGTACGATTAAAGTTATTTATTGTAGCATTTTTTTTGGAATTTCAAAGAACTGTAAATAAGTTTCCATATATTGGATAGTACTTTGAATATAGTACTCCAGCCTGGGTAACAGCAGTGAGAATCTGTCAAAAAAAAAAAAAAAGAAAAGAAGAGAAAAAATAAAAATAATTATATATTGTGACCAAGTAAAGTTTATCCCAGAGATGCAATGTTGATTCAGTATTCTTAAAAGTAGGGACTATATAAACAGGCAAAAAAAGAAAAAATCATATGATAATATATGAATATATAAATTTATGTGGAGATAGAACTGGACAAAACTCAAAACTGATTCATTCATTCATTCATTCATTCTAAAAACCATCAGAAAACTAGGATTGTAGGCAAATTTTTACAATTTCATGAAGAATGTCTACCAAAAACTTAGGAATTATTGCTGTTCCCCCAGTACCGTAAGGCTGCCAACACTCTTGTTTAAGACATTCTGTTTAGCTTCTTAGCTTTGTGCATCATACAGCTTAGATCTCAGTAGAAATCTTGAAGGAAAAATAAGAAGACCTTTGGCTTAGTTGCCCTTTTCTTTTCCATCATGATCCTGACACTTCAAGTCTCTCATTTTTGTCTCCTTATCCCTATGACACTGCCAAGGTTCTGTTTTTTCTGCTTCTTAGAATTCCTTTTTCTAGGCTCATTGCCAGATCTTCAGCTTCTTGCCTCATGCCTGGAATTTTGAATGCTCTGAGGAAAAACCAAATGGCTACAGGTTGTTGACTAAACTCTTTATGGTTCCCTCCCCTTCAAGATTCTTTCCCTGTAAGTTCTGGCAACATCAAAGTCTTTCTCATATATTCAGAAATTCATTTATTAGTTTTTAATTATACTCAGCATTTCTAGCTGTTTTTGGAGAGAGCTTCGGCTTGCTGCAAGATATTTCATCTTAGCTAGAAGTAGGAGTCTCAAAGCAGAAGTTTCCTAAAAAGTAAAGAATTTATAATCTAGAAATGACATTGGGAAGTGAAGACGGCAATGACTCTCTGTTCTGATCCTGTAAACCATGAACTGCTGGAGAATGATTAGCTTTTACTACAGTGTCACAAAAGAAAACTGAGTCAGTTAACGCAGTGAAAAAGAAGGAATAGTTAACAATCACTCTAAAGAATTTTATAAAATGGACTTAAAGCAATGGTACTGAGCATTTAACTATTTCTTCCCTGTGGCTCTGTTTCCTTAGGCTTGCTGCTTCCATGACTTTAGGTTAGTCCTAGTGTAGTTTATTCCCTCCATATTAAGAATAAATGGTTGCTTTTCTAGTTATAAACTAAACTACATAGTGGGCATTTTAGATCCAGCATCAGAATTCCTGAATGCTCTCTTTATTCAAGAAGATTACATTTAATGAAAACAGTTTATTGTTGAATTTGAGAAAAAAACAAACAAATAAGAAATATACTTTGTACAGATGAGAATGAATAATTTCTAAAAGGGGATTTTTTTTATTTTTAAAGAAAGCTCTTCTTTATCACAAATTGAATTGACTTAACATATTTTAAGGACAAAAGCTAATGCTGATCCCATAATTATGAGTGTGTGTTATCTCTTTAAATGAAGACTATAAAATGTGTTTATTATATATGAATACAGGCGAATTTTCCTATGCATTATGTATATTTTATGCTAATACATTGCTTTAGATGTTTGCATTTTCAGATTTTTTAAAATTTCTGTTTCATTCTAGCTTAAACAAATAGAAAATATATTTACACAACTGAAGATGGCACAATCAATTACATTATTAAGGTCCTAAGTTCCTTCCATTTGTCCATTTTGGCAAATACAATATAAGTTACAGCAAATGTTGTATCCCCTGTGTTGCAATATTACTAACAAATACCAAGAATTTTCTAGTGAATCAGCACTTCCCAGAGTCAGTCATGCCAGTGTTTTTTTTTTTTTTTTTTTTTTTTTCAGGAGTGAGGAAGCTTTTCTTAGAATTATACTAATATTGTATTTACTGGAATTTTATCCCACCATGCCTAACTATACCAGTTATTGGCGAGGGAAATAGTCATGAACACATCAGATTAGTCAGAAATATCTCATGCTGTTAGGAATAGTACCACTCTCCTTGGGAGCAAATGGTCAAAGGCAAGGAGTGGAGAAATGTAAATACCCTAATCTAGTCAGGTTTCTGTTAGGAGGATGCAAACAGAAAATGAATGTTGTTAATTTCATTACATGCTCAATAAATAACCATTGTTTTATGTCCCTTATTTTTCTAAATACCTTTACATTTTTTAACTTTTGTTTACAACAACCCTATCTTTACAAGTACCCTATAATTTTAAAGATTAGAAAATAGACATGATATATAAAATGCATTTTACAGGTAACTTGCTCTTTTGTCAAACTTGTTCTTTCATAGTGAGACCTGGATACTGATATAGGGCTTCCCTTCTGCTATTGCTTTATTTTTCTCTTCTCTTTCCTGTATGCTTCTTTAAAAGAAATAGGCTTTATTCACAGAAGCTCTCATTATTGTTCCTGTTCCACTGTAAGTACTTGAACATTTTTCTCATGATAATTTCTCAGCATTACTTGATAAAAGAAAGCTACCCTCATTTGAGCTAGGATTTGTGGAAAGGATCTTCTCATTTACATCAGCTCTTCCTTAAAAATCAAAGAAGGTAGACTCAAATCAAAGAAATAAAGAATAATTTATGTTTTATGCAATTTCACTCTTTGACAGTTTATTATGTGCTTATCAAAAATTATTTTTCCTCAAACAGAAGTGAAATGGTTTTAGAAGATTATGGCTTCATAATCCTTCCAGATGTAGCTCACTTTAATGAATCCTTCCAGATGTAGCTCACTTTGTGAGGAGTTGTATATAGAGTGACTTCAATCTATTAATCATTTAAAATTCAGTTGGGTGCCTCATGGGTGTAAAAATTCATCATTTTTTAGATGTATAAGAACTATTCGTCTTTTTGGTCTAAAAATTTCACATTTATTTCTTATATTGTATAAACACATGTTCCTAAAGTTTGTTCATTTTTACTTGCATGATGTCCTTCCCTTACAGGCATAATTAGAAACCTTTTTTGGTGGTTCTTTCCTGCCAGACCATAGGATTAAGGAGAATGTTAATCCTATAAACCTTAATCATCACCACATCTCTAGGCATGAGTTCTGAACACAGTAGGTGTAAAATAAATGTTGTCAGCTACAAAAACATTGTCCCTTTGTACCACAAATATTTTGGATGTAGTTAGATACTTGGCAATTCTGTATATCATATTTTTTTACTCAGTTCTTTGTGTTTTCTTTATGTTGGCTAAAATGACTTCACTTTTCTATTTTTGCTTTTAAATTTCAATTTTTATTTTAGATTCAGGAGGTATATGTGTGGGTTTGTTGCAAGGATAGATTGTCTGATGCTGAGGTTTGGGCTTCTATTGATCCTGTCACCCAGATACTGAGCATAGTACCCAGCAGTAAGTTTTTGTTTTTATGTTTCAATCATATCTAAAAGGAGAGATTATTTTTGAAAACAATTTCCATTGTAGAGTGGAAATCTCTAATATTTTTATCAGAGGTTTTATTTTCTTAGCTTTCTTAAGCCCACTTTTATGCAATTTTGGAGAGATTTATTTAACTTACTTAAATAGGTAGCATCCTTTCTACAGATGACTTAAAACAGTGCATCTAGTCCACCTTCGGGTGAGAGTGGTGGATATGGCCAACTTGAATGTGTATATATTACATAGATGTGTGTGTGTGTATGCATGTGTGTGGTATAGATGCTGAATGTAGAGATAGATGAAGCAGTTTACACCAAAAGAACTTTGGTTCAAGTACGTCATAGCTGCCATATCTACTGTTAGTTTTTAATACCATGAAAAGTTCACTTTTCTCTTTTTTTTTTTTTTTTCTTTTTGAGACAGAGTCTTGCCCTGTTGCCAGGCACCAGGCTGGAGTGCAGTGGCACAATCTCAGCTCACTGCAACCTCCGCTTCCTGGGTTCAAGCAAGTCTCCTGCCTCAGGCTCCTGAGTAGCTGGGACTACAGGTACATGCCACCACGCCCAGCTAATTTTTGTATTTTTAGTAGAGACAGGGTTTCACCATGTTGGCCAGGATGGTCTCGATCTCTTGACCTCGTGATCCGCCCGCCTCCGCCTCCCAAAGTGCTAGGATTACAGGCTTGAGCCACTGCGCCCAGCCCACTCTTCTTTCAAATTAAATATTTATATATGTTTATTTCAGGAAGATACTTGAACTTTACTAGATCAAAACAGATAAATTAAAATAATTATATTCATATCAGCTGGTGGCCTCAATTGACATCTGGACTACATGGCAATCTTTTTTTTTTGGTTTTTACTCTACAATGTTTGCTCTTTGTTTTTCTATTTAGAATTCTAGTTGGCTATGAATGATAGAACTTTAATCCAAATTCTCCATTTATCTAGAACTCTGATGCATTCTTTCTGTCTCCTTTCTCCTTCCCCTTTATCATAAACCTATTGCTTGTTCTCTTTATGCTGTGCAATTCTAGCCATATTGGGATCTTTTTAGGCTGGTGCCTATTATTCTCTCAACATATTAAAACTTTTCTAAATTGCACATGAGTTTGCCATGACCTGTGGAGGTTGTAATAGGTGTTCTATTTACATTGTTTCAGCTTTGAGATAGAATCTTCTTTCCTCAACACATGAATCTCAGGCAAATAAAAGTGTCAATGGCCATTTTCGTCATTCCTGTGGGGAAATACTGATTTTACAAGATATTTTGCTTTCAGTTCCAACCAATTTAAGATAAGCAGGTAGATTTTGTTGACAACTTATTTCAAAATATAAATCTATGGCAAGTAATTTATATTTTACTTTTATTAGTGGTAAGGTTAAAAGCAAGTTATTCAAATTTATTTAATAAAATGAATATACTTTGTGACAGATATGAGCTTCCAAAATTCTAGCAAGGCCTGGCATCATGTAATATTCATTGTATCCAAATTGGCAATAAAGCATTTTGGAAGGAAAGAAAATCAGCATCTCTGTGCTATCCTTAAATTTGCCTGAGGTCTCACTAATTCTGGTAGTCAGATCCTCTCGGCTGAGCATGTAGAACATATAAAAACTGATCATTATTTGGATGTGCATCAGAAATCACATGCTTAGTGAAGACGAAAGAGATTGGGAGACATAAATGTTAAACAATGATAACAATGTTCTTTTTAAGAGCATTTTAAGTATTTACTTCCCATTCAAACTAAGAAACAGTTGTGATGTTGCTCCTAACAATAAAATATTCTCACAAATTTCTTCAGAACTTGTTACTCTGAGTTAAATGGAGAATGTGCCTTTGGGGTGTGGAGGTTATTCGCGCTGTTAGAGGTACAGACATGTACAAGATGTTTGCTGTGCAGTGGGGGAGAGCACCCACACATCAAAAAGTATAAGCCTTCCAAAATAGTGCAGATTTATGAGGACAGCAAATCCCTTTAAAATCAGATACATAGACGCTGTTGGTTTCTCAATATTATTAACATGGAAAAGTGAGTATTTTTGTTATTCCTTTGCAAAGGATGGTACAAATATTTCATTGGGATATCCTGAATGAATGATAAGTCACTGTCATGATGTCACATCCATTATGTTTAGACTCAAGAAACGTGTGATCTGTCCTTTTGCTCACAAATAAAATATAAAAAGGCTTATTTCAACAACTCTTTACATGTCCTGAAAATTGTTTTCCCCTAATAGAAACCATTAGACAAACTTATTCTAATTTTGGGGAGAAGGATGTTTTAATCATAAGTTTTTAGCACCTTTCTTACCACTACACGTTATTATAATGTCAAGTTTGTGCTTTATCTCATGCCTCTCCATGCCTGCCTCCAGGAAGGTAAATTAAGGCTATGTTGCTAATACAGCAACACAATGAATTTTTAAAAAGTGCAAGCAAGCTCTCATTTTAGTATCACATTAAAATATTTAGAAGTTTAGCAACTTATATCATAAGACAGAGAAAATATTTCAGACTTAATAAACTCTTGCCTTTATTAGCTTCTAAATGATAAAAAAAAAATAGTTAAGATCCTCTATTTTTAAGATTGACAAAAAATTTATTTAGGACATGGTTCCAGTTTTACAAAAAAAATTCATACATAACTATATTTTTGTATTCTACAGTTAAGTGTATATCTTTTTCATACCATATATCATCAGTGGATCTGAAGGTGTTCATCATAGTCTAGACTACAATGCTTGTTGTTCTTGAAGCTATTTAAAAATCTCTATGTTAATGTTCCCTTTGTCAAACTAAATCATCTCATTTGAATAATTTGTAAAATAGGTTTCTCACACACACACACAAATACATATGCATTTTACTCATTTAAATTTAATATTAATCTCCGTAAATTTTCTATTTTGTCTCAGTAATGACTGATGGAATTTTAATATTTTTTCCATAATTCTTTGGAAAGTGTTCTGTTATTTTCATTCATTTCTTAGAGATATCTACTTGACTTGTAAAATATTTTACTGCATAGGAAAACTTGAATATAACATGGTTCACTTCTAGATGTTGTAGTTATATATAATAGTTATAATGTAAAAATATATGATTTATTTTTTTTTCCTTTTTCTTGCATCTTTTAAGTTCAAGGGTACATGCGCAGGTTTGTTATATGGTAAATTGCATGTCACAGGGGTTTATTGTACAGATTACATTGTCACCAGTTGATGAGCATGGTACCCAATAGGTGGTTTTTCTATCCTCACTTTCCTGTCACCCTCCACATTCAAGTAGGCCCTAGTGTCTATTGTCGCCTTCTTTGTGTCCATGTATACTCAATGTTTCCACCTATAAGAGAAACTGTGATATCTGGTTTCCTCTTCTTGCATTAATTTCCTTAGAATAACGGCCTCTAACTCCACCCATGTTGCTGTAAAGGGCATGCTATCATTCATTTTTATGGCCGTGCAGTGTTCCATGATGTATATGTAACACATTTTCTTTATGCAGTTGACCATTGAAAGGCATTTAGTTTGATTTTATATCTTTTCTATTGTAAAAGTACTGCAGTGAACATACAAGTGCATCTGTCTTTGTGGTAGAACAATTTATATTCCTTGGGTGTATACCCAGCGATGGGACTGCTAGGTTGAATGGTAGTTCGCTTTAAGTTCTTTAAAAATCTCCAATCTGCTTTCCACAATAACTGAACTAGTTCCCATTCCCTCTAGCAGTTTATATTTCTCTTTTCTCTTCTCTGCAGCTTTGCCAGAATCTTTTTTTTTTTTTTAACTTTTTAATAATGGCCATTCTGTGACATGACATTTCATTCTGGTTTTTATTTGCATTTCTGTAATGATCAGTGATCTTAAGCTTTTGTTTTCATACTTCTTGGCTGCATGTATATCTTTTTTTGAAAAGTGTCTATTCTGTTCCTTTGCACACTTTTTAATGTTTTTTTCTCATAAAGTTTAATTTCTTCACAGACGCTGTATATTGGACTTTGTTGGATGATTAGTTTGCAAACATTCTGTCCCATTCTGCAGCCTGTCTGTTTACTCTGTTGACAGTTTCTTTTGCTGTGCAGAAGCTCTTTCATGTAAGTAGGTCCTGTTTGCCAACTTTTTGTTTTGTTGCAACTGCTTTTGGTGTCATTGTCATGAATTTTTTTGCAAGGTGCTAGGTATAGTATTTCCCAGGTTTTCTTCTAGAGTTGTAAAAGTTTCAGTTTTTACCTATAAATCTTTAATGTACCTTGAGTTGATTTTTGTATAAGGTTAAAGGAAGCAGTCCCGTTTCAGCCTTCTGCATATGGCTAACCAGTTATCCCCTAACATTCATTGAATAGGGAGTCCTTTCCCTGTTGCATGCTTTTGTCTGCTTTGTTGAAGATATAATGATTGCAGGTGCATAGCTTTTTTTCTGGGTTCTCTAGTATGTTCCATTGGTCAATGTGTCTGTTTTTATATCACTACCATGCTCTTTTGTTCAGTGTAGCATTGTGGTATAGTTTGATGTTAGGTAGTGTGATGCTCTGGCTTTGTTCTTTTTGCTTAAGATTGTTTTGACTCTTTGGGTTTTCTTTTGGTTCCATATGAATTTTAGAATATTTTCTCTAATTCTGTGAAAAATTTCATTGATAGTTTGGTGAGAATAATATTGAATTTGTAAATTGCTTTGGGCAGTGTGACCATTTTAACAATATTGGTTCTTTATATCTGTGAGCATTTATATATGTCATCTCTGATTGCTTTGAGCAGTATTTTGAAATTCTTGTTGAAGATTTTTTTTTTTACTTCCCTGATTAGCTGTATTCAGAGGTGTTTGATGGGTGGCGTGGGGGAGGTATTAAATTGTGAATGGGATTGCATTCTTGATTTGGTTCTCAGCTTGAATATTGTTCGTGTTTGGAAATGCTACTGATTTTTGTAGATTCATTTTTTTTAATCCTGAAATTTTCCAAAAGTTGTTTAACAGCTGCAACAGCTTTTAGGTAGATTATGGGGTTTTCTAGGTAAAATCACATAATCTGTGAAGAGAGATTGTTTGACTTCTCTTCCTATTTGGATGCCTTTTATTTCTTTCTCTAGCTTGATTGCTTTGGGTAGGATTTCTCCTGCTGTGTTGAATAAGAATGGTGAACATCCTTGTCTTGTTCTGGTTCTCAGTGGGAATGTTTCTAGCCTTTGCTTCTTCAGTATAATGTTGACTGTGGGTTTGCCATAGATAGCTCTTATTATTTTTAGGTATGTTCCTTCAGTGCCTCATTCTTTGAGGCCTTTTATCATGAAGAGATGCTGAATTTTATTGAAAGTCTTCCCTTCATCTGTTGAAATAATCATATGGTTTCATTCACAGTTCTGCTTATGTGATGAATAACATTTTAAAAATATATTTCATTTTCTTTTAAGTTCCAGGGTACATGTGTAGGTTTCTTATAAAGGTAAATGTGTGCCATGATGGTTTGCTGCACCCATCACATAGGTACTAATCCCAACATGCATTAGCTATTTTTCCTGATTCTTTCCCTCCCCCTTCCCTTGACAAGCCCCAAGGTGTGTTGTTTCCCTTCCTGTGTCTATGAGTTCACCTTATTCAGCTTCCATTTATAAGTGAGAACATGTGGTATTTGGTTTTCTGTTCCTGCATTAGTTTACAGAAGATAATGGCTTCCAGTTCCATCTATGTCCCTGCAAAGGACATGACCTTGTTCCTTTTTATGTCTGCATAGTATTCCATGGTGTATATGTACCACATTTTCTTTAGTTTATCACTGATGAGCATTAGGGTTAATTTCATGCCTTTGCTATTATGAATAGTGCTGCAATGAACATATGTGTGCATGTATATTTATAATAGAATTATTTATATTCCTTTGGGTATATACCCAGAAATAAGCTTGCTGGATCAAATGGTATTTCTGGTTCCAGACCTTTGAGTAATCACCACACTGTCTTCCACAATGGTTGAACTAGTTTACATTCCCATGAATAATGTAAAGGTGTTCCTATTTCTCCACAGCCTTGCCAGGGTCTGATTTTTCTTGACTTTTTAAAAATTGCCATTTTGACTGATGAGAGATGGCATCTCATTGTGGTTTTGATTTGTGTTTCTCCAATAATCAGTGATGTTGAGCCCATTCTCATGTTTTTTGACCACATGGATGTCTTCTTTTGTGGTCTGCTCATGTCCCTTGTCTACTTTTTAATGGGGTTGTTTGATCTTTTCTTGTAAATTTGTTTGTGTTTATTGTAGCCTCTGGATTTTAGACCTTTGTCTTATGGATAGATGGCAAAGATTTTCTTCCATTCTTTAGGTTGTCTGTTCACTCTGACAATAGTTTCTCTTGCTGTACAGAAATTCTTTAATTTAATTAGATCCTGTTTGTCAATTTTTGCTTTTGTTGCCATTGCTTTTGGCATTTTATTCATGAAATCTTCGCCCATTCCAATGTCCTGACTTTTAAAATTCATGTGTAATCAAAAGAGTCTGACAATCCAAAGCAGAAAAAAAAAAAAGGGCTGGAGGCATCACACATCACACTACTCACACTACCTGACTTCAAACTATACCACGGCAAGTAGTATAGTATAGTACAAGTACAGTAACCAAAACAGCATGCTACTGGTAAGAAAACAGACCACTTGGCCAACATAGTGAAACCCCGTCTCTACTAAAAATACAAAAATTGGCTGGCATGGTGGTAGGTGCCTGTAATCCCAACTACTGGGGAAGCTGAGACAGGAGAATTGCTTGAACTCAGGAGGCAGAGTTTGCAGTGAGCTGAGATCGTACCATTGCACTACAGCCTGGGTAACAAGAGTAAGACTCCATTTCAGAACAAAACTAAACAAAAACAAAAGCAAAGATATACATATACATTGTAAACTTATTACTATAATGAAGCTAATTAACAGGCATAAATTAGCATTGTTTTGTTCAAAAACTATTGCACTTGCTTTACCATAAACAAATGACTCTAAAACATCTTTGGATTATGGAAGAAATAATTTTCATAGTTATTTTGCTGTGACTAATTTGACCATATTCCAACTGATCTTTAATTTAAAGCTATTAGGACGTCAGGAATGGGAGTTTGGTTTAATTACTATACGACATTATATACCCAGCTGAATGGACCAAAAAGGTGCAAGATTATAGGACAAGATATATAATTTGGGAAGTGCTTCTAGTTATATTACTCTCTGGCTGTTTAAATTTTATATTTTAGTCTAATAATAATAGTAATCTTAATAATTATTATTGCTTGTATAATAATTGTATAATTACTTGCATAATAATAATTATTATGGTTTACCATGTGTCTTCTAAGTTCTTTACATGGATTGTCTCATAATTATTATCACCATAAGCCTCCAGAGAAACCTAAAGATCTGTACTTGTTTTATTCCCATTTAATGAGAGAAAAATTATATAAAGTCTAGGTAACTTTTTAAAATGTCATAACTAACATTGCAGAATCAGTATGTGTACATTTGTAAGCTTCCTCCAGAAAATAACCTTCTTGTTAGTACACTTTAACTTCTGAGGTACATGTGCAGAACATACAGGTTTGTTACATAGTTATACATGTGCCACGGTGGATGGCTGCACCCACCAACCCATCATCTACATTAGGTATTTCTCCTAATGCTATCCCTCTCCTAGCCCCCAGCCCCCGACAGACCCCCGTGAGTGATGTTACCCTCCCTGTGTCCATGTGTTCTCATTGTTCAACTCCCACTTATGAGTGAGAACATGGGGTGTTTGATTTTCTGTTCTTGTGTTACTGAGAATGATGGTTTCTCAGACATCATGCACTGCAACTTCCCCGTATTGTGTATACCGCTGTGAAAGTAACCATTCTAAATTTTCTTTCATCATGTTATTTATTCCTTTGCTTACAATTTATAGTGCCTGCTTGTTACTGAGAAATGCACAATCATAGGTTCAAATCCTGACACACTGATTCTTGTTTAAACTGTTTTATTTTCAAGTCCTACACTAAATTTAGAACTAAAATTCCATACTATATTTGTGATGTATAAAGTTCATTTTAGCACTGATCTAAGAGAAACATTATTACATGATATCATATTATTTAATACACACATTTGTTGAGAGAAACACTGACGTACAAAGGCTTCATGTTTCAGAACTGAAGCATTTCATGGTTTTTCATATTTATAAAATTAACTGCACGCTGCTTGCTTCCTCAGAATGAAACCAATCAGCTGATCCTATGATCCTGTAATTGATCTGCAAGATTAATTCAAAATTCAACTAATTTCATTACAATAGGAATCTGCTTCATAAATCATTTAAATCTCTATTGAATCTGGGTAATTAATGAAGTTCACACTTCACAGATATTCAGGCTTCAAGAATGGCTATGCAGATATCCTTTCCAGTTCTTCTATATTTTCACTGAAGGTGGACTTTCAAATGCCTGGCTATGGAAAGGACTTACAGCAGAGCTCCGACTTTTTTTTTTTCTCTCTCTGCTGCAGCTCCTACCTTTTCATAGTTCCTCAGGGAAAACCTATTGAGCCAGAAATTAAAAGTTTAACCGATTTTGACTGGGTCAAGTTGGGATCATTTGTAAGGAAGGGTACAAAGTTTTTCTCAGCATTCCCAGTGACTAAAGAGAGAAACAGATAGGCAAAACAAATAAACCTTTGGTTATATCATGTCAATTAATAATTTTGCTTTATATTATTTTAACATTATTTTCATAGTTCATTCTCATTTATATTGTTACATGTATTTTAAATTTTTATTATGTTACTTAAATTGATTTATATTTTTATTATTCATGACATATTTATTAAATGTTTCATTCTAACCCAGCAGTTCTTAAGTTTTATGATGCATTAGAATCACTTGGAGGGCTCGGTACACTACATATTGATAGCTAAATTACTTCCCCGCAGGTTCTAATTTAGTAGGCCTTGTGTGGTACCCAGGAATTGGCATTTTCCAGGTGGCTCTAATGCTGCTGATCAACAGTCCCGACTGAGAACCACTTGTCTAGGCTTTGGGGATGTAGTTGGCATCGAGTAAAGGCCATTGTTCTCATTGGGAGATACAGACAACAAATAACTAAACAAATAAGCAAAACGCTGATGGTGATAAGTACTGTGAAAGGACCCATGGTCAGAAAATAGAGATTACCCAGGAATGGAAGTTAAGGACTATATTAACCAGAATAGCCAGAGAAGGTCTCTATGACCCAGCACGGTTATCTTGATGACTAAAACATAAGAAGCCATACATGATATATGACAGGCACATTCAAAACTAAACAAAAGAGGTTTGGCATGATTTTGACAAGATACCTCATCCTGGCTCTGCCACTCACTAGTTCTAGGACTATGGATAATTTCTGTTTTCACGTGTGTAAGAGGAGTAAAATTATTCCTATGTAGAATTTTTGTGCAATTAAATAAGAAAAAAAAAAAAACTAGGCTATTCTAGTTTCTGGCAAGATAATCAATAGGTTTCTTTTTCTTACCCTTATATTAGGTAATATGTCATCGATATATTCATACTAATTACCAAAATTTCAAATATTTATAATTTGGTAATGATTTTAGATTATTTTAATTATCTTGTCTGTTAGCTTTGTCACTGGAGAAAGAATTACAACCTGAGTGCATTTTGGCTGCCTGTATTATTCTGTAGTTTACCTTTGACACAAACATAACTTTAAAACTGGTTACAACTGTTGAAATGAATTCACAGAAAATTGTGTATTAGCCTTTTTATAATGTAAGCATGCTACATTTCTTATACAATATCCACCAATGTATGTGTCTTAATATAATTTGTTTATCCACAGTAAAATATTATACAAACTTTAGTGATTGGAAACATTCTTTTTTTATTCGAGACGGAGTCTCACTCTGTCTCCCAGGCTTGAGTGCAGTGGCGAGATCTCGGCTCACTGCCTTCCCGGTTCAAGCAATTCTCCTGCCTTAGCCACCATGCCCAGCTAATTGGAAACATTTCTAATGATAGTTTTTTCATACTGAGAAACTCAGAACTCCTACTAAATATTCATTTATTTTTTCATGCCCATACATTTGTTAATATCCTAAATTATAAGTTTCTATGAGTCTTGATAAACATCTATCATTGACTTTTGCACCACACTAGTACTTACCAGAGATATAAACAAAGAAAAAAACACGATAACTTTGTTGAAATGTACAGTCTAGTTGGGGTCAAATTAGATGACAGTAATTTCTGGAATGATGAGTATAACATAAAACATGCTTTAACATAAAGACAAATTACTATGAGAATTAAAAGGAGAGGTGATCACTAAGTCAACTTGAGGCAAAAGTCAAAAAAGAATTTTCTGAAAGAAATTATATTTTAGGCAAAGCTGCAAGAATAGTTAGGGTTAGGTTCAAAGATGGGGGTAATCCTTCTGTTAAGTTATTTCATGTACAAAGATTAAAAAGCTGAACTGAACAGGGTATATTTAATGAATACTAAGTACATGACATTATCTAATCATGGAAATAAGAGTGGAAAGCCAAAATGTAGCTGTGTATGGCAGTGAATGTTAGGTTGTCAGGCTCATTCAAATGAACAATATTAGGTTGTCAGGCTCATTCAAATGAACACACAATGGATAGTCACTGAAGGTTTGTCAGCAGGTGCATAACATTTATAATGTCAACAAATTTCAGCCTCAACAAATTGTAATATATGAGAACGATAGAGCAGGCAAAAAATAGCAAGATACTCTTCAACTTTAAATTACTTGCTTGTGAAGATTTAAATGTGACCCTTAATATCCTGAGCCCTTTTTAGGCCAATTAATTAGCACAACAAGCAAAAGTGGGTTAGCAAAGTATTCTTGTGAGTACTATGAAAAATTTTATTTCAGCATGGAGCTTACTGTTGTAATATATGTATTTTGCAATGCATCACCTACCTAAACAAGAAGACTCAATGCTACTGTGCTTTGATGATTAAATGCAAGTACCACATCTTGCTAATTATTTTAGTATCAGGTTAATTAAATAATAATATATTAAACTAATGTATTCATAATGCAATCATCTTAGGTCTTATTGAGTTCTAAAAATAATGAAGTTTTCACTATATGTAAAATTTTTGTGAATTAAGCTTTATTAAAACAAGTACATCTTCAAAATAATAATTTTTTTAATGAAAGAGGATCCACTTTGCTTTACAAATCCTCCTGAGTTAAAACACATATATTTTAAATAATGAGAAATATACTGAGTTCATGATATATAAGGATTTATGTATGTGATTTAAAAAAAACCCATCGATTTATGTATGTGATTTAAAAAACCCATCTAAGCATGGCAAGAGGGAAGTGACTGAAGAGGTTATTTGATGCCTATGGTCAGGCTATACTTTTTAACAAAAGTTTTTGTTGTTGTTGATGTTGTTTTGACAAACTGGAGTCACGGTTTGTCAGAGTAAAAGTACAAGTCAGTTAAAGATATATGCAGAGAGAATAGTATGATGCATCATTTAATTATTATAGGTAGGAGGCAAAAAGAGGCCATTGAGAGAGCTCTGGAGGATTACGGTAAAATGATAGAATCATTTTTTTATTTTAACTTTTAATCAACAATTCATATTTTATAGGAAACAATGTGATGTTTTGATATATGTATACATTGTGAAATAACTATATTTGCTAAAATAATGTAATTATTACCTCACACACATCATTTTCTGTGGTGAGAATTTTTAAATTTGATTCTTTTAGCAATTTTGAAAGATAATAGTACATTATTATTGGTTATGGTCAACATGCTATGCATAGATCTCAAAAACATTTTTTTCTTGTCTAACTCAAATTTTGGATCATTATTCCTAGTAACCAAATACAAAATCAAACTAAGTGTTGATAGAAAAGGAAGTGTGGTGTAAATAGACAAAATGATATAGTATTTAGTATATCTAAAAAGGAGACTATCATTAGGATGAACCAACAACCAACAGAATGGGAAAAAATTTTTGCAATCTACCCATCTGTCAAAGGACTAATATCCAGAATGTACAAAGAGCTTAAACAAATTTACAAGGAAAAACAACCCCATCAAAAAGTGAGTGAAACCTATGAACAGACACTTCTCAAAAGAATACTTTTATGCAGCCAACAAATATATGAAAGAAAGCTCATCATCACTGGTTATTAGAAAAATGCAAATAAAAAACACAGTGAGATACCATCTCACACCAGTTAGAGTGGCGATCATTAAAAAATCAGGAGACAACAGATGCTGGAGAAGATGTAGAGAAATAGGAGTGCTTTTACACTGTTGGTGGGAGTGTAAATTAGTTCAGCCATTGTGGAAGACAGTGCAGCGATTCCTCAAGGATCTAGAAATAGAAATACCATTTGATCCAGCAATCCCATTACTGGGTATCTATCCAAAGGATTATAAATCATTCAGTTATAAAGACACATGCACATATATGTTTATTGTTTACAATAGCAAAGACTTGGAACCAACCCAAATGCCCATCAATGATAGACCGAATAAAGAAAATGTGGCACATATACACCATGGAATACTATGCAGCCATCAAAAAGGATGAGTTCATGTCCTTTGCAGGAACATGGATCAAGTTGGAAACCATCATTCTCAGCAAACAGACACAAGAACAGAAAACCAAACATTGCATGTTCTCACTCATAAGTGGGTGTTGAACAATGAGAACAAATGGACACAGGGAGCAGAACATCACACACCAGGGCCTGTTGGTGGGGGAGGGTTTGTCAGGGGAGGGATGGCAGGGGTTAGGGTTTTAGGGAGGGATAACATTAGGCAAAATACCTAATGCAGATGATGGAGCCATAGGTGCAGCAAACTACCATGGCACGTGTATATACATGTACCCCAGTATAATTTTTTTAAAAAGAGCTTCCTTTACTATCATACACAGCTTCCTGCCCAAGCTTGGTCCAAAGTCCCTCTCATCTACTCCTGGCTCTACTTTTATTATTTTTTTCTTATATTGATGTATATTCACAAAGATTTAGCGATAAGATATTTTTATCACAGAATAATTTTAAATAATTTGAAACATCCAAATTTTCAAAAACAAGGAATTGCTTGATAAATTTGAGGAATATATTTTGGTCTTGGAATATTATAAAATCACAGTTTTTCAGAAATGTTTTTAATGAATATAGAAAATAGTTACAATGTTTATAAATATTGACAAAAGTATTTCTAAGCAGTAACATTGGATTCTTATTGTGCACGTATATGTGGCACTAATTGGTAACTTATGCTCTCATGTCTTTCAGAACAAGTGCCTTGTCTTGCATGTGTTATGAGGCAAAATTCAGACCTCTTATTTAAGAATTTCCTGACCATATGAAAAAATTCAAGCTGATTTCAAAAATGTGTATATCATCGTCTTATTTACCACCAGCATTACTGCAGCTCACTACCTCTCAAATGTAGCTTGAACTTCCATATAGAGAAATTTGTAAATACTCCTCTTGATTTGTTAGTATAATATCCACCTTACTGATTATATACCTGATATGTTGATATTTCTTTCAGTTATAGATTAAAGACCATTATTTAGGAGGCTGGCAGCATGTTTGTTTAAACTGTCTGAATTGAACAAAATAAAAATGTTTAAGCAGCTTAGACAAAGAGATATGAAAGCCAGCTGTTTGATCAAAATCCATATTTTGACCAAAACATAGAAATTATAGAATGATAGGTAAATATCCTGGAATGGCAACCTGAACATTTTGGCATCAAAACTGCCATACATCTATTTATCCATAAAAATATACACATGCACATATATAATGTTACATGGGATAATATCATATATGTTGTTTTTATGGATTATGCCGTAACTGTTTATTATATGCCCTCCCTTCTATATTTTTTCTTTAATATATTCCATATATAGACGTGTGTGTGTGTATATATATATATATATGCAAACTTTTGGTTTCTAAATATGAGGTGGACAGGGAATAAGCACGTTTTATACATGTTTTTACTCATGCAATTTTGATATATTACTAATCCATCTGTAGGCTCAATTCATTCTTCTACATAAATATGTAGTTATTAATGTTTTGGATATATCAAAATATAGTCAGCCACTGCTTTGTTGGTTTTTGTTCTTGTCTTCTTGAAATAATATTGCAATAAACATGCTCTGCACATATGCCCTTAGGAATTGGCACTTTATTCCTATGGCATAGCGGCTTAAGAGTGGAATTGTTATATATGCCAGTATAATAATTTTAAATTTTAATAGATATTATATGATGGTCTTAGAATTTAACACTTGAAATTTTCACCAGTGATGCATGAAATTCACTCACAATCCAAACAAGTTGCATATCCATTTAAAATTTTTGACAGTCTGAGAGATATACTTTGATAATTCATTTTTTATTTAATTTGTATATCCCCATTAGAGAGATGCAGTATATTCATACTATTTGGCTAATTCAATTTGCTCTTCTTTCTGTCCATAGTATTTGTTTAATAAAGGTTTTAAGTATATTAAATTACTACAGAAATTATTGCTTCTTTTGCTATGTGGATTAAAACCTATTGGCCCTATGAATAACTGGTATATTAGCATTGTTATAATTTATTTTCCAGAGAAATGGCTAAACATATTTAAAGAGCATTTATATATATTCCCTTTGTAGCTTGTAATTTTGCAGTCTTGAGAAGTAGACAGTCTTTACATTATAAATGTAATCTAGACTTCCATGAAAGATTCTTATTGTGCAATTTTGGACATCTAATTCTTTAATCTGACTGAAATATTTTTAATACTATATAGTACTTTAATTGTCATTTTATTTTTGTGGATATCATAAAAGCTTTATTTTAATTTTTGTGGATATCTAGTAGATGTATATATTTGTGGTATACATGGGATGTTTTGGTACAGACATGCAATGCATAGTAATCATGTCACATAAAATGAGGCATCCATAACCTCAAGCATTTATTCTTTGTGTTACAAACAATCTAATTATATTCTTTTAGTTACTTGAAAATTTACATTCAAATTATTATTGACTGTAGTTAACGTGTTGTGCTATCAAATAGGAAGTTTATTCATTCTTTCTATTTTTTGTACGCATTAATTCTCGCCAGTTGCCCCTCATCCCTCTATACCCATCCTGGACTCTGATACCCATCCTTCTACTCTCTGTCTCCATTAGTTTCATTGTTTTGAGTTTTAGATACCACAAATGCATGAGAACATGTGATGTCCTTTTTGTACCTGGCTTATTTAACTTAGCATGATGACTTCCAGTTCCATCCATGTTGTTGCATATAACTGGATCTCACTCTTTTGTATGGCATATCCTCTTACTGAATTGACCTCTTTATCATCATGTAATGTGCTTCTTTATCTTTTCTTTTAGATTTTGTATTAAAATATATTCTTTTCTGTATAAGCACAGTCACTCCTTTTTTGGTTTCCATTAGCATGAAATCTCTTTTTCAATCCTTTAATTTTCAGTCTATTTCTGTCTTTATGCATAAGTTGGTTTCTTATAAGCAACACATCATTGGGTCTTGCTAGATCTTGCTTTTTTTGAAAATCACTCAACTACTCTGTGTCTTTTGGAGACTTTAGTCCATTTTAATTCAATATTATTATTGATAAGTAGGAACAATCCTGCAATTTTGTTATTTGTTTACTGGTTGTTTTTTGATCATCTATTTTTTCTTTCTTTTATTCATGTCTTTATTTTAATGAAGTTTATTTTCTCTGGTAGTATATTTTAATTTCTTGGTTTTTATTGTTTTTATCAATTGTAAATTTTTTGATTTGAGGTTACCATGATGCTTGCAAATAATAACAACTTAACACTGTTTGCATATACAAACAAGCAAGCAAGCAAAAAGAAAATTAATGAATACTCTACACCATAATTTATCCCTCTGTTCTTAACTTTTTATTGTTTCTGTTTAAATCTTATTGTACTGTCTATATCTTGAAAAGTTGTTGTACTTATTATTGTTTATTGGTTCATCGTTTATTCTTTCTACTTAACAGTACTTTGCATACCACAGTTACAGTGTTATAATAGTCAGTGTTTTTCTGTGTAGGTGCTATTAGCCGTGATATTTGTACCTTCAGATGATTTCTTATTGCTCATCAATGTCCTTTTCTTTCTTATTGGCATATTCCCTTTACTATTTCTTATAGACAGGTCTGGGGTTGATAAAGTCTCTCAGCTTTTGTTTGTCTGGGAAAGTCTTTATTTCTCCTTAATGGTTGAAGGATATTTTTATTGGGTATAATGTTTTAAGGTAGAAAGTTTATTCCTTTAGCATCCATTAATACAATTTGTCATGCCACTATCTCCTGGCCTGAAAAGAAGTTTCCACTGAAAAGTCTGCTGCTAGATGTACTGGTACTCCATTGAATGTTATGTGTTTCTATTGCCTTACTGCTTTAAGATACTTTCTTTTTCCTTAACATTTGAGAGTTTGATTATTAAATGTCTTGAGGTAGTTCTTTTGGTTAAATTTTCTTGGTGCTCTATAATCTTTGAGGACTTGGATATTAATATCCTTCTTTACCTTTGAAGAGTTCTCTGTTATTCCTTTGAATAACCTTTCTACCCCTATTTCTTTCTCTACTTCCTCTTTAAGGCAGATAACTCTTAAATTTGCCCTTTTGAGGCTATTTTCTAAATCATTTAGGTGTGCTTTTTCATTCATTTGTCTCCTCTATGTATTTTCAAATAGCCTGCCTTCAAGCTCACTAATTCTTTCCCCTGGTTATCAATTTTGCTATTAAAAGACCCTGAGGCAGTCTTCTATGCCAACTGCATTTTTCAGTTCCAGAATTTCTGCTTAATTCCTTTTAATTATTTCCATTTCTTTGTTAAATTTATCTGATGGAATTCTGAATTGCTCCTCTCTGTTATTGTGATTTTTCTTTTTCTTTTTTTTTTTTTTTTTTTTTTTTTTTTCACTTTTTTTTTTTTTTTTTTGAGTTTCCTCAACACAGCTATTTTGAATTCTCTCTCTCTGATAGGTCACATACCTGTTTTTCCAGGATTGTTCCCCAATACCTTATTTAGTTGATTTGGTGATTACAGGTTTTACTGGATGGTCTTGATACTTTCTAGAGGTTTGTCTGTGCTGCCCATTGAAGAGCCGAGTATTTATTGCAGTCTTCTCAGCTTGGACTTGTTTATACCCACTCATCTTGGGAATGCTTTCCAGACATTTGAAAGGACTTGGGTACAGTGATCTAAATTATATCTGACTTAGGAGGCACCACAAGCCCAGTAATACTGTGGTTCTTGTAGACACATTGTGATATTGTGCTGGCCTAAAGCCAGAACCTGAGCAACGCCATCTTTACAAAATGCAAAACTGTTTTTTAAATAAGTTGCAACGGCTGCCCCATTCTCCTCACAATAACTGCTGGCCCTTGGAATGTCTGGAGACCCCCACCCTCGTCTCCACCCAGGAGGTGAATTACAAAATCCCCTGGCCCTTGGAATGTCTGAAACCTTTTCATCCCCATCCCCACTCCTCACCCCCACTCCTAAGGTGGTTTTTCAGGTATAAAAAGTTCGCACCCTCCTTTTGACACCACAGGTTAGAGAGACGTGAGTCCTCTGTGGTTGCCGGCATAATAAATGACCCTGCAATCTGGCATACTTTTGTCTTGGTGCTAACTTTCTACGCTTGGTCCAGTACAACAACATAGAAGTACCACCTTGATAATCCTGAAAAAGATTTGGAACAGCTATCTGGATTACAAGGTAAAGACTCTTGTTCTCTTCTCTGTTACCAGCCACCTGGAAATGGGTGGCTGTGGACATCACCTCTAAGACTCTGCAGGATCCTAATTAAAGCGAGAATAGCACTAGGTCTCATCGAAGGACCACTGCAACCACTACCTGACTACCACCTATGTTTGTTCAAGGCCCTGGGGCTCTACAATCAGCAGACAGCAAAGTCAGCTAGACTTGTTTCCTACATTTCTGGGCAGTGAGTTTCCCCCAGTTCTCAGATGTGTCCAGAGGTCCTGTCTGGGATCTAGAGTCTATAATAAAAATGCCTTGGAGTCTACCTGGTGTTTAACTGTACTGTGGTTGAGCTGGAACTCACAAGATGCAGTCCTTCCTTCCCCTTTCCAAAGGCTGAGGTTCCTCACCCCATGACTACCATTACCACAAGCACACTGGGACTACCACTGTTGTTTCCTAAAGGCCCAAGGTCTCTTAATTCAGCTTGTGGTGAATGCTGCCTTGCCTGGGACTCACTCTTCAGGGTTGTGAGCTCCCCTCTCGTCCAGGGGAGGTCCAGAAATGCCCTCCAAGGGCCAAGTTCTGGAACTGGGGACTCCCTGAGTCTGCTTGGTATTCTACCCCACTGTGGCTAAGCTGTTACCTGAATTCAGCAAGTCTCTGAGTCTTACCCAAGGCCATTGACATAGTACCTAGGTAAGACTGCTAGTTATTCAGGGCCCAAGGGCTCCTCAGCATGTGATGAATCCTGCCCGTACTATGTCATTCATTTCAAGGCAATGGGCTCCCTTCTGGTCCACATTGTGTCTACAAATGTCATCCAGGAGCTAGGGCCTGGAAAGGGGGCCTCATGACTCTGATTGGTGCCACATTCTTCTGTGGCTAAGCTGGTATTCAAGATGAAAATTAAAGTCCTCCCCACTCTTCCTTCTCCTCTCAACTGGAGGGAATGGATATCTTTTGGAGTCATAAGCTGTGCAGATTAGGTTTAGAGGAGGGATGATGCTAATACTCGCTTAGCTTTCCCAGCTGGCGTCTCAGCAGGTCACCCTACTCCCTCGTCTGCTGTCTCTGGGCCCTATTCAGCACTAGGACTTGGCCAAGATTTGCAGTCTTGGTGGCCTAGACTGCCTTTCCAGTTTATTTGGAGCCCCAGAGCACTTTAGCCCATGGTGGTGAGGCTTGTGAGATATCAAGTTTCCACTACTCGCATTGGCAATTCCCCTCTGCCTGGGGCTAAGTTCAACGCTCCCTCTGTGAGTGAGCAGCAGCTGATTTCAATGCTCCCTCCACGGGGAGCAGCAGCTGGGCCTGCTTTTGTTTTTTATTATAATAGGGCAACGCTGAGTTCAATGCCTCATAATTGTTGGCCTCTCCATCTTCCCAGTGCACAAAAATGCTCTCCACATCACGCTGCCACTGCTCGGGAATGGGGAAGTTGTGGCATTTTCAACTCAAGACTGTTTTTTCTACCTCTTCGGTGCCTTTTTCAGCAACATGAAGTTAAAAACAACATTCTGTGAGTGCTCACCTGATTTTTGCTGGTTATGAGGGTGCTATTTGTGTGTAGTTGTTAAATTGGCGTCTTTGTGGTGGGGTGACGGGGCAATGAACATTATAGCCTTCTATTTTGCCTTCTTGCTCTGCCCTAAGTCCTAGAAGGTTTTTCTATATGATGTAAGATAAAGATTCAGTTTTTATCTTCTTCCTGTAGTTTGTAGTAATGTTATTATTATTTAATAAATAGGTCCTTCTTTTCCCAATGTTCTACTTAAGATGTGTTTGCCATTTTCAGGAGATTAGATTAGCATGGCTTCAGTTTCACTTATATATGACAAACTGATCCTCATTAATACTTTCATCGTAATCTTTTAATCTGTTTGGAGCTAAAATCTTAAATATGAACTTTGAGAGCATTTTATCTAATCTAAAAGAAAAATCTGTCAAAATTCAAATGGAATTTCTATCAAATTCGTACACTAAAGGGGGATATTGACATTTTTACATTTAGATTTTTTTATTCAAAAACATGATATGTCTTTTATCTATTCAAGTATTTTGTTGTTTCTTAAAATCACTTTTCATATAGTTCAGATATTTGTTATATTAATTTGTCTTTCATTTTAATTTTTGGTTGCTATTTCAAATAGAATATATTTTCTTGCTATTTTTTAAGTTTTTGTTTCCTAGAGTAATACAAAATTGAACTTTTGGAGCCAGATCCTTTGTCATATTCTTATTAATTTTCAGGTTTTCATATTCAAGAGATTTGCTTTTGTGCTTTCTGATATTCAGTGTATATTAGTTCCTATTTGTATTTTATAAATTTATTAGTATGGGTTTTGAGTTTTATCAAATGACTTTTTATCATCTATTGAGCATTGCAAAAATATTCTTCTTTTAAAATGAAAAAAACAAAGCCAACAGCTGAACAACACTGCCTTAGAATATTTGACAAATATAGTTATGTATCAAGCATTTAAATGATGGAAAATAATTCCAATTAAATGAAAAGCAGTACATGAAGCTGTGGAAGACATATACAGCTGCGTGATTATGGTGCAGGTTTGGGGAGGAAACATCAATAACAAAAAAAGTGCAGAGTCAATATTTCAACTTCGCTGGCAATGATGACAAGTAAATAAAATGCAAATCAGTTATTTCAGTTGTTACTAAATTTAATGTCTTTACATCCAATTATTTTTTATTACAAAATGTACAAAAGGAGCAAGAAAAGAGAGATGATTTCAACCCAAATTTTGAGACATCAAGATTTTAAACACAAAGTTATACACAATATAGAAAATCATATTTGGGAATTGTGTGTGTGTGTTTATGAAAGAGAAAGAGTATGTGTGTTTGTGTGTGAGAGTTTGCGAGATTATATCTGTACCTCTGTGTGAAAAACCACTGAAAATCAAGAAAAAAGCTAAGAGTGAAATTTACCTCCAAGTGATTCAGAGTCAAGGTTGTTTTTCTCATATTAGAAAGCTGTTTACTTCATGCTGTTTTTGAGAAGGTATCTTTTGAAACACTCAGTGATACAATCCTGAGTGACAACAGCAGGAGGTAGAATTGGTTTTCTATCTTCAGTTTGGCAGAAAGGGCGATTGAAACTATAGGGTCAAGGATCATATGATCTAAAAGGCCAGGTGGTTTTTGTTGTTGTTATTGTTATTTTTTTTCAAGCCTGGAATAATGTAAGTTTTTCAGTTTGGTACTTGGAACCAAAAGCTTGGAAGGAAATACTTTTGTATGGAAAAACAAATAAATAAATCAACATGTTTAGCCTTGATACAAACTGTGTTAAAATGACACCGTGGTAAGTTTCACTTTTAAATAAAAACATTAAAAAATGTAATTATTATATCTTAAAATACTGGTGGACTGTATTCATGCAATATAAAATGTTAGAATTAGGTAAAAGTTTAAATTATCCGGCAAGTATAAAATAGTTTGTAAATATTTTATTTAAGATTAAAAGAGTATTGTATATTTCGTTGTTTCAAATAAAATTTAGTTCAGTTATAAAATACCTTCCAATATAAATTTTCATTATATTTTATTAAGACATTCACCATTTCAGAAATGGTACCAATATGGCACTGCCATATGGCAATCTCTCACTTTTTAAAATTCACTCATTTATCCATATTGATGGAGTCCCTAGTTGTGCCAGGCACCATTCATAATCTTGGATTCCATCAAGGAACTAAATAAGAATCCTTGCCCTTATGAAGCTTATATTGTAATTGAGGAGTCATATAGTGAAAATAACAGAGAAGTAACATGCATTTTATAAAACGTTGCAAAATGATAGGTGTTATTAAAAAGAGAAATGGGCTGAGGGAGTAATGCAACGTTGGGGTGACTGAAATGGTGATATTTGAGCAAGATTTGATGAGGTGAGGAAATTAGCAGCTGTTTATCAGGGAGAAGAGTGGTGCAAGCCAGACTAGAGTAATTGCAAAAGGTCCTGAGGGAGAGCATACTTGGCAGTGCCCAGGAACTGTAAGAAAATCAGCTTAGCTGGAAGACAGTGAACCATTAAGAGAGTAGTGGGAAATGCAATCAGAGGTAAAGGAAAAGAAGGATTAGAGCTTTGAAGTGGCTTTAATTCTGACCATATTATGTATTCAGTGAGATTTGTATGAACAGAATGCAGAGGAGTGTCCTAATCTAATCTGATTTACATTTTTTAAAGGATCACTATTATCTATTCTATTGGGGAGAGAATATGTCAGGGGTCCTGGGCTATGAAAAGTGTTTGGATTAATGGGTGTATTTTGAATGTGGAATCTCCAGGTTATTTTTCTTCTCTTTCTTTCTTTTCTTTTTTTTTTTTCTGATAGACAAGATGCAAGGTGTGTTAAAGAGAATAAGGTTAACTGCAAAGTTTTGGACTGGATAAGTGAAAGAATAAATTTGTCAACAACTAAGCGGCATTGTAGGTGGGTCAAGTCTGGGAGAGATAAATAACAAATTTGGTTTTATACAAGTTAAGCTGGCATTTATTACCGAGCCTACATAATTACTGTAGTTGAGTTGCAGAGAGACTATATGCTTTTCTACTGGACAAAATGAAATTAAAATATGACTAGTTGAAGATTTCTCCTGTGCATGAGAAAAAGCAAACTCCCCCAAACATAACTCTTACCAAATAAGACTACAATAACTCCCAAAAATCTAAGCAAAGGATTCTTTCACCACTGAGAAAGCAAGAAAAATCACTCCAGTAGCACATAAAGGGAAAGTTTACATGGGTTCATTTCTGCTAGCCACTCTTAAGTTTAAAAAATATTAAATGCCAATAAGTAAATCAATAAAAAAAATTGAGAAGGCCACAAATCGTCCTAGTAATTATGAGACTTTATTAGAGTTGCAGTCAATCCAATAATAAAATTTACTGTATAAAGTAAAAAAAAAAAAGCTTTAATTTTCAAAATAAATTTTCTTCACAAGTTATCACTTCATTGTTGGGGAACATTTGATGTGATATAAGTTAGATATCTTTAGGATAAATATTAAAACTACACAAATAACTAATTTAAAAAATCATTAAAATTTTCCATCAACAATATATATTTATTGCTCTCTGATATGGTTTGACTATGTCCCCACCCAAAGCTCATCTTGAATTGCAGTTCTCATAATCCCCCTGTGTCATGGGAGGGATCAAGGGGAAGGCAATTGAATCATGAGGGCAATTTCTCCCATGCTGCTGTCCTCATGGGATCTGATGGTTCCATAACAGGCTTTTCACCCTTTTGCTTAGCACTTCTCTTTCCTGCCATCATTTGAAGAAGGACACGTTTGCTTCCCCTTCCACCATAATTGTAAGTTTCCTGAGGTATCCCAAGCCATGTAGAACTGTGAATCAATTAAACCTCTTTCCTTTGTAAATTACCCAGTCTAAGGCAGGTCTTTATAGCAGCATGGGAATGGACCAATACAACCTTATTGTGTATTATATTTTCCCAGGCATTGACAATCAACTGAATGAGAGGGAGATGAACTTGTATCACACAGTTTACCATTTTTCTTGGTGTTGGAAAATGGGGGGCATGGAAATGTGAAAAGGCAATTAGTATAACAGATATTAATTGCTATGATGGTAGAAATAAAGTGTGCTTTCAGAGCAATTAGGCAGTGCAATTTAATGGAATGAAATTAATAACTCAATATATTAGTTTCCTATTGTAGCTATAACAAAGTAGTACAAAGTTAGTGGCTTAAAAAACAGAAATTGATATGTTCCATTGATACCTAGTTTATTGAGGATTTTTAGCATGTAGGGCTGTTGAATTTTGTCAAAGGCCTTCTCTGCATCTATTGAGATAATCATGTGGTCTTTGTCTTTGGTTCTGTTTATGTGATGGATTACATTTATAGACTTGTGTATGTTGAACCAGTCTTGCATCCCTGAGAAGAAGCCTACTTGATCATGATGAACAATCTTTTTGATGTCCTGTTACATTCAGTATTTTATTGAAGATTTTTGCATGAATGTTCATCATGGATATTGGCCTGAAGTTTTCTTTTTTAGTTTAGTCTCTGCCAGGTTTTGGTGTTAGGGTGATGTTGGTCTCATAAAATGAGTTGGAGAGGATTCCCTCTTTTTGTATTGTTTGGCATAATTTCAGAAGAAATGGTACCAGCTCCTCTTTGTATAGTAGAATTCAGCTGTAAACCTGTCTGAACCTGAACTTTTTCTGGGTGGTTGGTTATTAGTTGTTGCCTCAACATCAGCCCTTGTTATTGGTCTATTCAGAGTTTCAACTTCTTTCTGGTGTAGTCTTGAGAGAGTGCAAGTGTCCAAGAATTTATCTGTTTCTTCCAGATTTATTGGTTTGTGTGCATATACTTGTTTGTAGTAATCCCTGATGGCAGTTTGTATTTCTGTGGAGTTAGTGGTGATATCCCCTTTATTGTTTTTTATTGCATCTATTTGATTCTTCTCTCTTTTCTTTTTTATTAGTATTGCTAGTGGTCTATTTTGTTGATCTTTTCAAAAAACCAGCTCCTGAATTTATTGATTTTTGAAGGGTTTTTTGTGTCTCTATCTCTTTCAGTTCTGCTCTGATCTTAATTATTTCTTGTTTTCTGCTAGCTTTTGAGTTTTTCTGGTCTTGCTACTGCAGCTCTTTCAATTTTGATGAAACTTATCACAAAATAATAAAAGATATTTATGACTAACCCACAGCCAATATCATACTGAATGGGCAAAAACTGGAAGCCTTCCCTTTGAAATCAGGCACTGGACAAGGATGCCCTCTCTCACCACTCCTATTCGATATAGTATTGGAAGTTCTAGCCAGAGCAATCAGGCAAGAAAAAGAAATAAAGACTATTCAATTAGGAAAGGAGAATGTGAAATTGTGTCTATTTGCAGAGGACATGATTGTGTATTTAGAAGACCCCATCATCTCAGCCCAAAATCTCCTGAAACTGATAAGCAACTTCAGCAAAGGCTCAGGATACAAAATCAAAGTGTAAAAATCACAAACATTTCTATACACCAATAACAGACAAACGGAGAACCAAATCAAGAGTGAACTCCCATTCACAATTGCTACAAAGAGAATAAAATACCTAGGAATACAAATAACAAAGGATATAAAGGACCTCTTCAAGGGGAACTACCAAACACTGCTCAACAAAATAAGAGAGGATGCAAACAGATGGAAAAACATTCCATGCTCATGGTTAGGAAGAATCAATCGTGAAAATGGCCATTCTGCCCAAAGAAATTTATAGATTCAGAGCTATCCCCATCAAATTACCAATGACCTTCTTCACAGAACTGGAAAAAAAATAACTTTAAACTTCATATGGAACCAAAAGAGATCTGACATAACCAAGACAATCCTAAGCAAAAAGAACAAAGCTGGAGGTATCATGCTACCTGACTTCAAACCATACTACAAGGCTACTGTAATCAAAAGAGCATAATACTGGTACCAAAACAGACACAAAGACCAATGGAATGGAACAGAACAGAGGCCATGGATGCAATGCCACACATCTACAACCATCTGATTCTTGACAAATCTGTCAAAAACAAGGAATGGGGAAAGGATTCCCTGTTTAATAAATGGTGTTGGGAAAACTGACTAGCAATATGCAGAAAGCAGAAACTGGACCCCTTCCTGTTACCTTACACTAAAATTAACTCCAGGAGGATTAAAGATTGAAACATAAGACCTAACACCATGAAAACCCTAGAAGAAAACCTAGGCAATACCATTCAGGACATAGGCATAGGCAATGACTTCATTACTAAAACACAAAAAGCATTGGCAACAAAAGCCAAAATAGACAAATGGGATTTAATTAAACTTCAGAACTTCTGTACACCAAAAGAAACAATCATTAGAGCAAACTGGCAACCAACACAATGGGAAAAAAAATTTGTATTCTACCAATCTGACAAAGGGCTAATATCCAGTATCTACAAAGAACTAAAACAGATTTACAAGAAAAAAACAAACAAACAAACAAACAAACAAACAAACAAAAAACATTCAAAAGTGGGAGAAGGATATGAACAGACACTTTTTAAAAGAAGACATTTATAAGGCCAACAAATGAAAAAATGCTCATCATCACTTATCATTAGAGAAATGCAAATCAAAACCGCATTGAGATACCATCTCACACCAGTTAGAATGGTGATCATTAAAAAATCTGGAGACAACAGATGCCGGAGAGGATGTGGAGAAATAGGAACACTTTTACACTGTTGGTGGGAGTGTAAATTAGTTCAACCATTGTGGAAGACAGTGTGGCGATGCCTTACAGATCTAGAAATAGAAATTCCATTTGACCCAGTAATCCCGTTACTGGGTATATACCCAAAGGATTGTAAATCATTCTGTTATAAAGTCACCTGCACACGTATATTCATCGTGGCACTGTTTACAATAGCAAATACCTTGACGCAACCCAAATGCTCATCAATGTTAGACTGGACCAAAAAATGGTGGCACATATACACCATGAAATACTACACAGCTATAAAAAAATGATAAGTTTGTGACCTTTGTAGGGACATGGATGAATCTGGAAACCATCATTCTCATCAAACTGACACAAGAACAGAAAATCAAACACTGCATATTCACACTCATAGGTGGGTATTGAACAATGAGAACACATGGATACAGGGAATGGAGCATCACACATGGGTCAGTTGTCGGGGCTAGGGGAGTGACAGCAAGCGGTGGGGAGGGTGGGAAGAGATAACATGGGAAGAAATGCCAGATATTGATGATCTAGTAATGGAGGCAGAAAACCACCTTGCCATGTATGTACCTATGCAACAACCCTGCATGATTTGTACACATACCCCATAACCTAAAGTACAAAAATAAAAAAAAAAGAAAGAAATTGATTATTGTACAAGTATGAGTTTAAAAGCCTAAATGAGTTGTCAAGGATGCATTCTTTCTGGAGGCTCTAGGGAAAAATCTGTGTCCTTGCCATTGCTAGCTTCTAGGGACCATCTATATTCCTTGGCTCATGGCCATTTCCTCCATTTTCAAAGCTATGTGGTGAGCAATGGGAACTTTCAGTCCTGTTTTTGTGACAGATCTTTTAGTCCTATCATTCAGCAGGTCCTGAGTTATTGTCCTATATCCAGGAAGAATGAGGTATGTGGACAAATGGAGTGTGAGCATGGTGAAGAGGAGGTTTATTGAGCAGTAGAACAGCTCAGAAAAGACCTGCAGTGAGTAGCTCCTGTCAACAGGCAAGTCATCCCATAAAGTGTTCAGGGATTTCCTTTCCCATTGCTTATTTTTATCAAATTTGTGGAAGATTAGATGTCTGTAGGTGCATGGCTTTACTTTTGGATTCTCTATTCTAGTCTATTGGTCTCTCTGTCTGTATCAGTATCAGTACCATGCTGTCTGGTTACTATAGTTTTGTTGTATAGTTTGATATTGGGTAATATTATACCTCTGAGTTTGTTCTTTTTTCTTAGGATTGCTTTGGCTATTTATCTTTTTGGTTCCACATGAATTTTAGAATTTTTTTTTCTAATTCTGTACAAAATGTCATTGGTAGTTTGTTAGGACTAGCATTAAATGTGTAGATTGCTCTGGACAGAATGGCCATTTTAATGATAACGAATCTTCCAATCCATTAGTATAAAATGTTTTCCATTTGTTTGTGTCATCTATGGAATACTCTTTCAGCAGTGTTTTGTAGTTCTTCATGCACAGATTTTCACTTTCTTGGTTAAATGTATTCCTACTTATTTCATTATTTTTTGTGGCTATGGTAAATAAAATTGTATTTTTGATTTGACTCTCAGCTTGAACATTATTTTTATATAGAAATAATATGGATTTTTCTCCATTTGTTTTATATCCTGAAACTTAACTGAAATTTATTAGAATAAGAAGCCATTTGGTAGAGTTTTTAGGGTTTTCTAGGCATAGAATCATATCATCAATGAAAAGAGATAATTTCACTTCTACTTTTCATATTTTGATGTTTTTAATTTTTTTCTCTTGTCTGATTGTTCTGGTTAGGACTTTCAGTACAATGTTAAACAGGATAGTTGAGAGCGGGCATCCTTGTATTATTCTTGTTCTTAAGGGGAATGCTTCTAGCTTTTCTCTATTAAGTATGATGTGAGCTGTGGGTTTGCATAGGTGGCCCTTTTCATTTTGAGGTATGTTCTCTTGATACCTAGTTTATTGAGAATTCTTTTATCATGAAGGAATGTTGGGTTTTGTTGAATGCTTTTTATGCATCTATTGAGATGATCATATGGTTTGTAGTTTAGATTCAGTTTACGTGGTAAATCACATTTATTGATTTGCATATGTTGAACCAACCTGTCATCCCAGAAATGAATTCTACTTCATCTTGGTGAATTAGCTTTTTGATGTGCTTTGGTTTT
Organism: Cebus imitator; assembly: GCF_001604975.1. NCBI lineage: Eukaryota > Metazoa > Chordata > Mammalia > Primates > Cebidae > Cebus > Cebus imitator. Next base: position 734,381 of record NW_016107785.1, on the reverse strand, counting down.
GGTTTGATAGTATATTTTTGAGGATTTTTTATCTATGTTCATCAGGTATCTTGGCCTGCAGTTTTTTTTTTTTTTTTTTTTTTTTTTTTTTTTTTTTTTTTTTTTTTTTTTTTTTTTTGGTGTTTTTTTTTTTTTTTTTTTAGCAGGTTTTGGTAGTAGATTGATGCTAGCTTTACAGAATGAGTTAGGAAGGAGTCCTTTCTCCTTGATTTTGTTACTACCTCTTCTTTGTACGTCTGATAGAATTTGGCTGTGAATCCATCTGGTCTGTGTATTAGTGTGGTTTTGCTTTTGTTTTTGTTTTTGGTTTTTTGCTTTTGATTTTTTGGTTTTGGTTTTGCTTTTTTGTTTTGTTTTTTTAATTGTGATTCAATTTCAGAATTCAATAATGAATTCTGTTCAGGCTTTCAATTTCTTCTTGATTCAATCTTGGAAGGTGGAGTGTTTCCAGGAATTTACCCATTTCCTCTAGGTTTTCTAGTTTGTTTGCATAGAGGTGTTCATAATCGTCTCAGAGGATCTTTTGTATTTCAGCGGGAATTGTTGTAATGCTACTTTTGTGGTTTCTGATTGTTCCTTACATCTTCTTTCCTTTTTTCTTTGTATCAATCTTGCTGGTCTATGAAAGAACCGACTTTTGGTTTTGTTAATTATTTGTTTTCATTTTGGGGTTGCAATTTTGTTCAGTTCAACTCCTGATTTTAGTTATTTCTTTTCTTCTGCTAGCTTAGAGGTTAGTTTGTTTTTATTTTTCTAATTGTTCTGAATGTAATGTTAGATAAATACTTTGAGATTTTTTTAAAAACTTATTGAGGTAGGTGTTTAGCAGTATAAAATTTCCTTCAACATTGCTTTTGCTGCATTCCAAAGATTTTGGCATATTTTGTCTCTCTTTTGATTTATTTCAAAGAATTTCTTATTTCTTTGTTAATTTTGTTATTTACAGAAAAGTTATTCAGGGTTGTTTAGTTTTTATGTGATTGCATTTTATTGAGAGATCTTCTTGGCATTGATTTCCATTTATATTTCACTGTGATCTGAGAGTGTGGTTGGTATGATTTCTTTTTTTTTTTTTTTAATTTACTGATACTTGCCTTATGTCTGAGCATGTAGAGTATTTTCTATGTGCAGATGAGAAGATTGCCTATTATGTGGTTGACAGATAGAGTATTCTGTAAGATGTCTCTTAGGAAAAATTGGTGAAATGTTAATTCCAGAATTTCCTTTTTCTTAATATTCTGCCTCAAAAATCCATTTGAAGCTGTCCACGGAGTGTTGATGTATCTCACTATTATTGTGTGGCTGTCTGTATCTTTTCACATATCTAGAAACACTTGCTTTATGAATCTGAGTGCTCTAATGCTGGCTGCCTGTATATTTAAGATAGTTAAATTTTCCTGGTAAACCCATTATCTTTGTGTATTGCCATTTGTGTCCTTTTTTTACTGTTTGTTTAACATCTATTTTATTTTATATACAAATAGTGGCCCCAGCTTTTTTTTTTCTTTTTTTTGTGTATGATAGATCTTTCTCCAAAATTTCCTTTGAGCCTATGGATATTGCTACATGTGATATGGGTCCATTTAAAACAGCAGACAAATGAATATTGTATTTTATACAGCTTGTCATTCTGCCTTTTTCAGTGGGGTATTTAGACCATTTATATTCAAGATTAATATAAATGTGTGAGGTTTTGATCTCATTTTGCAGCTGTGAGCTGGTTGCTTTGTAGTTTCTATTGTCTCATTGCTTTATAGGGTCTATAGGCTATATACTTACATGTGTTTTTGTGGTAGCAGGTATTGTTCTTTTGTTTTCATTTTTAGGACTCAAACATCTCTTGTGAGGATGGTCTACTGCTAATAATTTCTCTTAGTGCTTCCTTGTCTGGAAAAGATTTTATTTATTCTTCACTTATGAATTTTTTTTTTGGCAGAATTTGAAATTCGTAGCTGGAATTTATTGCTTTTGAGAGAGGAGGCCCCCATTTATCTGCCTTGTACCCTTCTGGTAGTAGGGAGGGTAAAAGAGATAAAACACCTAGAAGTTATAATCAGTGGTCAGTGGACTTGCTGACACCACTGCCCAGACCACAGTAAGGCTTTGGGACTGGGAAAATAACTCCCTTCTTGGTAACTAATGTTTGTATCATCTATAAACCTTGAAAACATTGCAAAAAATGTTATCCTTACTGCCCAGAGCATGGCACTGAGTCACATACTCCACGTTAACATAACCCAAATCCGCTTCCTGGAAATACCTCTGCCAACTAATAATTTACTGCCTTTATCTAGTCCTTGTAAGCATTTCCCCTGACCCTCCCCGCAGGCACTAAATATGAACTAACAAACCAATGAAGCCAAAGAGTGTGAGGTCAATTTCCCAGCCAACGGGCCATGACAGTTTCACCTCAGTTTCTCCTTTAGAGTTGTAAGCCTATAAAAAGGGAAAGGAACTGCTTTTCAGGGAGTCCAGTTCTTGGGACATTATCTGCCGAGACTCCACAGCCAATGAAAGGTCTCTTCCTTCCTTACTCTGCTCTCTAAGTGGCTTTGTTCGAGGTTCATCCTGCTACACTTTGAGAATGCTAAAAATCTGCTCTCAATCTCTCCTGGCTTCTTAGGTTTCCACAGAAAAGTATGATGTTAGCCAGGGTTTTCTTATATGTGATCTTACTCTTTTCTCTAGTTGTTTTTAAGATCTTTTCTTTAGCGTTGTCCTTGAACAGTCTGGTAACTATATGCCTTAGTGATGTTCATTTTTTATAGTATCTCACAGGCGTTCTCTGGACTGTGTTTGGATGTCTACCTCTCTAGCAAGATTAACATAATTTTCTTAAATTATTACCTCAATTATGTTTTCCAGGTTGTTTACTTTTTGTCATCTTCTCTCAGGATGCCAATAATTTGTAAGTTTGGTCATTTTTAATAATCTCGTATTTCTTGAAGACTTTATAGATTTTTTAATACTTTGTTGTTGTTGTTGTCTGAGTTTGGACAACTTGTCTTCAACAGCCATTATTTTTTTCTTCTGCTTGGTCCAGTCTATTGATAAAGCTTTCAACTGTATTTTGAAAGTCTTTATGTGAGATTTTCAATTCCAGAAACTTTTATCTGTTTCTCTTTAAGGTGTTTATCTCTTCCTTCAATTGCTGGGTTGCTTCAGAAATGTCTTTGTATCAGTTATGACCTTTGACTTGGATCTTGTTCAACTTCCTTTCTATAAATTCTTTATCTGTCATTTTTGAGTTTCTATTTTGGTTAAGAACCATTCCTGGAGAGCTAGTGTAATCTCTTGTTGGTGTCACAACATTCAGACTCTTCATGGTGCCAGAATTCTTGTTCTGGGTTCTTCTCAACTGGAAATGCTGGCACCTCTAACTTTTGTAATAACTTTCATGTGGATAGCGTTTTTTCTTTTTTTTCACTATAATATTGCTTTTTTTTTTTAACGCTCTTTCTCCTTTTTAGGGGATGTGACTGTAGAGAATGCTGGGTAGTGTCCTTTGGCTTTGCTTCTGTGGCCCCATGCACTTCTGTTAGCAGGTGTTATACTGGGCTGTGCAGTTTGACCTACAAGCCAGTAGATGGTGCTTATAGGTGTGCATTGGCTCCAGCCACTGTGGCTGGGTATACATTTAATCTTTGTTACAGGCAATATGCTGATCCAGAGAGCACACAGTAGTTTGAACTCCCTGCTCAGTCTTTGGGGGATAGGAGGGAAGTTGGGAGGTACTGGACCAAGCAGGACTGCCTACAGAACCTCAATGGCTGGCACAAGTATCAACATTGAGGAAGAATTCAGCATGTGGCCACCAAGCATTCAGACAAGCACCTATGCATGGAGCTTGAAAACTCCTTGGCCTCAAGTTCTCTGCACAAGGATGAGGGGCTGCCTACACTCCTAATATAGGAGAGTGGGTGCTCTAGATGCCTGCTAATCTGCCTGGGTGTGGGTTGGTGAGAACACCACTTCACCATGGTCTCATCATAGGTAGGGTGGGACAACTAAGTCTTCTTATTCAATTGAGCAGGTGTTCTGAATGCCCAGAGAAACACCTGGCCATGGAACAGACAGGGCTTCCCTCTTCCTGAATCTTTGCACAGGAAGGGTGAGAGACTCAGTTTCCTAATCCAGTTGAGAAGTTTCTTCAAATGCCTAGAGACCTGCCTGTGTGTGAAGCAGGAAAGGGTACACTGCACCTCAATCTCTGTACAGAAAGTTTGAGCAGCTCAGGCAGTCAATATGGGCAAGCATGTGCTCTGAATGTCTGAAGATGGAGATATGTTTGAGCATAATATAGACAAGGCCTCTCTGCACCCAGATCTCTGCACAGAAAGGGAGGGGTGACTCAGGCTGCTAATCCAAAAGGGTGTATCCTCCAAATATCTGGAGATATGCCTGGACATGGAGCACAGAGTGTCCAGCTGCACCACAGTTTCTGCACAAGAATGGTAGAAGACTCGGGCTATTAATTCAGGAAAGCAGGTGATCTGAATGCCTAGAAGTCAGCCTAGGCATGAAGCAGAGAGGGCCTTCCTGCAACCAGATCTCTGCACAGGAACGGTAGGTCATCTCAGGATGCTGGTCCAGGTGAGCAGATGCTCCAAATGCCTGGAGACGGCACCATGATCTCTGTGCAGAAATAGTGGGGCGGCTCAGGCTGTCAGTACAGGATACAAAGTGCTCCCAATGCTTGAAAATATATCTGTATGTAAAGCAGAGAGGTGCTCCCTGTATCCAGATCTCTGCACAGGAAGTGCGAGGTGACTCAGGTGGCTAATCCAAGCACTCAGGTGGCTAATCAGGAAGCTTCTCCAAATGCCTAGAAATATGCCTGGACTTGAAGCAAAGAGGGCCTGGCTGCACCATGGTCTCTGCACAGGAAAGGTGGGGCAACTTGGATTGTTATATAGGCCAGCAGATGCTCTGACTGCCCAGAGAGCTACCTGGTCATGGAGCAGAGGGCCCTGTTGCACCATGATCTCAATTCTGGGGCACCCAGAAATGATACACACAGGCTGGTCCTAAGTTGCTAAGCTGGCCCTGGCTGCAAGTCTCATTGCCTAAGAGAAACCAGAGTTGCAGCAGTTCTCCCCTGCCACAGGCCTGCAACAGGGGAAAGGACAATTCTAGCTTCTGCTGTTGAAGAATTTTTTACAATTCTGGCTGTGGAGGCACCTAAATGAGTCCATACAGGTGCTCCAATATCTGGCTTGAGACTAAAATTCTTGTGTGACCACACTATTGGATCACCAAAGAATGACTGACTGTATGTGTTTGGATTAAAAATGGTGTCCTACTCTGAGTTTTGCATATGGAACAATGCCTGCAGCTTTTTCTAGTGATTTTTTTTTTCTTTGTGTCTCCAATCCTCTTCCCAGGTTAGTTTCAGAGCTTGGGAGAAACAAATTACTTTCCCTGAGCCTGAATTGCTCAAATACCTGGTAGAAAGTGGGTCACAGATGGAGTCTGTGTGCCTCTTTCACATACTGGGGCTGGATGCTTTCATGGGGCCTGCTTGCCTGCATTCTCCTCCCTTGGGTTTGGGATGTCTTTCAGTTTTGATGGATTCCAATTTTCTTTTTTGAATTAAAGCTCACAGAATCGATATTTATGCACTCTTTTGCTATTTCCAAGTGGATGAGTAACACTAAAAGCCTCTAATATACCACCTTATAGCAGGGCGAGGCGGTGGGGGGGGAGTGAACTGTAGCTTTTACAGTTATAAGTCTTCAAGAGTCATGGTTAGGTATTCTATAGAATGTTCTCTAATCTGGACTTGTGTGATGTTTTTGTCATAATTAGACTACATTCGTTGACTTGGGGAAAAAATATCCAATTGTTGAAGTGCACTTCTCACTTTATGTCATAGATTACATGATACCCACATACTGTGACAGGTGATGTTAACCTTCTTGACTTGCATAATATAGTGTTCACCATGTTTCTCTGCTAAAAAAAATAATATTTCCTAGTCCTACTTATTCCTTGAAATAAAACCTAGCCTACCTTCAAAAAATAAAAGGATGAATTAAGCTCCCCTCCTAGAGAAAAGAGTATTATGTATATTATCTATAAGAAATATTTCACAAATAATATTTTTAAATCATAGAGAAATAAACTTGTATTGCAACTGCCTATTGATTATGAATAATACATATATAAACATTTTTATATTTATCTTGTAACTGTTTTTAAACTATAAAACAAAGCAGATAAAGTTGAATTCTACTATATTTACCTGTTTGAACTTCCCCTTTCCTAGTACCTTCGAATCAACTACCAGCAGAAATTTGAAGTATATGCATTATTTCATGATTCTATTCTTTTACTTCCTGTAGGTAGCCATAAAAGTTAGCATATTATGTACTCAAATTTTTATACAAATAATTTTATAATTATTTTTCTTTAATATTCAAAGTTAATTTGAGATTTATCCATGTTGATACCAATATATTAGCCCATTAATTTTGCCTGATATTAGGTGTTTTATGGTTTGAATATCATGAAGAATTTATACATGGAATTATAGATGGACTTTAGTATGTTTTCCATTTGGGGGCATTATAAATATTACTCAGTGAATGATATAATTTTCTTCTTGTGCATGTAGGAAAATATTTATATTGAAGTTGTTTTTTTAACTGTTGCTATATATTACAATTATCTAAGGAGTTTAAAGAATGTTATTGCCAGAACTGGAACCCAAATTAATCTCTAAGCAGCAGATCTGTGTGTATGTTTATGTATACTTATCTCTCTATAGCTCCTTAGGTGTCCAAAAAACAGTAGGTTTTGGAAACTGCTACTTTCACATATATGCCTAGAAGTGAAATTGTGTGGGTTTTCCTTGAACTTCATTAGGTATTTCTGTTTAAAGTGGTTGTACCATCAATATGAGTTTTTTCACCCTTAAATTCATATTAATACCTGAAAGTAACTGATTTATATCTTTTCTTTAAAAGTGTACTTCATTGTTGTTTTAATATGTTCTTCTCTGATTGCTACATGTGAGGCATTGGACCAATATACTTTTATTTTACGTTTGTAAGTATGTAAATACTCTCAGTATGATCTCAACGTCAGTTTTATTAGTTTTAGTGACACAAAATGGCAATACAGCACCTGGCCAAACAATATTTGTATCAAGATTTCTGGCAACAGCTCAGGTGCAGTTTCAAGGCATTTCCACCTAATCTCCACTGCCTTAGTTGTACAAGAAGAAGTTGAAGTAGAAAATTCTCCTACTATTCCTAGTGTTTATTTTATACTTTGCTTGGCACTTAGCCTTTCCAGGCTGTCAGCATTTATCATTGGCAGCACAGAGGCAAGTCGTCTGGAGGAATTTTGCAATAAACCATTCTGATAAGCAGGTACCAATTGAACAGTTAACATTGAACATTTATTTTATATTTTTACATTTGGAGAGCTGTGTTTAGGGAATGTAAATTCAGGAACAGATCCCAGATTCTGTTAGAGTTCATAACAGCTGTTAACATTTTTACCCAAACTAATGAAATTATACATCTTTTCCTATGTTGTCTTTCCATTCATGTTTACTCTTCTGTAAATTACTTATTTATAGGTTTTGCTTATTTAGTATTTTACTACATTATCTGTCTTCATCTTATTAGTTTGTAGGAGTAGAAAAGACTACTGAATGCTAATTTTGTTTTCAAAGTTGTCAGTATTTTTTCTAATCCTATATTGAACTTTTTAATTTTGTTATAATTTCACACTAAAAGCTAGAAGTGACTCAGGAATATTCCTAGAAACATACATGTATGTAATATATTGACATACATATGTATGCACAGAAACATATACATGTAGTTATATACATGTGTACATGCAACTTAAATTGTTCATTCAACTGGTGGGTGAACTGAAATATAGATTTTGTATGGGGATCCATGGCCGTGGACAGGAGAAGAGCTTAAGGAGCCCATGAACCATACATTAACAGCATTAATGTCGATATTATTAACAAAATGATAATTTTGACCGAAGACCAGTTTAGGGAATGGATTTTAAATCATAGTTATTGAGGACAAACATTCAACATGTACTTACTGTAACGTTTGAAAAAATTCAAATTATTTCATATCTCATGTTTCCAATCTTTATTTAAAGGAATTGCTTTATTCCATATTTATCCCATCATAAAATATATAAGTCAAAAGAGACCACAATGGAATAGTAAGTTTGACTTTTAGGCTTCTAGAAAAGTATATGACTTATTTTTTGTGTTTAAATTGTAGAACATATGGTAATTTTTATCAGATTCTCTTACTTGAAAATGGGACTATATGTTTCTTTTTGGAAAATCTGCGTGATGTTACTGAGACATAATTGGGTAGCATTCCAGACAACCAACTGGACCCACTTGCCAAACAATAGAAATAGTATGTACAGATCGTGCAGGGCTGTTACATACTTATACATGTGCCATCGTGGTTTGCTGCATCCAACCTGCACAATCTGCACATGTACCCAGAACTGTACCAAGATATGTTTTTAAAAAAAGAGAAATAGTATCTTTAAAACTCTGCAGTACAGTCCCTTTGTCTCAGTCATTTATCAGTGAGAAAAATGAATGCAGCTATGTACATTGCCAAACAGCTCATATAAATTTTAAAATCTTACTCTAGATGACAACACTTCTAAATATAAACTCCTTAGCTTTGAAGTGAGATATATTGCATCTATGTCCAGGCACACTGTGGTACTCCAGAAAGCTGCCTTTCTTTCTCATGTTTTATTGCAGCTCTTTGGGTTTGAAGTTAATTTGTTACTCACTTTGAAATCACTAGCATATTTAAAACAGATTTTCATGACATTTACCACCTGGCTTGATTTACTACATTATTTAAAGAACTGAGAACAAATTACCCTTCTTCAATTTTCTAATGTCCTAAAGATATCTTTCAATTTATTCATGCTGATAAGAGTAAGCTGCTCCAAACCATTGGGGAAGTCTCTACTTATCCATCACTCAGATACGTAAGATTGGAACAATTATGCAATTTTTAAACCATTAACTGCAGCATCTTTTTATATAGAAAATATTGTAATCAACATAAAGTTTCACTATATAATGATGGATACATAACATGTAGTATATTCACATAAAAATACCGTAAAATGATTAAAATAATGAAACTAGATCTACACAGATAGAGCACAGAAGTATACCGTTTAGTAAAAAATAAAGTTGAAAAAAGATGTGTAGAGCATATTATCTATGCAAATGTATGAAGCAATTTTAATGATATGTAATATACACAGATATACTAATACATATATATTAATAATAAGTATACGGTATATTTAAAGAATGTGTAAATATGGATGTCCCTACTTGTTGGACTAGAGAAGGTCAGGAGTGGGATTTGAAGTTGAAAGGTTTACTCTATTTATATATAATGCCTCTTATTTGTAAAATTATTTTAAAAATTATAAACTTGTAATATTTTATATAATTGTAGTAAAGAGGCCAGGTGTGATGGCTTATGCTTGTGATCCCAGCATTTTGGGAGACTGAGGGTGGGAGGATCACCTCAGGTCAGGAGTTCAAGACCAGCTTGGCCAACATGGTGAAACCCCATCTCTACCAAAAATATAAAAATTAGCTGGGCATGGTGATCCCAGCTACTCAGGGGGCTGAGAATCACTTGAACCCAGAAGGTAGAGGTTGCAAGATCACACCACTGCAAACCAAGATTACAGCACTGCACTCCAGCCTGGCCAATAAGAGCAAAACTCCATTTCAAAAAAAGAATTGTAGTAAAGATGATTTTCAATTAATTTAAATCTTGTGGTCACTATTTGGGAAAGTTTGTAGATTAGTGTCTCAAGCTTACAGAAGTATAATCATAGAATATTTAAAATTTATGAGGATTAATAGAATTCATAAATTATTAATGTTTATGAATAAAAAACTTTCTGGTAATTTTCTTTCTTCTGTTGAGTTTGGGTTTGGTTTGTTCTTGTTTCTCTAGTTCCTTGAGATGTAACCTTAGAATGTCAGTTTGTGCTTTCAGTCTTTTTGATGTAAGTGTTTAAAACTATGAGCTTTCCTTTTAGCACCGCCTTTGCTGTATCTCAGAGGTTTTGACAGGTTGTGTCATTATTGTCATTTATTTAAAGAATTTTCTAATTTCTATCTTTTTTGTTGTTGTTGTTGTTGTTGTTGTTTACTCAATGCTCATGCAGTAGCAGCTTATTTAATTTCCATGTATTCACATGGGTTTGAAGCTTCCTATTAGAGTTGATTTCTAGTTTTATTCCACTGTGGTCTGAGAGAGTGATTAACATAATTTCAATTTTCTTAAATTTATTGAGACTTGTTTTATGGCCTATCATATGGTATATCTTGGAGAAAGTTCCATGAGCCATTGAATGGAATGTGTATTCTGTGATTGTTAGATGAAATGTTCATATATATCATTAAGTCCCTTTGTTCCAGGGTACAGTTTAAATCCATTGTTTCTTTGTTGACTTTCTGTGTTGATGACCTGTCTAGTGCTGTCAGTGGAGTATTGAAGTCTGCCACTATTATTATGTTGCTGTCAATCACATTTCTTAGGTCTATTAGTAATTGTTTTATAACTTTGGGAGCTCCAGTGCTAGGTGCATATATCTTTAGGATTGTGACATTTTCCTGTTGGACAGGGCCTTTTACCATTCTATAATGTCCCTCTTCATCTCTTTTAACTGTTGTTGTTTTAAAATTTGTTTAGTCTGATATACAAATAGCTAACCCTACTCATTTTTGATGTCCACTTGCATGAAATGCCTTTTTCCATCCCTTTATGTGAATTCTTATGTATTAGGTGAGTCTGCTAGAGGCAGTAGAGCAGAACTAAATGAAATTGAAACAAAAAATAAGTACAAAAAAGTAAATGAAACAAAAAGCTGGTTTTTTGAAAAGATAAATAAAATTGATGGACCATTAATAAGATGAGCCAAGAAAAGAAGAGGCAAAATTCAAATAACCTCACTAAGTAATGAAATAAAAGATATTACAACTGATGTCACTGGTATACAAAAGATCATTCAAGGCTACTATGAACACCTTTATGCACATAAACTAGAAAACTTAGAAGAGATGGATAAACTCCTGCAAAAATACAACCCTTCTAGCTTAAATCAGGAAGAATTAGATACCACAGCTGACCAATAACAAGCAATGAGATTGAAATGGTAATTTTAAAATGACCAAAAATACAAAGTCCATGACCAGATGTATGACCACTGCAGAATTCTGTCCAACTTTCAGAGAAGAATTGGCAACATTTCTTTTGACACTTCCACAAGATAGAGAAAGAAGGAACCCTCCCTAATTCATTATATGAAGCCAGCATCACCCTACTACCAAAACCAGAAAATGACATAACCAAAAAATAAAAAAAGCTACAGTATCCTTGATGAACATTGATGCTAAAATTCCTAATAAAATACTAGCTAACCAAATCCAATAACACATCAAAATGATAATCCATCATGATCAAGTGGGTTTCATACTAGGGATGCAGGGATGGTTTAACATATGCAAGTTAATAAATGTGATACACCACATAAACATAATTTTAAAAAAAAGAACACTTCAATAGGTGCAGAAAAAGCATTCGACAAAATCTAGCATCCCTTTATAATTAAAACTCTCAGCAATATCACCATACAAGGAACATACCTTAATGTAGTAAAAGCTGTCCATGACAAACACACAGCCAACGTAATTCTGAATGGGGAAAAGTAAAGTTGAAAGCATTCCCTCTGAGAACTGGAACAAGACGAGGATGCTGATACTCAATACTCCTCTTCAACATGGTACTGAAAGTCCTAGCCAGAGCAATCAGGCAAGAGAAAGAAATAAAAGGCATCCAAATCAGTAAAGAGGAAGTCAAACTGTCATTGTTTGGGGACAATATTTACCTGAAAACCCTAAGTACTCCTCCAGAAAGCCCCTAGAACTGAAAAAATAATTCAGCAAAGTTTCTGGATACAAGATCAATGTACACAAATCAGTAGCTCTTTTATAGAGCAACAGCGACCAAACAGAGAATCAAATTAAGAACTCAACTCCTTTTACTATAGCTGCAAAAAAAAATGAAACACTTAGAAATATACCTAACCAAGGAGTTGAAAGACCTCTACAAGGAAAATTACAAAACACTGCTGAAAGAAATCATAGATGATATAAACAAATGGAAACATATCCCATGCTCAAGGATGGCTAGAACCAATATTGTGAAAATGAGTATACTGCCAAAAGCTACCTACATATTCAACACAATCCCCATCAAAACATCACCATCATTCTTCACAGAATTAGAAAAAAAAATTCTAAAATTAATATGAAACAAAAATTAAAGCCTGTATAGCCAAAGCAAGGCTAAGCAAAAATAACAAATCTGAAGGCATTACACTACCTCATTTGGGGACTTGTGGGGAAGGATGGAGGGGGGAGAGGGATAAGACTACAAATAGGGTGCAGTGTATACTGCTCGGGTGATGGGTGCACCAAAATCTCAGAAATCACCATTAAAGAACTTATTCATGTAACCAAATACCACCTGTACCCCAGTAGCTTTTAGAAAAATAAAAATGGGATGAAATAAAGTAAATAAATTAAAAATAAAATAACTTTCTAGTACATTATTTCTAACTTTATACTGAAATTCTGTGAAGACTGATAAATATATAGACCAAGTACAAATGAAACCCCTCTCTGAATGGTCTGCCTTTAAAACATAAAAATACATTGCATTTGAGCCCATGAATATAAACGTAACATACAGAAGTACTATACTGCATAATATTTTAGGAATACTCCTTGTGTCTATTTGATATTATGTCACAAAATATAATTGTTATTTATATTTATATATAATAGATTAAGTATTAAACATACGATGATTATTCAATGTTTTAAAGTTTTTTATATAATTTTGAATTATTTCGATGTAAAAACATATTTATATTATTTTCAAAAGATTTTTAGCTATATTTACATTAAATTTTGTTATACTGATAACATCTTTCAACGCATTAGCCTACATTTATCCTTTGACTTTCCTTTATAAAAAATAATTTTAGTCCAATATGTTCTTTTTTAAATATCACATCTGATTTAATTATTCTGAATAAATTCTGTGGTTTCTAAATTAAAATATCTATTTAGTAAAGTACTACCATTATGAGTCCCATCAAGGAGAAATTGCTTAGGAACCCATAAAAATATTCTGAAAATTTATGGTCAGAGTAGTTCTTGATCAGGGATGGTTAATTCTGAAGGAGTATGTTATTTAAAATTAAATTTGTTTACAAGTGATAAAAAAGTTCACAGGTAATAGTGACATAAGCCTGATAGAACTTATTTCTCCCTTGTTTAAAAGTACAGGTATATGGCTCAAGGCCAATAGGGCAATTTTGTGATTGTCTCCCTGCCTTTTGCTGCTACAACAAAATACCACAGACTAGGTCATTATAAATAAGAGAAATGTATTTCTTAACAATTTTGGAGCCTGGGAAGTTCAACATAAAAATACCAGGAGGTTCAGTGTCTAGTGAGAACTGCTTTCTGCTTTCAAGATGGTGCCTTGTTGCTTTTCCTTCAGAGTGGATAAGCTATGTGCTCATGTGGTGTAAGAGATGAAAGGAACAAATTTCCTCCTTAAGACTTTTGTAAAGGCACTAATTCATGCATGAAGGCAGAAACCTTATGACCTAATCACAGCCTAAAGGCCACCTCTCTTAATACTGCTAAGCTGGCAATTAAGTTTCAACATGAATTTAGGAGGAGACACATTCAAACCATGGCAATGATCATCAGGCATCAAGGCTGCTACTCTCATACCAGAAATTTCAACATGTAGCTTCCACTTGTAGAGCAACATGACTACCTGGCTCCAGTCATCAAGTCTCCTTAGCCAGCAGGATGCAGGAAAGAAAAAAAGGGCATGCTGCTTTCCTTTAAGGAAGTGTTCTGGATGTAATACATATCACTTCACTTACAGTACTTTAGCTAGAATGCATACGCATGGATAAATCTTCTGTAAGAGAGTGTTGGCACTGTAATCTTTACTCTCTGTGGCATGTGCCAGGCAAAAATTTGAAAGCTTTCTTTTATTGTAGAGGGGAAGGAGAGTAATGATTGTGGAATACTTAGAAACTTCAGCTGGTCTGACTTTTTTTTTTTTTTTGCTTTTTTTTTTTTTGCTATTGGTGTCTTTAAGACTCAGTAATACATAAATGAAGGGTAATTTTTCTTGTCATAAGTCAGTAGATTCTGTCAAGGTCAGTTTGCCTATGTTGTTGCCAGGGAACTTTTGTCAGTTCGTGTCTGATATGTCTGAAATACTACCTAGCTTACCACAGTTTAATTGAATGGAAGATAACTACATATATCAGGGTTGAGTACAAATATTAGACCTTTTTCTTTTTTCTTGAAAAGTGTAGATGTTTTTTCAAATTCAGAATTCAGAATAACATTAAGATGTTTGCCATTTCCATAGAACTTTGTAGGATGAGTTAGTATGCAGACGACAATAGCAACTCTTCAGAATTCTGCATTTATCTCTTGTTAATTGTGAACAGCAGGCTCCTCTGTCCTGAAGTCAGAGGCTCTTACACTGAGGTGACATCAAGATGTTTTACTAAGTCAGAGAAGGGTACAGATATGAGAGAACTTGCAGACCCTTTCTCAGGGGAAGTATGATCTTGTTTTGGAAAATAAAGTTGATTGGTTCCCACATTTGTATATTATTAGATGATGATAAATCTGTTGTAAAGATTAAAAATATTTTCTGTTTTCTATCTCTGTACAATAAATTACCCCAAAACTTAGCAAAGTAAAACAAATTAAAAATTACTATCTCACAGTTTATGTGAGCCAGGAATCAGGGAGCCACTTAGCTGGGTGGTTCTGGCTCAGTCTTTCATGAGATGGTGGTGAAGCTATTGGCTGGGGCTGCAGCTTCTGAAGGCTTGTCTGTTGCCGGACATTCTCTGTCCGAGATCACTCACATGGTTGCTGGCAGAATATTACAGTTGCTTGCTAAGTGAGTTTCTCCAAAACGTTGCTCATGACATGGTTTCCCTCAGAAAAAGAGATGAGAGATAGAGGAGAGACAGAGGAGAGACGGGGGGGGGGGAGAGAGAGAGAGAGAGGAACCAAGACAGAATCCAGAGTCTTTATAGCCTAATTTAAAAAGTGAACATACATCATTTCTGTTGAAAAAATAGCTAGGAATGCAGCCAACAAAGGAGGAGAAACATTGCTACAAAGTAAATTATAAAACACCCCTCAAAGAAATCAAAGATGACACAAATAAATGAAAAAAGTTACATGGTCATGGATAGGAAAAATCAATATCATTAAAATTACCACAAATTTTAAAGCAACTTATAGAGTCAAATGTTAGTCCCATTAAATTACCATTGATATTATTTACAGAATAACAAAAAATTTAAAAAAATTATATGGAATCAAGAAAGAGCCTGAATAGGCAAGGCAATTCTAAGCAAAAAGAACAAAGCTGGAGATGTCATGCTACCCAACTTCACCCTGTACTGCAAGGCTATAGTAACGAAAACAGCGTGATGCTGGTACAAAAACAGACATATACACCAATGGGACAGAATAGATAGGCCAGAAGCCCAGAAATAAGGCTGCACACCTACAGCTATCTGATCTTTGACAAAGCTGACAATAACAAGCAATGGGGAAAGGACTCTTTATTTAATAAATGGTGTTGAGATAACTGGCTAACCATATGCAGAAAACTGAAACTAGATCCTTCCCTTAACACCATCTACAAAAATCAACTCAGGATGGATTAAAGATTTAAATGTAAAACCCAAAGCTATAAAAACTCTGGAAGACAACCCAGACAATACCATTCTGGGCATAGAAATGGGCAAAGACTTCATGACAAAGACACCAAAAGCAATTGCAACAAAAGCAAAAATTGACAAACGAGATCTAATTAAACTAAAGAGCTTTTGCACAGCAACAGACACTATCAACAGAGTAAACATGTGACCCAGAAATCCCATTACTGGATATATACTTAGAGGAATTTCTCTTATAGAGTGGGACAAAATGTTTGCAAACTATGCATCTGACAAAGATCTAATATCCAGCATCTATCAGGAAATTAAACAAATTTACAAGAAAAAATGATCAACCCCATTATAAAGTGGGCAAAGAGCATGATCAGACACTTATCAAAAGAAGACATGCATGTAGCCAACAAGCATATGAAAAAAAGCCTCAAAATCACTGATCATTAGAGAAATGCAAATGAAAATCACAATGAGATACCATCTTACCACAATCAGATGGCTATTATCAAAAAGTAAAAAGTAACAGATGCTGGCAAGTTTTTGGAAAAAGGGTGACACCTATATATTGTTGGTGGGAGTATAAATTATTTCAACCATTATGGAAGGCAGTGTGGTGATTCTTCAAAAACCTAAAAACAGAAATACCAGTTGACCCAACAATCCTATTACTAGGTATATACCCAAAGGAATATAAACTATTCTAGCATAAACATATGCACATGTATGCTCACTGCAGCAATATTCACAATAGCAAAGACATGGAATCAAACTAAATGCCCATCAATGATAGACTGGATAAAGAAAATGTGGTACATATTCACTATGGAATACTGTGCAGCTATGAAAAAATAATGAGCTTATGTCCTTTGCAGGGACATGGATGGAGCTGGAGGCCATTATCATTAGCAAACTAACTGAGGAACAGAAAACCAAATAATACATGTTCTCACTTATAAGCAGGAGCTAAATGATGAGAACACATTGACACAAAGAAGGAAACAACAGTCAGTGGAGGCTCTAAGATGTTGGAGGTTGGGAGAAGGGAGAAGATCAGGAAAAGCAACTAATGGCTACTAGGCTTAATAGACGGGTAGCTTAATAATCTGTACAGCAACCCCCACCCCCAGGACACAAGTTTACCTATACAACAAACCTGCACATGTGCTTCTGAACTTAAAATAAAAGTCACGTTTTAAAAAAATCACTTCTGTTGTGTTATTGTGTGCAACTGGACACACAGAACAAATCTAATACAATGTGACAAAGAAACACAGAACAGTATGAATACCAAAAAAGCAGGGAAACTGGGGACCATTTTGGAGTCTGACTACCATATATATATTAAGCATTTAGCACTGCTTCACTGTAAAAACTGCATCAAAATGGTTACTGTTATTATTATTATTATTTCGTAAAGCAATCCATGGTTTCATTATGATCTTTTTGCAGATCAGGAAAGTGAAGGCCAGAGATTTTCTGTTTCATTTGTGGTCACAATGTTAGTATTAGTTCATGATAAAGTCTAACTTTTTTAAATGCCAGATCCCATGATTTTTCTACCAAAATCAATACAAAACAAAAACCACACTCTTATCTCTAACGTGTTTATGAATGTACATGTATGAACACATTCAATATGTCAAAAAATGAACTCCCAATCTTGTCCCAGCTCTAAGCTGATTCCTCTAGCTGTCTTAATTAATGGCAATTTTCTACTTACTTTCTCAAACCCAAACTTGCAGTCAGTCTTTGTCTCATCAGTCTACATACACTCTATCAGCGCATCTTCTCAGTTGGACATTTCAGTCACTTCCATTTCACTTGTTAGCCCAAACTCCTCCTGTTCCAACATACCATCATCACTTACTTAGATAATTGCAATAGCCCCCTTCAGTGTGTTCTCCATGAAGCAGCCACAAAAACTCTATTAAATGTCACCTCGTACTATTTGCCTACACAAGTTTTCTGATGATTGCCCATGCCATTCCCAGTTAAAGTCAAGGCATTTCATGGTGCACACTTTCTGGTGCTATTTTACCTTTCTAATGAGTCTCTTAGGTTTCTTCCTATCATTTGGGGTATCTCCTATGTTTCTTTCATTCGTGCTATATCCACCTCATTTGTTTGAATTTGTACCAATGTTTAAACACTCAAGTCCATCTTCCTGGACATGTTTTCCTCTGCCTGGTGCCCCCTTATCTGAAAATTTTATACTTCAGGTATTTATTCAACTACAAATTCTCAGTCAGATGTTTCCTAACTATCCTGATTAAATCTTATGCCCTACCCTACCCAGAACTCCCTATCCTCTCCCTAGTCTACCTTTTCCTCAGTAGTTATCAAAATCCAATATATTATCTGTTTTACTTCTTTTTTTATGTATATATGTGTTTTATTTTTCCCATGTTCTCTTAATCATAATATAGTTATATTTGACCATAAATGCCATAAGGGCAGGATGCTTATATATTGAGATCAGGGAAAATACTGTTAAGAAAAACTTACTGTAATAGGGAAAGAGAGACACTACATAATAACTAAAGAAATCGAACATAAATTATGACAATAATAAATGTGTATGTATTAAGCAGTATAGTTTATGACTATATCAAGACCAATGACAGAATTACAAACCCAAAAATTTAAATTGACATTAATGGCAAGAATGTTTAATTAACCATAGTAGTAAACAACAACAGTGATAATATAAAAATGCAGACCAATGCAGCTAAAAAATCTGATCTCATAATTTTAGACGCTCATAAACTGCCCAATTGACTGAAAAGATATATGCTTCTCAAATTAGCTTGGAATGATTATAAAGTTTAGTAAATATCTACCATCTGACCAAGAAATGCCATTCTTAGGGTACTTGCCCAAAAGAAATTAAGGCATATTTCTATACAAGAACTTGTACTCAAATACTTATGGCAGCTTTTTAAACAATCACTCAAAACTGAAAACCACCCAAGGTTCACAAGCAGGTGACTACATCAACAGATTTTGCTATATTCATGCAGTGCAATTGTATTCAGCAATGAAAAACTTGATTATTACTGTATTCATTCATATGAATGGCTTGGAAAAGCACAGTAAGTGAAAGAATGCAGATGCAAAAGACTAATAACAGTATGATTTCATTTATGTGAAATGCTAGAAAAGTCAAAACTATGGTGAGAGAAGTAGAATGGTGGTTGCCAAGGTCCAAGGAAGGCAATCAACTGCAAAGATATGCAAGAAAAATTTTGATGTGATAGGAATGTTCTTTATCTTGATTATGATGATGGTTACTCAATTATATTTTGCAATAATAATTAAAGTAAGCACTTAAATGGTGAATCTTATTTTATGTAAATATACCTCATGCATCTGTTTCATTAAAACAAATTCAAAATGTAACCAAAGATTCAACAAACCAAAAATGAAAACAAAAACATAAATTTGCACAACTATATTATTGAAATCAACAGTAAAAAGCATTTTACAGTGATGAGTTTTGCCAAATTTTTAGTAGTTTTACATAATAATCTTATAATAAGTGAAGATAACAAGGCAACAAATGTAAACTCTAATTGATATTCAAGGTTTAAATTGTTGCTAAGTTTCTCCTCAGGAATTGAATTTGTGTCATTCTCTATTAACCAGTAACTTTGCTGATTTTGTTCCAACAATCAAGTCCTTAGAGAGCATTTTATACACAATAGAAACAATCAATGATCAAAGGAATGAAGAAAGCGAATAGATTACCAACTAAGTATGAAGCAACCCAAGACTTGGCTCTTGGAAAGTGACAGCTTAACACAGAAATGAAAAGTGAAAGAATCTTTCTGTTGAACTATTCAGACAGCTGAAGAGACAAAGAAGCAACCAGTGAATCCTTCACTGGGGCAGAGAAACAACTCTGAGGTGCTGATGGAAAAGGAACTGTGCTTGTTCTTCAACAGTGAACTCCAGCATTAATTTCCTTCTCTCGCTGTCTTATGGGGAACCAAACTCAGTCTGAATTAGATGCTTCCTCCCCCCACAGATATTTGGAATAAACATTCACGTCATTCTGGGGACAAATATCTTTACAATTTATTTGTATTCTTAGCATCTGAACTTACAAACACATAGAAAAGTTCCTGGAAATTTTCAGTCAGAAAGTAAAATGTATTATGTAGATGGACATAGCATAAATAAAATCTGACAGATAGAAGTGCCCACACTCTTTCAGCGTGACTCCAAAAAATTTAACTTGAACCAGTGTGGTGAAGTTGAAAGGATTAAGATTTTTGCAATTACAAATGTTAAATATGAACTCATGAATATCTTCAAGGCCTTTATTTGAGGGAAATTTATTTTTTTTCATTGATTTTAGAGCAGTGATTCTCAACACTGGCTTACATTACAATCATAAGGTTTTTATTTTTAATACTAATTTTGAGCCCCATAACAATAGAGCCTGTGACAAGTGATTGGGGTGGAGCACAAGCATCTGTATATTTTAAAGCTCTCCAAAGTGAGTTCTGTGTAGTCAGTGTTAAAAAATAGCAGGTCAAGAGAACAGGGATGTGATAGGAATCAATGGAAGTTGAGTCAAAATTAAGTTTTTGATTTGAAGAAGATGTTAGGGTGGAAAACTAATGTTATTTAGAGAGGAAAAAGAGAACAAACCCTGTGAAGCAGAAAATAGTCTGGCACAGTGGCTCATGCCTGTAATTCCAGCACTTTGGGAGGCCAAGGCAGGCAGATAACCTGAGGTCAGAAGTTCGAGACCAGCCTGGCCAACATGGTGAAACACCGTCTCTACTAAAAATAAAAAATTATCCAAGTGTGGTGGCACATGCCTGTAGTACCAGCTACTCTGGAGGCTGAGGTAGGAGAATCGATTGAACCCAGGAGGTGGAGATTGCAGTGAGCTGAGATCACACTGCTGCACTCCAGCCTGGGCCACAGAGTGAGACTCCATCTCAAAACAAACGAATGAACAAACAAACACACAAACAAAAACAGGCAATAGATGATGTCAGTTTTGATTAATGCAGTAAAGAGAAGGCCAAAAACAGAAACCAAATGTGCAAGACTTTTTAAGCTGGAGCAATTAGAATTTGATGGCCTTTTGGATGGGATGGGAAGAACAACATTTAGTTAGTCTGTATATTTGTGCATAACAGAAAGCTTGACAGAAATATCATGGGGCTTCAATGCTACTGACATTAATGAATTAAATAATTTAGTAATTATTAATACTTAAACATTTTATGTTTATTATTTATTTTGCACTCTGTAAATCTTCAAAAATATTCATTTAAATTATTTCCTGTTGTAAATAGTAGCTAAATGATTTTATATTTACTTGTTTTTTATATTCTGAATTTTTTTTTTTTTTTTTTTTTGAGACGGAGTTTCACTCTTGTTACCCAGGCTAGAGTGCAATGGCGCGATCTCGGCTCACCACAACCTCCGCCTCCTGGGTTCAGGCAATTCTCCTGCCTCAGCCTCCTGAGTAGCTGGGATTACAGGCACTCACCACCATGCCCAGCTAATTTTTTGTATTTTTAGTAGAGACGGGGTTTCACCATGTTGACCAGGATGGTCTCGATCTCTTGACCTCGTGATCCACCCGCCTTGGCCTCCCAAAGTGCTGGGATTACAGGCTTGAGCCACCGCGCCCGGCCTTATATTCTGAATTTTTAAAGACTGTTTTGAAACAGTCTAAACTAATATCCACAACATCTCCTTCTTGTTATCTTTTGCTTGTTTGATTTTTGTTACTGTGAGGAGTAAAGCAGAACAGTATCTCAGATAAATCTATGAGACTCTGTCTTAACTCCTTCACAGAGCAAATTAATATACCCTGTTGGGTTGAATCCAATCCGATTTCCTTCAGGTAAATTTATGTCACCCTGATAATTTTATTACTGAATCTCAGAAATTCTTTGCTATAGCAAGAAGCACCCTCTGAATACAAGTTCACTGTGATTCGATACAACAGATTAAACCTGATTTACTTGGTTTTGCTTTACTCTCCACTTCAGAATGGAGTTTAAACATAGAAACAGTAAGGTTAGTCACACTGGTCCCATTCTTGTTAGAAATTCCCCAAAATTCTTAGACTGCTTTTGGCAGTTAGAAAAATGAAACTCAGATTTAGAAATAGTTGTATGTTGTAGTAAGATAAGCTAAGTACGTAATGGAATGTTCTCACATGGGTTACACCTTACTGTAAGATCAAGGCTACAGTGATTTAATGTAGGCATAACTGAAGAAGGAAGAGAAATGCAAAACAATGTGAAAACAAAGCCCCTCATTCTTGTATATGGAAATTGTTTTAAGACGCTATCCGTCATTAATTTCTTATTACACAATAATTGTGAATATGTAATTTATTCAACCTCTCTTAAGATATCTCACAAAGAATAAGATGTTATGAGTTTATCAAAACTTCTCAACTATTTAGGCAATGCCATGATATTACTGCTTTCAATTATTAAGGCAAAGAAAAATACCCAATTTTTACATCAGGAAAGCATAGCAGAGAAAAAGGATCAGTTAGCTGAATCATGTTTTATGATCATATCTGAAAAACTGATATGTTACCACACATTTGCAATCCTAAAATCATTCTCTTTGGAACTCAGTTACTGACTCCAACAACATTAATGTATACAGTGGTTATTTAAAAAGTATTTGTAAAGATGTATGTACTAGTTTGTTCTCATGCTGCTAATAAAACATACCTAAGCCTGGGTAATTTATAAAGGAAAGAGGTTTAATTGACTCAAAGTTCTGCATGGCTGGGGAGGGCTCAGGAAACTTACAATAATGGTGAAAGGGGAAGCATACGCGTTCTTCTCCACATGGCAGCAGTAAGGTGCCAAGCAAAAAGGGGGAAAGCCCTTCATAAAGCTATCAGATCTCATAAGAACTCACTATCATTATCACGAGAACAGCATGAGGGTACCTGCCCCCATGATTCAATTACTTCCTACGGTGCTCCTCCCATGATACATGGGGATTAAGGGAATTAAAATTCAAGATGATATTTGGGTACAGAGTCAAACCGTATCACATAATAGATAATAATTCCAATTAGTTTTCCTCTTATAGGAACAAATTTGGGGTGTAAATAGATATATATATTTTTAGATATAAGGGAAGCGATAGAGTTACAGCCCAAGAATAGACATGAAAAGCTATAATTTTGTCACATATTTCATTACATTAAACAGTCTCATGGTCTAAATTTCACGATAGAGTAGTAGGATTCAAAGAGGATAAACTATTATTTATTCAAAATATTTTCTACAGAATGGACATTTTTCAATTACAAAAATAATCTGGATCTATATCTTTATTTCCATCTGTTTATTAGATAAATATTGTAACTAATACCAGTAATTAAAAAATTGATTTTAAAATTGCATGTTATGCAAGCAAAACATTTCAAATTTTTTTTAAAAAGTTAAGTCTGATTAGACTCATGTGTCATCCTAATAAATACACTTAATTGATTAATTATATCTTTATTGCAACTAATGCCAATCAAATCAAGAACTGTTTTCTCTGTGACTGATTCTCAGTGCCTAAAGGCACTTGACTCATTTCAAAGGAAGTACTTATTATCTCTTCTTCACTGCTTAGATAAATACCATCTGACTAATGGGTGACTCCTCCTGGTTGACATTCAGTTTAAGGTTAACAGATAATCATTTTATTAAGCAGGTTTATTATTTGTATATTTTATTTTATTTAGGGTTGTTTTTACAATGCTATTGAGGTCCTTTATATCTTATTTTTTGGCACAATGAACATAGGTATTACCAAAAACAAAAACAGACATACTAGAGGAGTATTCCTCTAGTATATCTTTTTCTGAAAGCAGGTAATTAATTGAGGTTTATGGTATACCTAATATGAAGGTATACATTCTATTAGGTATACGTTTATTTAGATATGTTGTATACATAATATTAGGTTTGTGGTACACACAATATGAAGATTAATTTAACAAAGCATTTATACAAATGGTGGATTGGACATTGAAGATAAGTAATATTCTCTCTGTAACTTTTCTGAATATATAAAATATGAATTGGTAATAAGATTTCAAAATAAAGAATACCTCAGTTCATTTCTGAGAATGAAGTACTATTAATGTCCTTGATTTCATAGTATCTCATGAAAGTCAAAAATCTTAGATTATCTGGAGTTTGTGTTTAGTGATAGATCCATAGGTGGGGTGACTTTGGAAATTTGTCTGTGACCAGGCAGTAAGCTTCAGATCCCTGTTGAGATTTGAGTAATCTGGTCCAGAGCAGGAATGCCACAGGCAACTTGCAGGCCAACTAACAAGAATATATAGCATGTCCAGTTGATATGCAAATCGGTATCATACCCAAGGCAAATGAAATCAGTATCCCCATGTTCAATGAATGAATGAATATAAGAAATGTGGTGAATCTCTAGACTTCTTTTCCTACATAACTGGAACTTTGTATTCTTCAACCAGCATCTTCCTCATTTTTTCCACCTTCCTATCCCTGATAACCACCATTCTAATATCTGCTTCTGTGAGCTTGACTGTTTACATTTCATGTATATGTGAGATCATGTGATATTTATCTTTCTGTGTCTGGCTTATCTTACGTAGCATAATGTCCTCCAGATTCATCCAGTTGTTGTAAATGTCAGAATTTATTTCATTTTTAAAGCTAAATAATATCTTACTGTATATTTGTGTGTGTTTGTATCACCTTTTCATCAATTAATCCATGAATGCACACTAACATTGTTTTCACATCCTGACAATTGTGAATAATGTGATAAACATGGGGGTACAGATAAGTCTTTGAGATACTAATTTCATCTCCTTTGGAGATAGATTTAGAAGTGTGATAATCTTGAAGTTCAATCTTGAATATAAATAAATGTTTTGTACAAATATTTTTATTAGTGCTAATGATAGAAGGGAAACATGATTTATTGAATTATGATATGTGGGAATATTGGGCATAATTTGAAAGACCTATTGTACCAGAGGTTCAAAATAATATGTAGGCAAAGAAGACAAAAAATGTAATAGGCCTAACTATATTAAAATTTATGAATTAAATATGTTAATGCTATGTAACTTACTGTGATTAATTTTTGGAAGTTAGGGTATGAGTCTTATTTTCTTTTTTTACTTTATCATATTTTACACATTTATAACCAATTATTGTTTTTATAATCAAATATCTAAAATTGATTTCATAATCCCATCCTCATCCTTAACTAGGCACACCTGTATATTTCTATACTTGAGTTAATGGGACTCCTTAGATATCTTTTGATCTTCCTTCCTACTCAGCCCCAACATTCATTTAGTTACTAAGACACTTTGTTCAACCTCCAAAATATCTCATATCTGTACTCCCTGATTTCTATTTCTATTGCTATTGGTTTTGTTCAGTACATCCTCAGTTTTCTGTGGAAGTGTTAAAATAGACTACCAACTGCTTTCCTTGGTTCCAATCCAGCTCCACCTTCTGTTTTTGCCTCAATTTCTCTTCCAAGCTGCTGCCAAAAAGATATTTCTAAAGCGCAGTCCTGGTCATGCTATTGCCCTGATTTTAAAATCTGGAATAATTCCCCATTTCTTACCAGATTAGACATTTTATCATGTCACTCAAAACGTTCAACAGTCTGGCTTCGATTTGTCTCCTGATTTTTCCTTTGCCCCTAATACCAGCACATGTGCACACACATGTTCATGCACACACATAGAGCATATAACTCACAGAGGGTCCAGTTATATATACTGCTTGCTATTTGTGAAAGACTCCATGCATTTTCATTTTTGTGCATTTGTGTATGTTATTTTTCTGACTTGACATATACTTCCATTCTTTCTAAGACTGACAAAGTCTTATGTATTCTTCCATGCACAGTTCAAATTGTCTTTTCTACGACACACACAAATATTAAACACTTGTCAATGCTCCCAGTTTTCTGAAGTTCATATTTTACACTGTATTGTGAATTGTCCTTTCCTCATCTTTGTCATTATGGATAGCTATGCAATTAGTTTATGGGAAACAGAGACTATAATTTATTCATTCCTTTTTCCATTAGTGTCCTGAACTGTATACATCATGTTACAGATGTATTTTCAATAATTTGTGAGTTAAATATAAATGAACAAGTGCCATTCATTTATAACTCATTCATTTCTAAAAAATGTTATATTTTTCTTTATTATTTTTTTCTTCTGGTGAACTAAATCTTGCTATATATCTGTTACATGGATTGCTATTTTCTTGTCTTTCCCTCCTATTCATTACTTGACACACTGCAATCTGCTTTTCAGTCCCATACCTTATTTGAAAAGATCCTCGCTAGGATCACCATGGCAAGGCATCCTGCAAAACTCAATGACTCTGTTTACCTAGTTTTACAAACAAATTTGTATTAGTTTTATAGACATTTTTCTTACTTAAACACACTTCAGTTTTGAGTCTGTTAAATAGTATCTGTTTTGAAATTCATCTCTCCTTGGTGATTTCCTACACCTCCCAGATTGGCATTTTTCTAACGCTCTGGCCATTATGTCTCAGCCTACTGTGAGGATTCCATTTTTTCTTTCATTCCTAAAATGTTGGTTTCCTTTTAGCTTCTTTTCTGTATACTTTGTCATTCATTGTCTTCAGTATAGGCCCCTCCAACCAATAATCAGCATTCCAGATCAAATGCTTTTTACAAAATATGAATCTGATTGTTTCAGTTCTCTATTTAAAAATCTTAAGGATTATCATAAATCAGTTTATATAAACATTTTTTTCTTATGTAATGTGTGTTACATTAAAAAAAAAGATATGTAAGTTTCAATCCACTTTAATATAATGGACATATATGTCATCTCACAGGTTAAGAAATAAAACTTCAAAATAACGAATGAGTTTCTTATGATCCCTACTCTGAATAAACTGTATTTCATCTCTCCACCTAAAGAGAATCACCATTCTTAATATTGTATTTACTTTTCCCTTGCTTCTTGTAAACTTTCAATTTTAGAAAACTTCTAGATTAATAGACTTACTGTGAAGAAAATAGACTTCTCATATATCCCACCTCAGTTTTCACTACTGTTAACATCTGACGTTAGCAATGTATATAATTGTCACAGTTATTGAAAAAATACTGATACACTATTAATTGAAACTTGTATATTATTCAGATTCCCTCAGTTTATTTCTGTAATGTCCTGTTTATTTGAAGGATTTTCTCCAGAATACAGCAATATTTTTAGTGGTTGTTTTCCCTCTTAGGCCTCTCTTGGTTGAGTCAGTTCCTCAGGTTATCCTTGCTATTGATGACTTTGACATTATAAGAATTTATGGCCAGGTATAGTTTGTAAAATTCCCTTCAATTAGAATTTGATCTGTTTTTCTCAGTCAACTGAAGTTATTTAATTGTAAGAAGAATTTAACACAGATGAAGTGCCATTCTCATCCTATCATATCAAATGCACATTATATCAACATAACTTATCAAATGTTGAACTTAACTTTGATAAGCTGGCTAATGGATTTATTGGGATTCTTTCAAATTTTTCTGTTTTTCCCTTTTATTCTTTGAAACAAAGTCACTATGTACAACCCATACTTGAGGAGTGGGAAGCTATTCTCCGCCTCCTTGATGGTGGGCTAGTTACATAAATTATTTGAAGTTTCTCTGAATATTTGTCTCTTTTTTCCCTTTTGCTTATTCATTCAATTATTCATTTATACCATTAAATTCATGATATTTATCTTACATTTTAGATTATCATCACATACCACATTACACATTTTTTGCTCAAATTGTTCTAGCTTTGGCCGTTGAAAATTTTCAGGTGGTTCCTGTGCTCCTCTACTGTAACACTGTAATTGTGTTAGGTTGGTTTGAGTACAGACACCTTGATTTACTATGGAATTATGCCCTTACAAACCACTGGAAATGGAAAATATTATAAGTCAAAAATGTATTTAATACACGTAACCTACTGGTCATCATAATTTAGGTTAGCCTACCTTAAATGTACACAGAATACCTTCACCACAATTGGTCAAAGTAACCTAACACAAAGCCTATTTTATAAAATATTGAATATTTTATGTAATTTATGAACACTGTACTGAAAGTGAAAAACAAAATGGTTATATAGGTACTTAAAGTATGGTTTCTACTGAATGCTAATCACTCTTGCACCATCCTAAAGTGGAACCATTGTAAGTTGGGAATGATCTGTACTTTCTTACTTTCTATGCTACAAGACACTCCAGGCTCATTTTGCATGTATCATGACTCAGCCCTACAATCAGCCATTTCTCCAAGGAGCACTAGTTTATTTATTTTATTTAATTATTTATTTGAGACAGAGTCTCACTCTGTTTCCTGGCTGGAGTGCAGTGGCATGATCTTGGTTCACTGCAACCTCCACCTCCCAGGTTCAAGCGATTCTCCTTTCTCAGCCTCCCTAGTAGCTGGGATTGCAGACATGTGCCCCCAAACGTGGCTAATTCTTGAATTTTTAATAGAGACAGTGTTTCACTATGTTGGCCACACTAGTCGCTGAACTCCTGACCTCAGGTCATCCACCCACCTTGGCCTCCCAAAGCGTTGAGATTACAGACATCAGCCACCATGCCCAGCCCCTTGTTTATTTTATTGAAGAATGGTGTTAGAAACCAAAATCTAGGTGCCAGTGCTCTTATTGTTAATGGAATGTTGTTGCTTCTAGGTTGTCTCAAAAGGCAGAACAAGGAAATATTTGCATACACACACAAACAAATATAAAAATATTCAATATTTTTCATGTAATCATGTATATCTACATTAAGGTAAACTTATGTCTCCAACTCTAATTCATTGTTACTTGAATTATTCTAATCTCCCCACCTTATGTGTAAAATTGGAATTTTAAATTTAAATTTGAAATGTTTATTATTTTGACATAGGTTCTGCTTTCTTTCTATGGTCCTGGTCCATCAGAGTATAATAAACATTTTAATTACTAACATGTCAAACTTTAAGGTACTAAGGATAAATATCTTTCAGTATTTCCTTTAGTAAATCTCATTTGTTCTTACAACTTTCACTGTTATAATTGTGGTTCAAGCCACCAACATATCTCATTTGTTTCTATGCTAGGAGTTTTCCTCTAACTTAGAGTAAAAGCCAACATCCTCTAGTAATCTGTAAGACCCTCTCTGATCTGCCTTCCTATTAACTTCTCTGACTTAATTTTCTCACATCACTCTACACCACTTCACTCGCCTCCACCACAGCCTTCACTTCTACAACATGTCGATATTTCTCAACCTCAAGGCATTGCACTTGTAACTCCCTCTGCCAAGAATGTTCTTCCACAGAACTATGTACAATGCAGGTCTTCACTCCCTTCTGGCCTTTCTTTAAATATTCCCTTCCCTGTGAGGTCTTCTGTACTACATAAAATTGAAGTGGTTCCCAAGATGAAGTCAGCTTTAATTTTCTGCATAATATATTGGATAAATTTCCATGGTGATCAACTGGCCTTAGAGAGGAAGTTTGCATCGTTCACAAAGAAAGAATCATTGAGCTCTATCTGAATTTTCATGGCACAGACTGTTTTACTCCTTCTCAGTGTACTAATCCTACTATGGCAGGTCCTTCTGTTCCTATTGGTTGATTGTGGAAGATCCCACAGTACATAGATTCATGCATCTCACCTTTTCTTTCACCTTTGAGCTTCCTTTTACTGCTGAGGCTATATGTATGCACTGGTTACCCTGATTGGAGCAATAAGGCAAACCTGGCACACGGCATATACATATTTTTTGAACTTTTTTGTGCTCATTATGTATACTCTAGCTTGTTCCAAGGATGCCACTGCTGCTAATATTGGGCAGATAACATAACTTGACAGTATGCAAGAATTAATGTTCCATAGCAGGAATCCACAACTATGGCCAGGGGCCAATCCAGTCTGACGTCTATTTTCAAAAATAAAACGTAATTAGATCCCACACATACTCATTCATTTCTGTATTGTCTATGGCTGTCTTTGCACTATATCAGCAGTGTCAAGTAGTTGCAACAGAGACCCAGAGGTTTGTAAAATTTGGAATATTTCTAGGTGTCCTTTTACATTAAAAGTTTGCCAATCTCTCCTCTATGGGATGAATTTCTGATCAACAGTTGATGAAAAAGGAAATATCATGGTTTCATCAGGTCTCTCTAAGCAGCTTTGTTTTCTGTTGGAGCTATCATCAGTTCAGTAATGTGCCACTTAGTATTTGATTTTTTTTCCTTCACTGACTTATTTCTGTTTCCACTTCACTTTTGGTTACAAAAATTTTATTTTCTCTTTGGGAAAACATCAGTACATAAGGTTTATCTCAGTATTTACAGTCTATGAACTACCTTAATCACAACATATGATTCCATTATCTCCAACACTCCTGATCGCCATTTACTTTATTTTTTTTTAACAAACAGCATCTAATATATTATGCTGTGGATTTTACTTTTTAAGTGCTTTTCACTATCTGTATCCTATCACTAGAATGTAGTTTCCATGAAGGCATACACATTTGTTTTCATTGCATTTTTTCACTACTGTGCCTAAAATCCTAGAAGAGTTTCTGGCACATACTAGGTACTCAATTTACTTCTTTTGAATGAGTGAATTTATGAATGTTGAACCTTACACCTTCACTTCTTAAAATTATGACGCTTTATTTGTTCCCCAGTACCTCAGTCTCTTTGATGATATTTTACAAAATTAGAATTAATGCTTGTAGAGTTGTATGTAACTTTTAATAAATTTCCCTAGAGGTTGGATTATTTAAAACTGAAATTCTGCCCTCGGATTCCATACTTTTCTTATTTCAACCACCGGTCCCAGTACCCTCAATTTGATCTCCTTCTGCCTGACTCACCTGACCCTCACTGCCTGTTGCAGCATCTTGTCATGCCCCTGCTTCTATTTATTCTATTACCCTTCATGTGCAAGCCTGCACATGCTCCCTGCTTGTCTCTCCACATGACTGGGCTGTTAAGAAAATCCTTGGGTTCCTGTTTCCTATTCTAACAGTGTTGCTATTATTAATGAACAAATAGTATTCATTTTAATGATTATAAAAACAACTGGTGAGGGAATTTCAAGAAGATAGTAAAACAAACAAACAAACAAAGGAGATTAAATTGTTGGTTGATTAATTGGCAAAGAATGACACAAATAAACTTACCTATCTTCTTATTTATGCGAATCAAGATGAATGATTAAAATAACACTAAAACACTATATAATTTTAGAATATATCAGGAAAGAAAATGAATTAATAAAACATCTGGACATATTTTTAAAAAATCATGTGGTCTGATATTTGTAACATCACCTTAGGTAGGCAACAATAGTAAACAAAAATGTGTTCACAATGATGACAACAGCAAATGAGACACAGAAACATGGAGAAATCTCACTCCAATAATTCTTAGGAATCATTAGAAAGTCTACACAAAGCACCAGAATGGACATAAAAATCAATCACCACTAATGAATGGAACTTTTGAAAGAAAAGTAGACATAGCAGAAAGGCATTACATAGACATAACAGAAAGATATAGCAGAAATCCATTATATGATGGTACAATGATCTATTATAAATGCTTAATCGTGATAGTCAAATGCATATACTAGCTGAGGTACCCTTCCTCTGAGTGCCAGTTTAAATCAGCTTGAATCATAGTACATGCTAATGGGTGCCTGGAGATTTTTCAGTCATCCTGAAGATTGGGTAGGGAAGGTAGTAAAGGGAGGATAGTGTTTGAGCCACCGTGTGTGTGTGGTGTGTTTGTGTGTGTCTCTGCGTGTTTTGAGATGGAGTTTCCCTCTGTGGCCCAGGCTGGAGTGCAATGGCATGATCTTGGCTCACTGCAACCTCCGCTTCCCGGGTTCAAGCAACGCTTTTGCCTCAGCCTTCCAAGTAGCTGGGACTACAGGCACTTGCCACCACACCCAGCTAATTTTTGTATTTTTAGGAGAGACGGGGCTTCACCATGTTGGCCAGGATGGTCTCGATCTCTTGACCTTGTGATCTGCCCGCCTCAGCCTCCCAAAGTGTTGTGATTACAGGTGGGAGCCACTGGGCGCCACCAAGCCGCTTCCAATTCTACATTTCTGCTACTTTTGATTTAATGAGTGGATTGTCTCATCTCCCACACTGTGTACACATTCTGTCACTGATGATTCAAGATGAGACACAGAAATCTTCTCCTTGATTTCTCTTGGTAAAATCACTCATCCAAGGCATGTCTGTGGTGCATCGTGTGGTGTGTGTGTGTGTGTGTGTGTGTGTGTAGCAGAACTTGTTTTAGGTTTGGGGTACCTACAGACTTATCCACTGTCAGATTGCTTGATGTTCATTTTTTTTTCTGTAAATAATCCATTCACATATTTCCTTCCTCTACAATTTTCTGGGCATCACCTCTCTGAAGATCTCCAAAACTCAATTCTACAGCCTTCGTTTCATACAGCAATTTAACTTCTGCTCCTAAATTGTATGGCTGCTCACTTTTATGTGTCATGGAACTCATCAATATTTTGTACAAATAATGAATCATCAGCCACAGAACACAAAATAACTACCAAGGATTTTCAGTGTTCACCTTTCCTTTTCCACTCTTCACCACCCTGATTGATGAGAATTGAACAAATACAGAAATTTATATCATCATGCCCATTAATTACTTAAATCCACTTAAATGACAGAACTAGGTCTATTTAGTTTTTAACTCTGTTCCTTTTTATTTAATAATAGTACTGACATTGGACAGAGGTTTATTCTTAGTAGTAATGATAACTAGGGTAGTTAATGAGCACATCCTCTGAGCCAAACATTGCTAAGTACAATATATTCATAAGTAAAACTATTTTTGAATATATTTTGTACAATATATTGTACAAATTATGAATATATTTGTACATTCATAATTTGAATATATTTGTACTAATGAATATATTTGTACAATATATTCATAAGTACAACTTATTCATAAGTGAAACTATTTTACAGATGAGAAACCCAAGGCTTAAGGATTTGAACTTGCCTCCTGGCACTCACATTTTAATTATTCTGTTTATGACACAAACCCATGGAACCTGATCCTCAAAGACATATTTTCAACCATTACATTGTATTACATTTGCTGATTGAAATGAAATGTGGAGGCCAGGCGAGATGGCTCATGCCTATAATCCCAGCACTTTGGGAGGCTGAGGCGGGTGGATCACGAGGTCAAGAGATCGAGACCATCCTGATTAACAAGGTGAAACCCCATCTCTACTAAAAATACAAAAATTAGCTGGGCATGGTGGCGTGTGTGTAGTCCCAGCTACTTGGGAGGCTGAGGCAGGAGAATTGCTTGAACCCAGCAGGCAGAGGTTAAGGTGAGCCAAAATCGCACCACTGCACTCCAGCCTGGGTAACAAGAGCGAAACAAAAAAAAAAAAAAAAAAAAAAAAAAAAAAAAAAAAAAAAAAAAAAAAAAAAAAAAAGAAATGTGGAGGTGTTCACTTGCTTGAGATCATTAATAATCAAGTATGTTCAAACAAAACCCAAGATGTTTCCAACTTTGTTCCTTTAGCAAGCTCGACATATAGTGAGTATTTCACTGCTAAATCTCCGGAGTTGCGGGTGTCTTTTTTTCAACAAGGATGAAGTTTATGCCTCATTTGCTCACTCTGGGTAATGGAAGGAAGTAAAATTTCACCTGATTTTTCCTTTCTGAAAATATCACCATATATTTCTGTTCTCCCTGCTGTTCTCTAGTAGTATTACTGAGCTGTCCATTTCTTTAATTCAATCTCTAAATTATAGATATAGAAAGACCTGAGATTTAGAACATAGTTGTGAGAGAAGGAAAATGAAGAACTATCATTGAGCTGAGAAACGTTCACAAGAATTTCAAACACACATAAATCAATATTTTATATTTGGACTTGTTTGAATTACAAGAGCACAAGATTTGTGATCCTCAACATAAATTAGTCCTTCTCTTATGTTTATTTTTTTCCTCCATAATGGTCATCTTGCTTGCTTTAGTCTCTTAGTCTAGGAACATGTAAAACAATTCTTAAGTTCCTTTTTTTTTTTTTTTTTTTTTTTTTTTTTTTTTTTTGACAGAGTCTCTATCTGTTGTCTGGGCTGGAGTGGGGTGGTGCATCTCGGCTCACTACAATGTCTACCTCCCCAGCTCAATTGATTTCCTGCCTCTGCCTCCTGAGTTGCTGAGATTACAGGCACACACTACCATGCCCTGTTGTCGTTGTTATTATTATTATTGTATTTTTAATAGAGATGGGTTTCACTGTGTTGGCCAGGCTGGTCTTGAACTCCTGGCCTCAAGTGATTCACACACCTTGGCCTCCCAAAGTGCTGGGATTACAGGTGTGAGCCACAATGCCCTGCCAAAAAGTTCTTGCTAATACAGTTGCAAGCTTGCTAAATAGGCAAGTTTTGGCAAATTGGCATAATTATTTTTTTTTCCTTGACTGCAGTTTTATATTGTACCTCTTTTGTAAGCATCATCACTTGAACTACTTCTGATATTGTAGTTTATTAATATATAGAGGTCGATATTTATTTGGACTTATCTTATCAATTTTAATATGTTTCTATGCTGTTGTCTATAGCAAAGAACTTTGAGTTTATACATGTATTTAAAAATAATTAAGTAAAGCCATATTTTATTTATGTTATAGTCTTATTGATTGCTTTCATTTTTCATGATAACATTTTACATATCTTGGTAGAATAAAAAGGATGTGAGAATTCCAGGCACAAGAATAAGGCCCCAGGTCAGATTTTTCATTTTCTATCTCTGTTTCCCTGGGCAAGACACTTCATGACTAAGTCAATTTCCATTTCTAAAATGGATTTCATAATCCACCCCCTCCAATATGTGTTTTGAAAAATTAGATAAAAGGAAGTGCATTCTTCTGCAAATAGCAAAATGCTTGGCAAATGTTACATCATTATTTTTAAAAAGTCTTGTATGTTTATAATTTATAGAATGCAATATATAGTTTACTTTTTATTTATATGTAAAAATACACAGACATGCTAGCTCTACAAAAGTTCAAGGTATAAGTCGCTCTGAGACATTAAAAACAGATAAAAGGTTACTTTTTATTAATATGTAATTAACTTATCTTTTAACAATATAAGTACACTTATTTTAATATTTCATATTCCATAATCTTTCTGGCCTCTTGTCAGAACTTATTTATTTTTTAATTATTTAAATTTTTTAAACTTTTATTTTAAATCCAGGGATACAAGTGCAGATTTGTTACATAGGTAAACTTGTGTCATGGGGATTTGTTGTACAGATTATGTTATCACCCAAGTATTAAGCCTAGGACCCATTAGTTAAAAGCTCAACATCACTGATCATTAGAGAAGTAAAAATCAAAACCACAATGAGGTATTATTTCACAATCATCAGATGGCTATTATTAAAAAGTCAAGGACAGGCATGGTGGCTCATGCCTGTAATCACAGCACTTTGGGAGGCCAAGGTAAGTGGATCACCTGAGGTTAGGAGTTCAAGACCAGCCTGGCCAACATGGCAAAACTCCATCTCTGCTAAAAAAAAAAAAAAAATACAAAAATTAACTGGACATGGGGTACGTGCCTGTAGTCCCAGCTACTTGGGAGACAGAGGCAGGAGAATGGCTTGAACCCAGGAGGCGAAGGTTGCAGTGAGGTGAGATCACACCACTGCACTCCAGTCTGGGCAACAGAGTAAGGCTCCATCTCCAAAAAAAAAGTCAAAAAATAACAAATGCTGGAAGGGTTTTTGAGAAAAGGCAACACTTACACACTGTTGGTGGGATATAAATTAGTTCAGCCATTGTGGAAGACAGTGTGGCAACTTCTCAAAGACCTAAAGACAGTAATCCTATTACTAGGCATATATCCAAAGGAATATAAATTATTATAAAGGTACATCCACATCTATGTTCTTTACAGAACTATTCACAATAGCAAAGACATGGAATCAACCTAGATGCCCATTAATAGCATATTGGATTAAAAAAATGTGGTACATATATACGTGGAATACTATGCACCCATAAAAAATAACCAGATTATGTTTTTTGAAGGGACATGGATGGAACATGAGGTCATTATCCTTAACAAACTAATGTAGGAACAGAAAACCAAATATCTCATATTCTCACTTACAAGTGAGAGCTAATATGATGGGAACATATGGACAAATAAATGGTAATTATTTTTAAAACCCAGACTTCTGTAAGTCTGTTCATTTCCTATTTTCCCTTTCTTGATACTTAATTATTGTTTCTCTGATTTTAATTGTGCCTTTGTTTCTGTTTTACAGGCAGACAGCTTATGATTTACAATCAGAGCTTCTCAATTTAAAACGTTAACTGCTTGATATATTTAGATTTTGAAACAGTGTCATATACCGAGAGGGAAGTAAAGTTAATATAATATGTATTTCCTGCACTCATTGTAAGGAAGCTTTCAGGATTTTCAAGAAAAACAGCAACACTGAAAACATTTAAAAGGTACACATAACCTATTGGCTTATGATTCAAGGTGCTTAGGAGCTCAAGCACCTCATCAACCTCACTTTAATTTTCAACATTTCTCCTGGTGTCTTGGCATCTAACTACATCTCCTTAGTTTTCACAAACCTTCCTTGCAATGATCCAGGACATCATATCTTCCCATTCTAGGCAACAAATGACAGCTTCCTTTTAGTTTTGGGTTTGCTGGTAACATGAAACAAAAATCTAACAAACATTCATTCTTTGGTTTTAACATTATCTAAAGTACTTGTACTAAAGAGAGAAATATTTGAAATGTGACTCAGTTATCATCAAAGCACTACACAGGAAAAGAAGAGAAACGATTAGCAAAAGAGATAAATGACAAACTACATTTCTATTTCATGACTGTCTCCCCCCCTTCGAGGAAAACAAAGTCATCGTACAGAAAAGATTTTCATTAGAATTTTTGAACTAAAAAGGAGTTGTAATTGTGTTTTCTATTTTTAGTAACAAGCCCATTCTTCACAAGATACGTTATTATTATTATTATTATTATACTTTAAGTTCTGGGGTACATGTACTGATCGTGCAGGTTTATTACATAGATATAGAGGTGTCATGGTGGTGGTTTGGTGCATCTATCGCCCAATCATCTCTGTTAGGTATTTATCCTAATGTTACCCCTCCCCTATCCCCCCAGCCCCTGCTTTTCCTTCCCTAGTCTCCCAACCCCAAGGCCCCAGTATGTGATGTTCTGCTCCCTATGTGCATATGTTCTCATTGTTCAACACCACTTATGAGTAAGAACATGTGATGTTTGGTTTTCTGTTCTTGTGTCTATTGGCTGAGAATGACGGTCTTCAGTTTCTTCCATGTCCCTGCAAAGGACATGAACTCATCCTTTTTGATGGCTGCATAGTATTCCATGGTGTATATGTGCCACATTTTCTTTATTCAGTCTATCATTGATGGGCATTTGGGTTGGTTCCAGGTCTTTGCTGTTGTAAACAGAGCTGCAATAAACATACCTGTTTATATGTCTTTATAATAGAACAATTTATAATCCTTTGGGTATATGCCCAGTAATGGGATTGCTGGGTCAAATGGTATTTCTATTTCTGGATCCTTGAGGAATTGCCACACTGTTTTTCACAATGGTTGGACTAATTTACACTCCCACCAACAATGTAAAAGCATTCCTATTTCTCCACATCCTCTCCAGCATCAGTTGCCTCCTGATTTTTTAATGATCACCATTCTAACTGGCATGAGATGGTATCTCAGTGTGGTTTTGATTTTCATTTTTCTAATGACCAGTGATGATGAGCTTTTTTTCAGGTGTCGATTTTCAATTAGTAATCAGGATCAAACACCCAGATAGAAGAGTAACTCCTTTGTCTGTTGAGTCAGAGCCAAAAGGAGTCAAAATAAACTTGTGGTATTTTCAAAGTTTCAGTTCAACAGAATCAATACTGTATATTCTAGTGGAAATATTTTTTTTTTCAAAAGCAAAGACCTCTGAGCCAGAAGAGTGTAAGGTCACAGGGATGGAAGCAAATATTTTGTTAGTGAGTCACTAGGGATAATAGTAAATGGTAAACTGAGATTGGTGGCTCATGGCTATAATCCCAGAAATTTGAGAAACTAAGGCAGGTAGATCACTTGAGGTCAGGAGCTTGAGACCAACCTGGCCAACATGGTGAAACCCCATCTCTACCAAGAAATACAAAAATTAGCCAGGCGTGGTGCTGCATGCTTGTGGTCACAGTTACTGGGGAGGTCAAGGTGCAAGAATCGCTTGAACCCAGGAGGTAGGGGTTGTAGTGAGCTGAGATTGGCCAGTGCACTCAAGCCTAGGTGACAGAGGGACCCTGTCCCCCAGAAATGGATTAATTAAATTAAATTTTAAAAAGGAAATGGTGCTACTTCCATTTTTATCCCTGGATTCCTAGAACTGTGAATTCTGTCTTTGAAAAATAGTATCATACATTAGATATCAATTTAGGGAATATATGTTATTATGGAAGACGTTGCTCCAACTCTGCAACCTTTTTAGTGCTCACTGTCGTGATAACTAAGTCTTCAACAGGTAATCATATCAGTTTATCAAGTCAGATGGTTCACAATGATCAGAGAACATGGTAACATCAGTAAATTCCATGAACATGGTTCCATTGGTGCACTTCATCCTTTGTGAAGTGAGTTCTTTGATCATAGGCAATGCTTTGTACAATACTGTGAGAGTGAATAAGGCATTCTGGAAGTCCACAGATGGTAGTTTTGACAGAAGTGCTGAATGCATGAAAGGTAAATCTATGTCCAGAGTAAGTGTCTATTCCACAAAAACAATGAGCTGGCCCTTTCAGAATGAAAGTGTTCTAATTTTATCAGTCTATCACCACATATCTGGCTTATCTCCTAGGAAAATGGTGACATAACAGGGATTTCGTTTTGCTCTCCACTGCAGTCAGAATGGGCACTCAGTATTTGCTGTCACCAGGTTGGTCTTTGTGAGTGGATGTTCGTGTTGTTGAGCCCATTCATAACCCTCATCCCTGCCGCCATTGCCACCTTGTTTATGAGCCCATTGGGGGATGACAGGGATAGTTAAGAAAAGAGGCTGACTGGTATCCACAGACTGTTCATTCATCTTATCCACTTGATTATTAAAATCTTATTCTCTTGAAGTCACCCTTTGGTAAGCATTCACATGAAACACAAATATCTTCAAATTCATTGCCTGGATAATTCTATACATATATCGATTCTCCTGATCTTTCTTATTGACAGTGACCCATTTGGGTACATCCTGATCACCAAGCCAAACCATTGGCCACAGTCAGAGTGCTGACCATTTCTCTTTTAAGAAAAAATGAACAACCAGGTTCACTGCTCAAAATTCTGCTCACTGAGAATATTTACCTTCATCTCTATTCTTCAATGATGTCTCAAAATGAGGTGCAGGGACCTGGTGCTCTCTCTTTTTTAAGTTCAGCTGCACAAGTGCATGTTGTAACATAGGTAAACTTGCATAATGGGAGTTTGTTGTACAGATTATTTCAAAACCAGGTATGAAGACTAATAGGCATTAGTTATTTTTCCTGATCCTCTCTCTTCTCCCATCCTCCGCCCTCCCATAGGCCCTAGTGATTTTTGTTCCCCATTATGTTTTCATCATTTAGCTCCCACTTATAAGTGAGAATGTACAGTATTTGGTTTTCTATTCCTCTGTTAGTTTGCTAAGGATAACGGCCTCCAGCCCCATCCATGTCCCTTCAAAGGACATCATATCATTCTCCTTTATGGCTGCTTTCCACTTTCATGGAGTTCCTGCATATCTTGCAAAACCATTTATTATTATTACTATTAATGCATAATAGTACATGGTTTTGTGGCACATGTGGCCATTTAATGCATTAATATAATTTGTAAATATCAAACCAATGTACTTGAGATATCTATCATCACCCCAAATATTTGTCTTTTCTTTATGCTAGAAACGTGCACTTTATTCTCTTCTAGCTTTTTTAAGATGTAAAATAGATTATGGTAAACAACTGTCACATATAAACTGATGTATATATCACCAGGTCTTATTTATAGTATGATAGCATAAATAAGCAAGAGCCTCTTTAAACCTGGCCTGAATTTTCTCTCCTATCGTCAACTGTCAGAGGGAACTCCCTGTGAGTACATAAGGACTATCTGAAAGAGAAAGATAACATAGCAGGAGTAGGGGTCAAAGCCACCTCTGAAGGGACATCGCAACATGCCCCACACCCCTGGTTCTCAATGAATTTCACTGAAGTAGAACCGCTAAATGTTTGTAATATGTATTTCTTACCCTCTGACAGAAAATTACCTTACCAATATGTCTTGATAAAATACTACATTGTGCTAACGGTAGCCAGTTTCATAATATCACCAATGAAATGAACCAACAGAATGTCTTGTGGAAGGGAAGAGCAAGCAAGGGTCTCTGTGGAATAAATTGTAACATGGGGCTGGAGAATTGAGACAGGCCTAAAGTAGGGTATTAAAGATGTATTACAAAAAGCAATTGCTTTCAGTGATCTTTATTAAGTATTGAAAAAAGGTATTTGTCAATTTAGCTACATACCAAGTTGAAGAGATGTGCTAAGTTTCTCAAGCAACAAAACCACAATCAGAAGAACAGCTATCATTACAGTTACCAGATGATTAGCTTTATAAAAAGCCACTGTCATTCACCAAGATCCATCTGCTTTTTGTATAGGCCAAATAGGAAAGTTTATTGGTGATTTTCAGGAATTATACCTGCCTCTTTCAAGTTTCCATTGGTGGCATTGGTTGATGTAGTATCTCCAGGAATGAAGTATTGCTTTCAGTTTACTGTTTTTCCAGTTAAAGGCAGTTCTGGTAGCTGCTACTTAGCCTAATAGCCCTTATTCCACAGGTCAGAGACCAGATTTGGAAATTGTAAGTGCTGTCTATTCCAATTACGCATTCCACTCCTGGGAAAATAAGTATTGGATGAGTTCACTGACCCAGGAGGCCAACTGTAACATGACCTGAGCTAAAACTCCATTGATTACCTGACCTGCAGAACCTCTGTGCTGACTTGTGGACCCCAATCAAGTTTTGCGTATCCTGGAATTAGGATAAGTTCAGGGATTATAGTATCCAGTATTCCCTGAATACTCTAATTATTTTACTTTTGCAATGCATAGTCACCTTGGTAAATGGACATAGATTACTTTGGGAAAGCAGGAAGAATGATTAACAATACAAATTTTTGGTAATGTAGCAGAGACCTTCCTCTAGGGGACTCAATCTCCCTTTTATCCATTCTGTAAACTGGCTCAACTCTGAGAATTGAGGGACCATGAATCTTTCTTTTGGTGATTCAGTTAGACTTCCATTCACTATGCCTAGTGACAGTAAACTTCTCTTCACCATCCTCTGCTCATACATATCCAATACGAATTTAGTAGAGTTTCTTTTTGCAGAGTTTCATCTATTTCTTTCAGGGACAGTGGCCAATGCCATAGGTTTCTGTTAGGCAAATTGCTCTGGTTAATTATTTAAAACCATTATCTATTAGCATATGGCCAAGTTGCCTTTGATAATTAAATACTGCCACTGAGCCTCTACTGCCCTGGGATCTCATTATCTCATGACATTTATGAATCCCAGTTTGACAGTGGAAATCCCCACTGTGATTTCTGATTTCTGACTTATGAATAAGAGTGACCATAAATCCCTTCAAGGACACTGGAGCCCCCCTCACAAATGTTTTTATTAGAGTCATGATAAAAGGTGTGTCCTCTAGATTCTCTTAAGATGGGTGAGGACGCCTTCCATGATAATGTTTCGATCTCCCTAAGTCTTTCGATATCTTCCTCTACACTATACCAGGGTAGTTTTGGGTATTTAAATTTCATTTAGTACAGGCCACCTCTGGGTCCATGTTTCAGCCAACCAAATAAACAGTTAGAGCCCTTTATAAGTCATTGAGCTAACATATTAAATACAGAATCATCATTTAATGGGCCCATATGAATGCATTCAGGCTGACTGAACTTTTTTTCTTTTATTATAGTTAAGTTATGGGATACATGTGCAGAACGTGCAGGTTTGTTACAAAGGCATACATATGCCATAGTGGTTTGCTGCACCCTTTAACCTGTCATTTACATTAGGTATTTCTCCTAATGCTATTCCTCCACTTGCCCCCCACCACCCTCCAACAGGCCACAGTCTATAATGTTCCTCTCACTGTACCCATATATTCTCATTGTTCAACTTCCACTTATGAGTGAATACATGCAGTGTTTGGTTTTCTGTTCCTGTGTTAGTTTGCTGAGAATGATGGTTTCTAGTTTCATCCATGTCCCTGCAAACGACATGAGCTCATCTTTTTTTTATGGCTGCATAGTCTTCCATTGTTTACATGTGCCACATTTTCTTTATCCAGTTTATCACTGATGGGCATTGTTGGTTCCAAGTCTTTGCTACTGAGAATAGTTCTGCAATAAACATACGTGTGCATGTATCTTTATAGTAGGATGATTTATAATCCCCTGGGTATATACCCAGTAATGGGATTGCTGGATCAAATGATATTTCTACTTCTAGATCCTTGAGGAATTGCTATACTGTCTTCTATAGTGGTTGAAATAATTTATACTCCCACCAACAGTCTAAAAGCATTCCTATTTATCCACATCCTCTCCAGCATCTGTTGTTTCCTGATTTTTTAATGATAGCCAGTCTAACTGGTGTGAGACGGTTATCTTGTGGTTTTGATTTGCATTTCTCTAATGACCAATGATGATGAGCATTTTTTCATATGTTTGTTAACCACATAAATGTCTTCTTTTGAAAAGTGTCTGTTCATACCCTTCATCCACTTTTTGATAGGGTTTTGTTTTTTTTCTTGTAAATTTGTTTAAGTTCCTTGTAGATTCTGGATATTAGGTTTTTGTCAGAGGAATAGATTGCATAATTTTTCTCCCGTTCTGTAGGTTGCCTGTTCACTCTGATGACAGTTTCTT
Source organism: Cebus imitator (assembly GCF_001604975.1). Lineage (NCBI taxonomy): Eukaryota > Metazoa > Chordata > Mammalia > Primates > Cebidae > Cebus > Cebus imitator. The sequence continues at coordinate 691,418 of NW_016107785.1, read as the reverse complement.
TTGCTGTATAGAAACTCTTTAATTAGATCCCATTTTTTTCAATTGTGGTTTGTTGCCATTGCTTTTGGTGTTTTAATCATGAAGCCTTTGCCCATGCCTGTGTCCTAAATAGTATTGCCTAGGTTTTCTTCTAGAGTTTGTATGGTTTTAGGTCTTACATTTAAGTCTTTAATTCATCTTGAGTTAATTTTTATATAAGGTATAAGGAGGGGGTCCAATTTTAGTTTTCTGCATATGACTAGCCAGTTTTCCCAACACTATTTATTAAATAGGGAATTTAATAAATTGCTTGCTTTTTTCAGGTTTGTCAAAGATCAGATAGTTGTATATGCATGGTGTTTTTTATGAGGCCTCTGTTCTGTTTCATTGGTCTATATGTCTGTTTTGGCATAGTAGTATAGTTTGAAGTCAGGTAGTGTGATGCCTCCAGCTTTGTTCTTTTTGCTTAGGATTGTCTTGGCTATATGGGCTCTTTTTTTGGTACCATATGAAAGTTAGTTTTTTCTAATTCTGTAAAGAAAGTCAATGGCAGCTTGATGGAAACAGCATCCACAAAGATGAGGAAAAACCACCACAAAAGGGCTGAAAATTCCAAAAACCAGAATGCCTCTTCGCCTCCAAAGGATCACATCTATTCACTAGCAAGGGAACAAAACTGGAAGGACAATGAGTTTGATGAATTGACAAAAGTAGGCTTCAGAAGGATGGTAATAACAAACTCTTCCAAGCTAAAGGAGCGTGTTCTAATCCAATGCAAGGAAGCTAGTAACATTGATTGTACTTTATATTCTTTCTACGAAAAGCCCATATCTTTAATATTGATTCCCACACATATTCTGCCGATTTCTGTCTTTGTGGATTGGAATACATTATTGCAGTTATTTTGATATGCATTGGACATCATTTGGGTCACACTTTGTACCTTACTCTTCAAGACTTTCCGGGACTTGATTTATTTATAGGTCTGGAAGCAAAAGAAAAGTAGAGGGGTTGACAGGCCTTAAGGAGAATCAGTAGCTCCATGCAAGGCAGCTTCCCCATGGGAGCTCATTACAGGTTCTTTAGGCAATAGAGGGCTAACCTTTTAAGGCAGAAGTGGAAGAACTTCTAGTAATAAAGACTCAGCAGAATTTATTTAGGAGTTAGATATCCCCATCTTATTTGGAATCCTTCCATATGTACTCATTCCAATTTTCGAGGTCCCATTTCTTCGCAATGAATGCCCTCATTTTAACAGAAGCCACCCTGTGAGGGTAAGAACTTAATTTACATTGAAATTAAACCACTCACAGTGAGACTCTGGGTTGGGTTTTCAACAATATTATCCTGGTAGCTACAGGATATAAGAGTTTCATTTAGGACAGATATAGAAGCTTTCAGTTCCTTAATGCAGAGCATGAACTGGGAATTTGGAGTCCTAAGCCCATACTTCCTGACCCCAGCCTTCTTTCTCCAGTGTAGATAAGAAAACTGGATTATCTCATTATACCCTTTACTTTAATTACAATGTTCTAGATGGCCTGTACATGGTCACCCATAATTACTTCACCTTTTGTAGGTATTTGATTAGGAGTTTCCAATGGTGATATTTTGTATATCTCTACGATCCTATGGATTACTGATGCCCTAATTTTTTTTTTTACTAGAAAAAGAATCATTAGTGACTTTAATCAAATTATAGAAATACTACCAGAAACCTGGAACCAATGCAACAAAAATTATTCTTAAATTCTTTTCCTGTAGAACCACTTCTGATACCAAAATCAGTCAAGAGTCTACCAAACTAAAATGAAATAATAAATTGATAGATATAGCGATATATATTATTGACAGATATTTAGATACAAAGCATATTCATGTATTATTAGATTGATTTTATATGTATTTTAGCTATGCATTAAGATATTTGGTGGAAGGAACTGACAATTATGGGGGCTCGCTAAGCAAATCTAAAATCCTTAGGACAAGCTGTCAGAGAGAGCTGAATGAAACTGTCAGCTGCATACTAAAACTATTGCCAAGAGTAAATTTTCTTTTTTTTTCAGGGAAGACTTAGCTATCTCTTAATTCATTTCAAATGATTGAATCACTCAGATTTTGTACAATAATCTCTCTTATTTGAAGTCAACCTATTATGGATTTAAATCATATCTACAAGGTTCCTTCACAGTTAACACCTAGATCACTAAAGACTGCAGTGTAGCAAAATTGACACATAAAACTAATCATAACACTGGGATAAAAGATGTAAATGAGAATACATTCATTTCTATGTTTATTATTTTCTATTCTACATGCCTGTTTATATAATTACTCCGATTTCCGTAAGACTAGTTCCTGAGGTATAGTTATGGGAAAGTTTAAATGTAGGTGATGGCCAATATTTGTGGAGCTTAAAAAGAGATACATTAGGAATAAATATATACTATTAAAATTAAACATGTAGAAACACTAAATCGGTTTACTTAATTAATACATGTTAATATTTCCTAGTCTTGTGAAGTAAATTTAAAAAGACTCCCTATCATAGCATTTCCTCAGTAAATATTGAAAAACATGACACTCTGTGAAGCAGAGACCAAGATACACAAGACAAATACATAGCAATATAGATTGTTATAAAAAATATATTTTTTACAGATTATTAAACACAAAATTTTCAGTCTAAAAACAAAGATTCTTATATAGTGATCTTACATCTACCATGATAAATAGTAAAATTAAAAATATATATATTAGAATTTTATAAATCATTGATAAATTTACAGTGATAGTCTGGCCTAAATTGTGGAAGCATCTGTGCCAGTCTCATGGTGAGAAGAGCACTAAAGATCTGAATTCCACAGTGTCCCTGATATGTTTGTTGAACAACAGCAAGATGACTCTGTATATGGAAGAAGCATCACTTGGCCAAGCATACAAATCAATAAAAGCCTTCATCACAAGAATCTAAAGAGCCTCAATATTAACCTCTCTAGAAAAAGTATAGTGTAGACTTGATAGAAGGAATCCCTAGCCTCCTCATTGGCTCTTAAGGTTTCTTTTTTTTTTTTCTTTTTTTTTTTCTTATATGCTTCAACTGCACCCTTTTTGCCTCTGTTGTCTCTCCTTCAATGTTGTTCTACAGTGTCTCTTTGTAATATTGCTAGTCCCTTTGGAATACTATTTGAACAGCTGTTTGTGCTGGGAACAGCACTTATTGCAGTTGTAAATGAGTGCCTCTCTTAAGGTTTTCTTTTATTTGTTTGTTTTTTAAAAGGACTGAGGTGTTTTTAACAGTTGAGTTTGTGTATGAGTGAAAATTAAAATACTTTTCTCACCATTATAGATACGTATTTGTGTAATATATCATATAACAAGAGAAAATGTAGTATAATGAAAAAAACACAAAAAGAGAAGAGTATTGTTGCTAATCTCTACTCTGCACTAATTTACTCTGTGATATTCTCAATTCACCTAACCTCTCTGAGTGATAATACTTGTCCTTCCTACCTTGAGTTTAAAAAAAGAGAGAGATAATAGCTGTTAAATTTCTCTAAAACAGTTTAAAGTGCTATGTTTTAAAAAATGGGCCACTTATCCAAGAAAAGAAAGAAAACAGCTAACTCCTGCAGCCACTTTACTCATTATTTTTTGTTGTGCTTTAGGGATTCAGTAAAATGTTGAGCTATTTACTGTAAAATCCTTCTAGAATTAAAATGATCAATACTTTATTTTCTTCTCTTTCTATATGTCTCATGTAACTTTTATATGTGTTCAATATTAAGGGGAAAGAAAATAAGACTTTGGATGTGCTTTCCATATAATGATAGGTCTGATACTAAAGGAATCTTTAGCAAAAAGAACAAAGCTGGAGGCATCAACCCCCTGATTCCAAATAGATTTAAAAAAAATTATTTTCAAAGAAGTTGGGCTGTGGGGAATGAAAAAGAGAGCATGGTATTGGCACAAAAACAAGCATATAGGCCAATGGAACAGGTTAGAAAGTTCAGAAATAAACCCTTGCCTTTATGGCCAATTAACTTTTGACAAAGATGCCATAAACACACATGCATGCTCTTCAATACATGGTGTCAAACACTGGATATTCACATGCAGACGATTAAAATTGGATCTTTATCTCACACCATATACAAAAACAAAATTAAAATAAATTAAATTCTTAAATATAACCTGAAACTGTCATACTAATAGAAGAAAACAGAAAAAAATTCCTGATGATATTGGTCTAGAACATGATTTTTGGGGTATTACTCAGAAAGCAGAGGCAACAAAAAGAAAAATAGACAAATGGGATTTTATAAAACTTAAAAAAAATACTTCTGCACAATAATAAAACCAATTCTCAGAGTAAAAAGACACCTCCAAGAATGAGATAAAATTTTTGCAAACCACACATATGATAAAGGATCAATAAGCTAAATCAATATATATGGAACTAGAAAACAAATAACCTGATTTTAAAATGAGCAAAAAACTTGAAAGACATTTTCTCAAAAAATGGCACGCAAGTTCATAAAGTGAAGCAACAAGCTCAATAAAATGGCCAATTAGTTTATGAAAAAATGCTCAATATTATTAATTATCAGGAAAGTACAAGTTAAAATCACAGTGAGATATCAACTGCCTGTTAGATTACTTATGATCAAAATAATGAAAGACATAACAATTATTGGAGAGGATGTGGAGAGAAGAGAACCCTTGCAGTTCCTGTTGAGTGGGTGTTTGCACACCCATGCTTATTGCAGCATTATTCACAATAGGCAACCCATAGAACCAACCTAAGTGTCCATCAAAGGTTGAATGAATAAAGAAAATATGGTATATAAACCCAATGGAATTCAGTTCAGATCTAAAAAAAGGAAAATTTTGTCATTTGTAACAACATGGCTGAACTTAGAGGACATATTAAGTGAAATAAAATGTGGAATCTAAAAAAGTCAGACTCATAGAAATAGAAAGGAGAATGGTAGTTACCTGAGACTTGTAGGAATGAGTAAAGGGAATGGGGCAATGTTGGTCAAAGGATACCAAATTTCAGTTAGACAGGAGGAATAAGTTTTTGAGATCTACTGCATGGCAGGGTGGCTATAGATAATGTGTATTTCAAAGTTGCTAAAAGAGTATATTTCATATGTCTCATAAAAAATGAGTTGCTAGACATATTTACTAGCTTAATTCAATCATTCCACATTCTATGCATGTAGCTAACCAGCACACGGTACCCTATAAAAATGTGAAATTTTAATTTGTCAGTTTAAAATAATTTTATTTAAAAAAATAGTTCAGAATATATCATTGAGCAAATATACAACAATTTCTGCACTTTGGTGGCTCATATTCTAGCAAGGGAGACTCAAAAATCACAACCATATAGGAAAGAACATTACACAGTTTATTGGTTAAGTGCTGTGAGGAAAAGAATATAATAAAAGTAGTAGGGTAAAAAGGAATCTGTAATGTTATGAAAATGACTTTTGGTTTAAGTAGGGTTTAAATAGGCCTCATAGAGAAGGGAACAGTTGAACAATTACTTGAAGAATTAGAATGAATTAATTTTGTAGATATCTAACAGAAGTGCATTCCAGGAAGACGTTATAAGAGCTACTGAAAGGCCATAAGTTGCAAACGTGACAGACAAGTTTGAAGAATGTCAGGGGATTCAGTAGGACCAGAGTGGAGTGATCAGGAGAAAATAAGTCAAGAAATGCAGTCAGAAAGGTCGGAGGAAGAAACAGACTTTATAAGTGGGCATTGTCAGCCATTATATAAACTCTCATTTTTGAAATGAGGAGCCATCTGGGTTTTGAGCGGAGGAGTTACATTACATGATTTATTTTTTAGAGGGTCACCTCAGCCTCTGTGTGCTGTGAACGAACCACACAGGGCAAGGGTAAAGCAGAGAGATTTCTTTAATGGCTATTAGAGTAACCTAATTAGATACTAGGATTGCTAAGGCCAGCTTGGAATTTGGAAACATTTTGAAAGTACAGACAGAGGAATAACCTAAAGTAACAGCTATGGAGTATGAAAAAAAAATAAAAAGGAAAGGATAACTACAAATCTGGAGGTCAAGGCATCAGAAATAAAATAATTTCCATCAACTGAGATGAGAAATCCTGAGTGCAGAGCAAGTTTGAGTGGAAAGATTCAGGCTTGAGCATGTCATGTTAAGATGTCTCCTAAGCATCCAAATAAAACTGTAGCTTATACACATTTTCCAGCTGAGGTTATTAATTTGGAGTCAAAATAATCCTCGTTTGATTATTTGCATAACTCCAAGGACTGACTAACATTCAGGTCAATGGTTTCTCTACTGTCTTGCTTGGAGTCTATTATAAAGATGTTGGTGGATGATGGCTGGGACTGAAATTTCCAAGACAGGTTTACACAGATGTCTAGTGTCCTGGTAGCGATGGCTGGAGGGCTATGCTGCTGGGGTGGGGGCGACTTAGCTTTGCTTTCTTTATATAGCTTCTTCATACGCTTTAGTCAGTCTCTCCAGCACGGTAACTCAATCACTTGTATGATGGCTTAGAGCCCCAGAAAAATAAAAACAGAAATTGCCAGGCCTTGTTAAGTCTTAGGACTATAACTGGCATGATTTCCTTCTGCTGCATGTATTGAATTAAGCAAGTCCCAATTCAGTATGGGAAGGATCTCCAAAAGGCATAATAGGAAAGGATGTGATTTTTTTCAGGGGCCATTCTTGGAGATTAACTACCACTAGCACATTACATTTGAGATGTCTATTAGGCATTTTAAGAATAATGTCAAGCAGGCAGTGAAATGTATGAGTTAGAATATTCATAGTATTTTCTGTCTATAAGCTATAAAATCCAGAGATTTTATTATTTTAGGCAGAGAACATCACCAAAAATAGATTTACAGGAGAATCAGATGGTAAAATTGTTCCCAACAAGTTTTTAATAAATTGTGGTATACTTGAGACACTTCTTGATAAATAAATAGAAGATATATAAGTAGGTAGAGATTATATGTAGGTAGATAATGTTTGTTTTAATCATATGGCTATCTGATGCTCATTACCTTACTTCATCTTGTGATTTTGCTGTAATACCTAGTTGATAAAATTCGACGTGAAAAGTTGATATAATTGTCCACAAAAATTGGACATGTAAATTAGCTGAATGTACAGTGTGGCCTTGGGGTAAACTAAGTGAATAAAAATACTCTTCTCTGATATAGTTCAGAGGTGTCTGAGGAAAAACCATCGATATGTTGTCAAAATATCTTGAGAGATTGCACGGTCCACTTTGTTAGCCTTAGCTGGACACAAAGGCTCTGAGTAAGTGGCCTTAGAAAGGTTCAGTAAAGATATTTCTAATACTTTATTGAGTCCTATCTCCAGGCCTTACCGGTTCTTATCCTCTACTCTGCAAATACTAAAATACTAACAGTACAGCAAAACCCAGGTAAAGTCAGAATGGTTTGTTACCTGTTTTAGTTCAAGATTGCTGTGTTTTCTCAATCTCACTCAATCTGAAATATTTAGTAAAGTCAATGAACGTGTATAAACAAGAAAGATAAACTGTCTCTTATATTTGTAGTTAGGGGGTTAGACTGAGAATGACATAATAATGACCAGGTATAGATGCGGCAATGGGAGAAGACAGGTCTTCCACTCACGAGAAGATACTCTCTGTTGCATTCACATCCCCATCCTCCCTCTTTCAGAATGTCAAGCAAGAAGCAGACTAGGTAAAGGATGCCTGGAACAAAACTCCCAGCCCTTCTTTCATTTGGACTTACTCTCCTTTGTTACAAAAATAGTAATCTAGACAGAGCCATGATTTTGATACTGGCCTAATAGAAGCAGGTAATTCACCTTTTCGGTCTATGAAGTACTTCAGATATTTGGTCAAAATTAGGCTGGGCAAAAGGTGTCCTTAAAGTCCCTGAGATACAACTGACTCATCAGCAAATGGGGCTGAAGTTTACACCAAGTTATTTTGGTAAAGAGAACATATGTTTGCGTGCAGATTTTCTCTTCCTCTCTCCATGAAAAGTCTGGTTTAAATAGTAGGTGCTGTTTAATAGTTAAGGCATTCGGCAAGTGGATACTCAGGAAAAAAATGCTATCTTAGTAATCTTGACAATTGCTTCAAATTTTGATCAATATTCATCTTTCTTTATGATAGAACCAAGTCATTTCAATTGCATCTTTTCTGTGAAATATAAACACGAAACAAAATATCATAATCTTCCCTTATTCATGCGAGATACATTCCAAGACGCCGAGCAGATGCCTGAACTCTAGAACAGTACTGAACCCTGTATATACTACTTTTTTTCCCATATGTACATACCTATGATAAAGTTAATTTATAAATTAGTCACAGTAATGGATTAACACCAATAACTAATAATAAAATAGAACTATAACATCTAATAAAAGTTATGTGAATGTGGTGTCTCTCAAAATATCTTAATGTGCTATACTCACCTATCTCAATACCATGGTTGCTGTATGTAGCTGAAACTACAAAAAGCAGCACCGCAGACCAGGGAAAACTAATGTAGCCAGTCTTATTATGTACACCTCTCTGTGCTGTCAGAACTATACTGAGTAACATGACTGGTTGCCTGTGCAGCTTAATGTGCACCACTGAGTTAGGAAGAATTAAGCTCAAGGGGAATGTGTGCTTATTTGATGAAATTTTCTTTGTACTTTACAATCCTTATAGATTTACAGCAACCTTGGCCCCTTGAAAGTAATCTATGCATATCTCTTTTTTATGACACTTATTTTTTTCTTCTCCTTTGGTTGGAGATGTTTTTCATACAGCAATTTTTTGTTTCTTTACTCATTCTTCAATGAGACGAAATCAGAGAGACCAACTATGCTCTCTCTATATGTGTGAGATTGTGTGTTTATGTATATCTACTGTTTTGGTGTATTTGAAGTTTGCATAGTTCTAGTTCAAATTTCCAATGATATTAATTAAATGCAACATGCTTAGCATGAATTGATGTAGAGATTTTTCTAAATGTCTACACCCAATGATTTCCCTCCTAGAAAGTAGCAAACCACCTCTGTTAACTGTTCACTTTTTTCCACAGAGTTTTTGTTTCTGAAGATTTATCAACATTTGAAAGTGGGATTTTTGGAGGAAGTTAGGAAATGCTAGATGGGAAAAGCATGCATATAACATATAGACTAAATAAATATATACTATATACTAAATGAATACTATAGATACAACTGCTAATTTTCTTATTGATTCCTCATGACAATGATAAACAGTATTAGTGGTTGGGAAATGGAAAGACTATATGTACTTTTACCTTCTTGTGAAGAAATGAAGCACTGATATAAAACATCCTATTTTTATAAACTCTGCTCCAGTTCAGGCATTGGTTGATTGTAGGTAAAAGGTTTGGTTTCAGTATCATATGTATATATTTTTTTCATATATATTTGCATATATATATACACACAGACATACATATGTTTGTAGAAATTTGGAAAATGCTATGTACAGAGCTGTTCTTCAAGCTATTTGAGTTACAAATGAACTCTTGGCTTCTTTAATTATTTTATATTTCATTCCTGCCCTTCACCCTGATTTATATGACTTTACAATTTGACCGGCTTTCTGCTCATTTTATAGCTCTCATCTCTGAAAATCCAATAACTCATCCAGGACTAGGGAACAATAATTATAACCTCAGTGCTGGGAATGTAATGTTTAGATTATATCCCTGTTTATAGAAGAGTCTATCAATCACCTGTCAGTATCAATTCCAACATTTGCCTGTGGATTCTGTAGGGGAATAAGCTCCATATGTAGGTGTAGACCCACTAGCTAACCGAATTCTTTTATTTCACTAACAATAAAGAGCCAAGACTTATCCTTTATGTTTTTCTATTTCCAACTACTTCATCCTTAATTTCTACATATGAGCAAAGGGAAGAAACACTGCAAAAAAGAAATATGTTAATCTCTGGGGACCAAAAGAATAAATACAGCCAACCCCATCAAAAAGTGGGTGGAGAATATGAACAGACGCTTTTCAAAAGAAGACATTTATGAGGGCAACAAGCATATGAAAAAAAGCACATCATCACTGATCAGTAGAGAAATGCAAATCAAAACCAGATTGAGATACCATCTCACACCAGTTAGAATCGTGATCATTAAAAAATCAGGAGACAACAGATGCTGGAGAGGATGTGGAGAAATAGGAACACTTTTACACTGTTGGTGGCAGTGTAAATTAGTTCAACCATTGTGGAAGACAGTGTGGCCATTCCTCAAGGATCTATAAATAGAAATACCATCTGACTCAGCAATCCCATTACTGGGTATATATCCACAGGATTATAAATCATTCTATTATAACGACACATACACACATAGGTTTATTGTGGCACTGTTCACCATAGCAAAGACTTGAAACCAACCCAAATGCCCATCAATAACAGACTGGATAAAGAAAATGTGGCATATATGCACCATGGAATACTATGCAGCCATAAAAAGGTGAGTTCATGTCCTTTGCAGAGACATGGATAAAGCTGGAAGCCATCATTCTCAGCAAACTGACAAAAGAACAGAAAACCAAACACTGCATGTTCTCACTCATAAGTGGGAGTTGACCAATGAGAACACATAGACACAGGGAGGGGAACATCCCTCACCAGGGTCTGTTGGTGGGTGGAGGGCAAGAGGAGGGATAGCATCAGGAGAAATACCTAATGCAGATGATGGGGTGATGGGTGCAGCAAGCCACCATGGCACGTGTATACCTCTGTAACAAACCTGCACATTCTCCACATGTACCCCCGAACTTAAAATATATATAAAAAAAGAAATAATAAAATACAGTCAGCCAGGCTGGAACTAAGAAGTGGGGTCCGGGAATTAAATGACCTTGGAATTATGTGGATTTCTGACTACAAAATCCCCAACTGGTCTCTAGTTTGTGAAATTCTTTAGTTTCCACCTTCCAAATAATAGCAAAATTTGTCCTCAAAGCACCATATCCAAACTGATAGCTAGACATGAACACAGAATAAAACAATTCTTTTGTTATGCATTCAATCACTAGAAGAAAACTCCTGAATCCCTACATCAAATATATGCATTTATAACCACTTAATATGGTCTCAACCTGAAATATCCCCAATTTAGTTATATTATTGATTTTTATTTCTTAGCCCTCTTCTCCATATCTGAAATAAAATTTACCTTTAGAGAATCTAGGTCATGTCAAATAAACCTCTTTGTGTCAGCTTAAGTTGATTGTAAATGACAAATTAGGTGCTAATTTTTCATAATTCTTTGTGTTATGAATTTATTATTGTGTCATATATATAAAAGTAGATGGACTAATTCTTGGGCTCTTCCTTATCACAAAGGGACAAAATATAGAGCCTACTTGTTATCTGCTGTCCCCTTCTTGACCGTCCCATACTAAATTTCCCAATTTCCTATTCCCTTTTGAATGCAACTCACTGTGAACCAAGTAGGAAGTGAAATTTTAGGTTTGGCCAGTCATAAATTCTTGCTTTTGATGTAGAGTGCTCTTACACATCATTAACTGGGAAGATATTTCTTGAAGCTTAGCCCTGGGAAGCAGCTACTCAGATTCTGACCCTTCACATTGCACTTGTCTTCTTTCTTCACAACATCAAATCTAGTCCAGAATTCACCCGTTAGTGCTTACATGTGACGAAAAGGAAAGAAATGTATCAGGGCCTTGTAATTTCTGGGACAGACAGAAATATGAGCTAAGACCTTATAGTTACTTTCTTGTTTCTGCAACACGTATCTTGTACTCTTGATAACCCAGGTCCTGTGATATGATACAACTGCACTGGGCCAGAGGTAGAATTGAGTAGCATGTAGATTTAACGGTTTAATTTTAAATGTGATTTAAGAGATATATTAAAAATTCTCTATTCAGAGATGTCTACTTCTTCTACATCGCAATAAAACAAACAGCTAAGGCTATGATCGATATTAAAATCAAAACTAGCCATCGTTAACTTGCATATTACCAATCACAAATTAGCAGGTTCTTTCCACATTGGAGGATAGTAAATAGTGTAGGGAGACCACCTAACATTTATAGAGAAGATGACTACAAAAGAAAGTTTTAGAAGATGCACATAATTAATTTTTATTTTTCCTAAAGTCAGCAATAGTTTAGGACATTAGTAAATACATGGGGTGTGACATGGCTTCATTCAAAAAAGGCATTGAAGAGATGTATTAAATATGAAGACTTTCCATACTGCCAGGAGTGCTCAGAGTTTTTAATCATTTTTTTCCTAAGTACTATGGGAAATTTATTTCCAATCTTTGTAAGAATATTTCTGTAATGAAAATTCTATGTGATTAGATTTTTTTTTCCAGAATTACTTCTTTGTATTCTGTATTAGCTTACTATTGTTGCTATAACAAATTACCATAAACATAGTGGTTTAGATAAATATACATTTATTATCTCACAGTTCCAGACAGGAGTCTTAAATTTCTAAAAGCAAGCTGTTTGTAGGGCCAGTTCCCTCTGGAGAGTTAGGTGAAATTCTATTTCTCTGCCTTTTCCAGTTTGTGGAAATGCCTGCAGTTCTTTGCTCCTGACCGCTTCATTACATCGCATCACCCTTCCTCTACTGTAATCAAGTCTCTCTGTCTGCCTCCCTCATATAAGGACACTTGACCAAAAAAATGTGGTAAAATCTAGATTACCTAAGAAATAGCTACTTCCATCATGCTTTTAATAAGTAACCAAATAGGTGCCAGCCAGTGTAAACTCTGTTAATTATAAACCTCTTGGGAAAGTGAATGTAAGAAGAACCATGTTCAAAGTAAGATTACTGCAACTGTAAGTGAAGAAAGCAAAGAAACTTGATAAAGGCAAACTCAGAAGTCAATTTAATTTAGGATTCATCAAATAAATACAAAAGATTTCTGACTCCTATTTCATGAGGTGTGCAGAAGTTTATATAGATTCAACACTTCTATACCAATATAACTACCCTGATAATTTAATACAGAAATGGGTTGGGAGTGATGGTCCCCCATTCTAGATGGACTCAGGGCATGTATATGTGCAATCAAGAATGTTAAGATAATTAAAGCCAAACAATATATCTTCATTCATAAACAGAGGAGATTATATATCAGTTATTATTTTATCAATGCGTAGTCTATGGGTTGGAGGATGAAACAACTTCAAGGGAAGTGATTACTTGGCAGGTTTTATGAAGAAATGTTATTAGCTGTAGGAGATCTTGTTGTTGCCCTCTCCTCATATATGTACGAATTTCCTTGCACATTGGCCCAATTTCTAACTTCCAGCACAAACTTCCACTTGCCTGAGTATTTTTTTTTTCTAGACTCCAAAGCACTCTCTGCCCAAGTTTAGTTAGCCTGGAATGCCAGAGAATTAATGACACCTGGAATAATTTAGAAGCTATTATCCCCCAGCGGGATAATACTTATGGGGTAAAATTTTTATGGAATAAGTCAAACTAATTGACAAATTCATCTCAGTTGTGTTTGTGTATATGTGTGAAAAACATTTAGAATCTACTCCTAGTAATTTTGAAATAAACAATGCATTATTATTTATTGTAGTCACCATTCTGTGCAATAGGCCATTGAAACTTATTCCTTCTACGTGGGACTTTGTATGCTTTGAGAAACACATTCCATTTTTCTCTCCACAACTTTCCCCCTCTGGTAACTAGCATTCTACTCTTTACTCCTAGTTCGACTTTTAAAAATTCAACGTATAAGTGAGATCACACAGTATCTGTCTTACTATGCCTGGCTTCTTCAACCTGACATAACATCCTTCAGGTACATCCATATTGTTGCAAGTGACAGATTTTCCTTAGGTTTTAAGACTTAATAGTATCCATTGTGTACATACACCACATTTTCTTTATTCATTCATTCAGTGATAGACACCTAGGTTGTCTCCATGTCATAGGTATTGTGAATAATGTTGCAATGAACATGGACATGCAGATAACTCTTCAGCATATGAATTTCAATTGCTCTTGGATATATAATAATCAGAAGTGGGATTCCTGGATCACATCATAATTTTCTTTTTAGTTTTTTCGAGAAAACTCCATACTGTTTTTCATACTGAATGTGTTAATTTACATTTACAACAAAAGTGCACAGGGATTCATTTTTTTTCCATGTGCTTGCGAAAACTTTCTCTTTTTGATGCTAGCCATGGGAACAAGTTTGAGGTGATATCATATTGTGGTTTTAATTTGTATTTCACTGATAGTAATGATGAACATTAAAAAAAAGTCTCTTGGCCATTTATATGTCTTCTTTTTAAGAAATGTCTATTTAGGTTATTTGCCCATTTTTTAGTTGGGTTGTTTTCTTGCTATTGAGTTGTTTGAGTTTTGTATATATTTTGACTATTTGCCCTTTGTCAAGTTTGTGGTTTGTTAATATTTTTTCCTCCTGTGGTTTGTATCTTCACTCTATTGATTGTTTCCGTTCAAGAGCAGAAGCTTTTTAGCTTGATGCAATATCATTTGTTTATTTTGCTTTTGTTGTCTGTGCTTTTGGGGTCATGTACAAGAACTCTTTGCCTAGGCCAATGGCATGGAGGTTTCCTTCTATGTTTTCTTCTTGTTTTTTTTTTTTTTTTTTTTAATTTCATGTCATATTTAAATATTTAATCCTTTTTGAGTTGATTTTTGTAGATGATATGAGATAAGGGTCCAATTTTATTCTTTGATATGTGAATATCCAGTTTTCTTTACACCACTTATTGAAAAGACTGTTTCTTTTCACTGTATGTTTGTGCCACCTTTGCCAAAAATTAATTAATTGCAATACATGTGCTTATTGCTAGGACCTCTATCCTGTTCTATTGGTCAATGTGTCTGTTCTCCTACTGTTTTCTTATTTTTCACTTTCCATGAAAATGAAATTGAGATTTTGATAACAATTGCATTGATCCATATATTGCTTTGGTACAGATCATGTCGATATGCAGGTCACATTGGTTGTTGCAATAAGATTAATTCTTCCAATCCATGAACCTGGAATTCCTTTTCATTTATTTGTGTTGTCTACAATTTATTTCATTGAAGTTTTATAGTTTTTAGTTTACAGCTACTTCATTCGCTTCATTATATTTACTCTTAACTATTTTTTCTATTGATGACATTGTAAGTGAAATTGTTTTTAAATTTCTCGTTCATATAGTTTATTGTCAGTGTAAAGAACTGCTACTGATTTTATGTCGGTTTTGTATACTGCTACTTTACAGAATGTATCAGTTCTAACAGATTTTGGGGGGGTTTCATATATAACTTTATACCATCAGTAAACAGAAAAATTTATTTCTTTCCTATTAGGATGACTTTTATTTCTTTTCTTTGTCTAATTGCTCTAGCTAGAACTTTCAGTTCTGTGTTAAGTGGCAAGAATGGGTGTCCTTGTCATGTTCCAGATCTTAGAGGAAAAGGTTTCAACTTTTCACCATAGAGTATAATGCTATCTATGGGCTTTTCATATATGGCCATTATGGTGTTGGGTACATTCATTTGATACCTAATATGCTGACTTTTTATATAAAAGGATGTTGAATTTTTTCAAGTACTTTTTCTGTGTATATTATCATATGTTTTTTGTTCTTCATTCCATTAATATGTTGTATCATGTTTATTGATTTACATATGTGAAACTATTCTTGCATCCCAAGGATAACTACCACTTGATCATGGTGAGTGATCCTTTTAATAGACTGCTGAATTTAGTTTTGTTGTATTTTGTTGAGAATTTTTGCATCTATGTTCTTCAGAGCATTTGGTCTATATTTTCGTTTTTATGTGGTGTCCTTATCTAGCTTTGGAATCAGGGTAACACTTGCCTCATGAAATGAATTTGGAAATATTCCCTCTCCTTTAATTTTTTAGAAGAGTTTGAGGAGAATGAGTATTTATTATTTAAATGGTTGGTAGAATTCTGGTGAAAGAATATCTAGTCTTGGGCTTTTACTTTATGGGAAATTTTGTTATTAATAATTCAGTCTGCTTGAACAGACTCATCAATGGTCTTTTCATCTTTGTTATTTATTCTTGATTTAGTCTGGGTAGCTTATATGTTTTTAGAAATTTATCTACCCATTTATTCTAGAATATATAATTTTTGGAGCTATAGTAACTTTTGATCCTTCGTGTTTCTATGGTAGTTGTAATATCTCATTTTATTTCAGATTTTAGTAAAGTTTCATTGACTTTATCTTTTCAAAAAGCAACTTTTATTGATCTATTCTATTGTCCTTCTAGTGTCTATTTATTTCTGTTATGATCTTTATTATTTACTTCAATCCACTAACTTTGGGCATAGCTTGTTCTCCGTTTTCTAGAGTTTTGAAATGTAACATTAATTTACTTATTTAAGATCTTTTTTTTTTTGAGTTAGGTATTCATTGGTATAAACTTCCTTCTTCAAACTGTTTTTACTGCATCCCATGAGTTTTGGCATGTTGTATTTTCATTTTTATTCATCTCAATATATTTTTAAATTTTCCTTGTAATATCTTTTAACTCATTTGTTGTTTAGGTGTATTTTTCAAAGTTCCAAAATTTCCATGCATTTATCGATGTTCCAAAATTTCTCCTGCTACTTATTTCTAGTTTTATTCCATTACCGTTATAAAAGGTACTTGGCTTGCTGCTTCTTAAATTTGTTTAAGACTTGTTTTGTGTTTTAATATATTATCTGTGCTAAAGAATGTTCCATGTATAGTTAAGAAGACTATTCTGTAGATGTTTGAATAAATGTTCTGTGTATATATATACATTAATTTCATTGGTCATAGAATGTAGTTTATGTCCAATGTTTTCTTGTTGATTTGCTGTTTGGATGATCTTTCCATTGCTGAAAGTGAGGTGTTGAAGTCCCGTGTTATTATTGCATTGCAGTTTATCTTTCCCTTTAGATCTATTAATTTTTACTTTATATATTTGGGTGTACACATACTGGGTGCATATGTATATTTAAAATTAATGATTGTTATATCCTTTAGCAAAATTCTGTCTCTTTTTAGAGTTTTGAGTTAATGTCTATTTTATCTGATATAAATATAGACATTCTTTCTCTCTTCCAATTCCCATTTACATGGAATACCTTTTTCCATTTCTTCTCTCTTCCAATTCCCATTTATATGGAATATCCTTTTCCATAAATTCATTTATAGTCTGTCTGTTGTTATAGATGAAGTGAATCTCCTATAGGCTGCATAGAGTTAGGTCTTTTTTTTTTTTTTTATGCATTCAGTTGCTGTGTGTCTTTTTACTTGAGAATTTTATCCATTTACATTCAAGATAGTTATTGATAAGTAAGAACTTACTACTGCAATTTTGTTAATTTTTTTAGTTGTTTTGTATATCGGTTTTTCCTTTCTTTTCTTCTTGCTGTTTTTCTTCACAGATAAGTAATTTTCTCTACGGGTATGTGTTGGTTCTTTTATTTTGTTTTGGCAAGCTAAGGTCTTCCTATTAGGTCTCTGGGCTGATAGCACTGCATCTGGGGTCACAGTTGAATGCAAATGTATCTGAATCACATGCCTGATGCTGTATCCTCAGTAAGATTGTAGTTCGTGAGCCTGTTACTGGGGCCAAATCTCCCCTGGGGTCTTGCGCAAGCAGTACTAAGCTAGGAGTACAGCAGAGGGTGGCCAGAGGAATTACACAGTATGTTTTGGGCCCACTGCTGTGACCAGTGTAGGTGGGCCAGTCTGCTGAGGCACTAGTGTGAGTGATTCCCTGTGTACTTCCTGAAGGTTGGTTTGGGTAACAGGATTGAGACAAAACAAGACTATAGCTAAGTCCCTCAGGGAACAGTGCCCATTCTGCGTGTGAAATCAGGACCATGATTGCTGGATCTGCCACTTTGGTGCAGGTCTGCACTTTCAAAATGACCTTCCTCGGTCTTGGGTTTTACCAGGGTGTTTAAGCCTCCTACTTGAATCCGAAGACTCCCACAAAGATACTTCTGTCCAAGGGTGGGTGGAAAATTCCTGCTGTAATCAGAATATGAACAGGTGACCTCCTATTTTGCCTTCGAGCCCATGTCGTTTGAATGCTGTGTTAATGCATACCTTACTGACTGCCTTCTTTTACCTTCTCCGTTTCACTTCCTAACACTAAATACCCATTAACCAACCCCACTTCCCCCCAACTCACTACTACCCTTCCCAGCCTTTCCTAACCATCCTTCTACTCTCTATCTCCATGAGTTCAATTGTTTTAATTTTTAGATATTTCAAATAAATGACAACATGCAATGTTTTTCTGTGCCTGGCTTATTGTACTTACCATAATGATCTCCACTTCCTTCCATGTTGCCAGGGATGACTTTCCAAATAAACCACTGGCATTTGTGTATTTGTCACAGAGTTGGCTTCTGGAGGAACCCAAACTAATAAAATTACTATTGGAAATAATATAGGAAGGAAATTCCCAGGATATAACTCTGAAATTGAATCACATCATTCACTGGCCAGAAGTCTATAAGAAGATAATTTGTGATAAGCCATGACATGCTGTTATACCACTATTAAAATGACTCATAATTGTAAATATGAGTAAAGTAAGGAGCACTGGCTTTTGCAATGTCTCCTGTCTCCAGAATCTGATAGACAAAAGGACAATAGTGATTTTAAGACAGAAAAATTAGCTTGATGTTTAATGCTATTAAAGCACAGCCAGAAGAAGATAATAACTTAGGGTATGATGCAAAAGCCAGAAGACCACCATGGCCTTGTTTAAAGAATTTTTTCTTTGCAGCAGAGAACAGACTATATGGAAAATCACAGCTAGTTACTCACTTAAGGAAGTTGTACTTTACATCCCTTTATAATTCAGTTTTCCTAACTACTGGTCTTGTTGCTGGAGTAGAGATGTTGCCTCTATTGTGGGGTACAAAAAGGATTTCACTAATCTCAATATGACTTTTACCTGGTCAGTTTGGACACACTATGGAAGCAGATTAGAAAACAAAGGAGTTACTATACCGCCTGGGATAAATTATCTTAATTTTTAGGAAGAGATACAATCTCTGACATCCAATGTGTATATCAGTAACTCAGGGGATTCATTAATGTGCTTTGAATAGGTCCATGTGTGGTAATAACTGTAGGTAGAAAATTGCAGTAGCTATGGCCTGACAAGCAAAGAGTAACCAGGAGCCCAAACTCCTCAGGGATATAGGTTTGAGTTAGTCCACTGGACAAGCAACCTAAAGCAAGAAAAATGGTTGAGAAGGATGAGAAGACTCTGGAATGGATAATAGAGGAGACAGTTGACTTACATCATATGTGACCTTGGTAATAACTGCAGCAGTGTGAATGTAGCTTGTTACATGAAACTTCCAGTCAGAGTCCATTTTTTAAAAAAGAAATTGTGGTTAGCCACTACCTTGAATAATCAATGGCAGGATGAAATAAAGTTAATGTGTGGCACGGATGAACGAGGCACTGCAAGTGCCTTCATCATTTCTGTATACACTGGCCCATCATCCCAATGTCAGCCTCTGCCTTAATTTGCCCTGGGGACTTTTTCTTGGGAACCTAATATGTTGACCAGTGGTCAGACTATAAGGGAATATTTAACCTATTCTTTTGATCCGGAAGCAACTCTCAACCCAAGACTTCTGGAGTCGGTAGATAAATACCCTAGCACCTTCACTCATCCTTGGATGAGAAATGATAAAATATATTATGCTGACTTCTAGAGTTCTCCAGTGAAACTGAAAAACATTTGCCTATAGTGACAATTAATTTGGCAATTGTGGTAAGTAGATTAGTGACCTCCCCCGACACACATCAAACATGTCCACATCCTAAAATTTTAATGTAACCAATGTAGGATATGGAATTATATCCATCTTCTATTGTTGCTATAACAAATTACCAACAATTTTGTGGCTTAATACATAACAACTATGTTAAATTTCTGGAGGACTAAAGTCCAAAATGTGTCTCACATGGGTCTAAAATCAAGATGTCAGCAAGGCTGCCTTTTCTGTGGAGGCGCTAGTGAGAAATCCATAATCTCATCTTTTCTAGTTTCTAGAGACTACCTATTATCCCGTGGCTCACGTCCCTCCTTCAGCAATTACATCTTTCCAATGTCTTTTACTTTTAATCTCAGGTTTTATGGCTATTTGCTCCATGTATATACATGGCTAAATGAAACTCATCTCAGTTTTTTTTTTTGTAACAAAGTATAATTGCATTATTATGAGGCCCAGTATTTTTTTTAGTTACCTATTAAATTTTTTATCCATTACTTCTTTTGGCTCTCATTATTAGAGCTATTTGGCAATATGAACACTTTTTGCAATTAAAGTCAGTGAATTTATATGGCCTTTGTCTCAGCAATCACTCTTTTGGCAGATGGCTTAAATGACTTGATATACACTTGAGAAATTAAGGCAAATCTGTTTCAGATTGGTGGCTTTGTTGGGATTGTACATTGGATAGCCCAGGGGCTTGGTAGAGGTGGTAAAATTCTCTGGAACCCTTACAGTGAATACAAAAATGTCATTTTGTATATATTTAGCCAATTAATGTAGGCTTTCAGAATTCAGATATAATCTTTCAGATTTATGACTTCGACCTTTTATTTACTAATCAATAATGACATGTGAAGACTTTTCTTGTTGTTCATGCAACATACACTTATTTTCACAACTGAAGATGATGGCTCAAAATTGTTTCTATGGCAGTGATATAGTAACAAAGAACACTTCTTTTTTTTTTTTTTCTTTGTGCAAGACAAGGTTGAGTAATTAATTTGCACTATACTGTTTTGTGGAGGTAAATATGAGAAAGCCCATATGTATTAGAAAACCTTTTATGATGTTCTATTCCTATCACTGCACTGCTTTATAAAGCTCACCTAATAAGTTACCGTTATACAGAATTTTGCTGCCAAAACCATGGTAAAACAGACTTAGCCTAAGTTTATCTATCCATTGGTTATGATGACCATGAACTTTAGATGTGAGCATTGGAGACTGGGGAGCTCATGCATGAAGCAGAGGCATGAAATAGGAAGAAAAGTAGTGCAATAAGAAGAAATGTTTTACTTCTGGTGTACCATCTCTGCTTGTCTTTGAGGAACCTGCTTCAAGAGACAATTATAGTGAATGGAAATCATGCTGGAGTGGTTATCGGCCCTATCCTTCCAGAGAAAATTATGTTTCTACTTTATTTTTTACTTCCTTCATCCGTAAATGACAAGTTTGTATTGTGTAATTGGCCTTCTTTACCTCTCAGCTGTAAGAATGTACTTTTTCTGGTAAGGGCAAATACAAATTAAAATCAAAGGTGTCATTCTCCCTGAAGAAAATCAGAAAAGAGACTACTTACTAACACTTTCCTTAGAGCTTGGACTTTAAAAAACTAGGAAGGTCCCTTGCTTGTCTTTTTGAAATGCATGCAACTCTTTTTGAAAATTAAAGTGTCTTGACAGCTTTAGGAGCCAGGCATGCCTTTCTCAAGTGCCTGGAGCTTTCTTTTTGAAGTGTAACCATCAAGGAACATAGTACCTCACATCCAGTCTCTACAGGATAGTAAGAATGTAACTTTGATAGTCCTCTTGCTCTAAATTGCAAAACTACCTTTTGTCATAAAGATATGAGAAATGTATTTTTCCTTTTGTCAAAGTCAATTAGCACAGTTGGTCACTCAATGCCAAGTGAGTTTAGAATGAAATATGTGCAACAAAGGGTGTTGTCAAGTCCTCTTACTTGAGGATTAGTTATTGTTCATTTTAAGAACATGTATGTAATGGCTTTTATCTGTTTGGCTATATAAAAGGATGAGATTTCTTTCTGTCTTCACAATCTCTTAGCAGATTGCTTCTTACGTGTATCACATTCTGTTTTTAATGGTTATTCAATAATAACACTGCCTTCTTTCTCTTCTACCTTCATGGAGTGTTTCTGGGTTGTAAAGAGATTTTTTTGTTTTGTTTTGTTTTGAATTATATTTTCAAAACTCAGATATAGCCTCTAGTCATTTAAAAACCATCAAGTGACCAAAGTATACTGTCATTTGTGGAGAACTTTGAAAATTATTAGACAAAATCTACAGATAATCATATCTTTATTCTTTAATTGTTAGAAGAGAAGGAAGTCAAGAGCAAAGAGCCACAATCCTTCCCAGATCTTGTCTTTCATATTGCCCCCTAGCTTCCCTAGAAAAGATGTGATATCATCACTTTGCTCTCAGTCCCTCTCTTTATCACAGCTTAGGAAAGTCACTGTACAAGGTAAAAAAATACATGTATATTATTTTTTGAAAATACACTCATTGGTTACTAAATTCTTTTTGTCTGGTCCATGTAACCTAGATCTTCAGGTGGCAATGTCACTTTTGGGGAAGGCAAACATTTATAATGTATGTTTTATGTCTTCTATTAACAAACAAGCAAATTGCCATTTTTTATATTGCAAAACGTTTAAAATTTAAGCCAACTATTAATGTTGTTACAGCTTCTTCCATACAATTTATGAAAGAAACAAAGATTAGAATGTCAAGGGATAGTTGAAGACTGCACACCAAGCCTGTGCATGAAAATTCTATTTGAAAAATAACACCACAGCACAAGAGGTAATTATGAATATGCCAGTCAATTAATTATCTCTGGTTGACAAATGTAACAAATACAGAGAAGGAAGCAATATTATCAGACTTTAAGATAGTTGGGATCACATCACAAATGAGGTGTTTTTATAATTCTTTGAATTTTTTGAGTTTTTGATAGTATTTTATAGGGTATGTAGAACAAATCATGTTTATAGTCATTTGTGAAATTATGATTTATTAATCATACCTGAGATACCAGGGCCCTCTCCTAGTGTGGGTCACCTTGAAGATTACATTGGTTTTGGCTGAATAAACCTATGAGAACCACAGATGCTACAGTTACATTAGCTCTGTTTCTTGAACCTAATTTGCTTTTTAAATCCACAAAATGCTTTCAGCTGGTTGTTGCAACCTTACTCTCTCTATAATTAGAATGTTATTAGCTTTAAAAGATATATCTGAAGAGAGCTAGAGTTTTTTTGTTGTTTTTTTTTTTTCTGAAACGTTAAGCATAGCAGCCTTGACAAATTTCCTCTGAGTTTTTCCTCTAGAGACTTAGAATCTCTGGCTTTTAAAAGATTTAAATTAGGTGCAGGGCACCAGCAGCAGTAGCACTGCAAGATTGTGCTTATTCTCAGTCTTTAACTAATTGTCCCACTTAAATGGCAGCCGGCTTCTAAAAAATAATCAATAGTTGTATTACAGGAAGGGGGTCCCAATCCAGATCCCAAGAGAGGGTTCTTGGATCTTGCATAAGCAAGAATTCAGGGCGAGTCTGCAGTGCAAAGTGCAAGCAAGTTTATTAAGAAAGCAAAGGAATAAAATAATGGCTACTCTATTGACATAGCAGCCCTGAGAGCAGGCTGCTGATTGCTCATTTTTACGGTTATTTCTTGATGATATGCTAAACAATGGGTGGATTATTTATGCCTCCCCTTTGTAGACCATATAGGGTAACTTCCTTACAATCTCATGGCATTTGTAAACTGTCGTGGTGCTGGAGGGAGTGTAGCAGTGAGGACAACCAGAGGTCACTCTTGTGGCCATTTTGGTTTTAGTGGGTTTTGGCTGGCTCCTTCACTGCAACCTGTGTTATCATCAAGGTCTTTATGATCTGTATTGCTGACCTCCTATCTCATCCTGTAACTGAGAATTCCTTCATAGTCTCACAATGCAGAACAGGAGGTTTCAGCCTCATTTTACCCAGGTACTATTTAAGATGGAGTTGCTCTGGTTCACACGCCTCTGACAGTTGTTTTGCTCAGATGTTGGCTGAATTGTAAAAACTTTACTTTGTATATCACTGTGCCATTCAACAAAAGATAATATTCTTTTAACCACTTTTTTTCAAAACTCTAATTGTACAGCCTGCCAAGTCCTGTGATATTTGGTCTCAAACAAATATCATATTTAATCGTCTTCTGTAATCAGCTTAATGGTTTCAAGAAACAAAACAGCTGCCTTGCAGGATTTCTAAATGCCAGGCATGCATGTCTCACTGTCAATAACACATTATTGCTTTGAATGGGAGTGAAATTCAAGACAATTGATGCCTCAGCAGCTGAAGAAGCAGAGGAAACATCAGGTGATAGAAAGTTGCTTGCTCAGTAAAATTACTCCATGCTAAGGGGTTCAACCATGAGAAACTCACTCTAATAGTTCTGGTTCAGTGTACTAAACAATGCTGTGTAGTGACTGCTTTCAGGTGAAACAGAATTCAAAGGCTTTGGATTGCAGATCTTCAAACATTTACATTTTCATTGTACTGGCTGTCTAATCCTGTAACACTGATTTGTATCTCAGTGACAGTTTAAAAATATGTCTGCTAATTCTTTGACACCCCTGACATCAAAAGGTAGAAAAAATGTCCCCTCTGCTTGAACCTGGGTGAGTTTTTTTTGACCGCTTCAGCAAATAGACAAGAAGCTGTGTGACTTCTAGGAGTAGGTTAGAAAAGGCCAATTAGGGCGGGGCGCGATGACTCTGCCTGTAATCCCAGCACTTTGGGAGGCTGAGGCAGGTGGATTGCCTCGGGAGTCAGGAGTTCCTGACCATCATGGTGAAACTCCATCTCTAATAAAAATACAAAAAAAAACTATCCAGTTGTAGAGGTGAACATCTATAATCCCAACTACTTTGGAAGCTGAGAGAGGAGACTCCCTTGAATCCAGGAGGCTGAGGTTGCAGTGAGCCAAGATCCCACCACTGAACTCCAGCCTGGGCAACAGAGCCAAATTCTGTCTCAAAAAAAAAACAAAAAAAAAAAAAAAGGAAGGAAAAAGAAAAGGCCATTTAGGCAGCCTTTGCTGGTCTCTCTAGGACACTTGCTCTGAGAGCCTGGAGCCCCAGTGTAGGATGTCCAGCTACCCAGTGACTCTATGGAGAAACCAAAGGGTGAGACCACATAGAGACAGAGCGGTAACTAGAGGAGCCCTAGTAGTACTTGTCCGCTGCTATTTGATTTTCCCAGGCTGCATATTACAAATATAATTAGAAAAGTTTCAAGATGGTCCTAAATCCAGCTACCTTCATATTGCAATTGTATGAGCCACCCAGAGTGATAATTGCCTAGCTGTGCCCTATCGGCCTGCAGAATTATAAACAAAATAAATGAATACTATTAATCCAGTGATTTGAGGTGCATTTTTACATGGCAATAGAAAATTGAGAATGTTTCATCATACACTTATTAGTAGGTATATAAGCAAAAACTTTTTGATTGCCTAAACACATCTAATTTATAATTCTTTAATAAGAGTTTCTCACACATTATACTAAAATAATTTCTTATGTGATTTTTTGACTCTATCTTTTATATAGCCACAGATATTATGTTAAGCCTAAGTTGAAGAATTGAATTTAAAATGCCAGAAAAGAAATATGACTTATGATATAAAATACCATTAAACTAATAAAAGTTTTACAGATGAAATGCACTTTGGCAGATGTTTTGCTAATCTTTTCCTCCTTTCTTGAATGTGAGATACAGTAAGACATTTATTCATTTGACCAACTATGAATTTTTATGGGTCTCAATAATTGTTTATGTGATTTTTAGGTAGTTGAACTTAATGATGTTTGAAGAATAGGGCTTTGCCTATTCTTAGATTTGTCCTTTCCACAGATTCAATGTATTATATTATTTTAAAGTTCTTAAGATTGGAAAGGTATTTTACAAATATTAGGATAACAAATAGGAAGGCTCTAAAATATTAGTTTTAAAATACTCTTTAAGAAATTCACCTTAACACACCCATTTTCAGTTTTAAATACAGTCTTCTAATATGTACACATGTATTTTTACATTTTTAATTGAGATTAAAATAATATTGACTATATGATTTATATATTAGAAAATACATAATTATATTTTAGTGTATATTGATATTTTATCTAGTTGGACTACTCTTTAAAGTTACATTCTAAGAAAGACTAAAAAAGCCTACTTGCTTCTTAGTGTGAAGTGTGAAGTAAATTTATGGCCTTCATAGTGCAGGAATTAAAGTCCCTTGAATTTGCATTCTCTTCCTTAAATCCAAGTTTGATCTCTATCTTTCCTTCCATTCTTCTTTTGAACAATGTTAACTGAAGCCATCTCTACAACTCTTTTCTTTAAATTCTGTTTTCCATGATGGAACATTGTATCAATTAGATAGGATCAGCTAAATTAAAGCCGGGAAAAATATCTAAACATCCCAGTAGTGTTATGCAAAAGATGTATTTCTCTTTGATACTACATGGTCACACATGGTGTGAGTAGGGAAGCTCTATTGATTTCAGGCCTCAGTGCCCCAGGCTGACAGAGCAGGACCGTATACAGCCTTGCTGATTGTCCTGACAAAGAGAAGTGAGAACTCTGGAAGATCTCATGTTGATAATTAAACACTCAGCATAGATATATGTCATGTCTCTTTGTCGTCTTATGTGAGTTAAAAAGTTCAACCCTATCACCAGAAAGAGGGCAAGTACAAACCTACCATATTCCTCAAAGTCTTTGGTGAATCATATTAATAATGACTATAGGGAAAAAAAAAGGTTAAAACAATGCAATTGTAATTTTTCAATGTTTTAATTTCATAAATGTAAATCATAGATGTAATTCCACAAACATGTATTGAATATATGTAACACTCCAAGTAGAATGTTAAATATGGTCTAACATAAATGAACGAGACATTACTCCTCAGATTACTCACAGTATGACAGCATGGACCCACTAAAAACAATACTTTAAAAGTGGTATTTCAGTAGGTAGCTAGTCAGGCATGAGCAGGGCAGGAAAGGGCTACCCCCACCCCACTCCACCAGAAATGTCAGGTGACTATCAGACAGTTGTCCAGCAGCTGTTATACTGTCTCTCTAAAATAATAATTGGTCACAGCTGGGGCAGGGAAAGGCAGTCTCTCAACAGACAGAAATACCTGAGACTGGTGATTAGTGGCTTCCCAATAAGATCTCAAGTGTTGGGCAAGTGGGCAAAAGCATGCGCATTAAGAGGCAAAATGGCAGAGCTTCACTGGTGTATGACTTTCCAGGGACATATGACTGCTAAGGGAAGAACGCCACAAGTGAGCATGCATACAACTCCAGTGAACAGGCTGTGCATACTTACTTTCCAAGTGCTAGCAGGCCACTGTGTTTGTGGACAGCCCACCCCAGGGAAAGAATCAGGGGAGAAGGGATGCAAGACCCCGGAAGTATGTCAACATATAAACCCCAAGTCAAAAGTGAAACTGTGCACTTGATGTCTCAAGTCACCCGCTCAGCCCTCTTCCAATTGTACTTTACTTTCTTTTGTTCCTACTCTAAAGCTTTCTAATACATTTTCACTCCTATGTGAAACTTACCTGGGTCTCTTCTTTTGCCTTATGCCTCCTGGTCAGATTCTTTCTTCTGAGGAGGCAAGAATCGGAATTGTTGCAGACCTATATGGATTTGCTGTCAGTAACAGTAACTGTGTGGCAAAGCTGTGCAGAATGTATAATGGGAGCAAAGAGGAGAGAAACATTAATTCTGACTAGAAGCAAAGACGGTTCTCTAGTTATTCTAGAAATATTCCACCTAAAAGATGAGTTGTTATACTAATCTTTAAAAGTGTCATATTTTAAAAAGCAACCCTCACAATTTACAAAATAATAATCTTGTAAAATTTAAGTTCTATTTAAAACATTTTTCACAAACCTGTTAAGTTGATAATATTTATTGTTTCAGTTTCAATGACATATTAAAAACCTTCTATTCAATTTATTATTAAAGAAACAAAAATGCAGCATGCCAGATTTTATATTGCAGTTGAAAAACACAAATTTAAAAGACATAATTGAGCACAAAACTTAGACACTTTAAAAAGAAGTTAAAAATATAAATTGATCATGTAACTGAAGACCCTAATTTTTCTGAAATATTTTATTTTTTATTATTTTCTTCTTCTCTTTTCCCCTTTTCCCCTGCTCCACCCTTCCTACTTAACCTTTTAGAAATTCAAATATAAGGCCAGGTGAGGTGGCTTACTGCCTATAATCCCTGCACTTTGGGCGGCCGAAGTGGATGGGTCACCTAAGGCTAGGAGTTCAAGACCAGCCTGATCAACAGGATGAAACCCTGTCTCTACTAAAAATGCAAAAAGTAGCTGGGGGTGGTGGCATGACCCTGTAATCCCAGCTACTCAGAAGGCTGAGGTGGGAAAATTGTTTGAACCTGGGAGGTGGAGACTGCAGTAAGCCCAGATCACACGACTGCCCTCCAGCCTGGGTGACAGAACGAGACCCCGCCTCAAAAAAAAAATTTCAAATATAACCTTTCACCTCCCCCTCAACAGACTTTCCCCACAGGACAAGTTCATCTATGTGCTCCAAGAAGGATATCTCTTGACAGTTGATTTGTAGACCAAAGCACTTCCTCAGAGAACTCTCACCTTCACAGGGTAACCTCAGAAGAACATGTGGAAAGCATTCCCACTTGGCCACTTTTACAACCTACTTCTGATCAGAAAGGTACCAGCTTAACTACCCGGTAGATAAGGTACCAAGCTAGCAGGAGGACCTATGTTTTTGCCCATTTCCTTCCCTACCTTATTAGAAAAGTGCCAGCTTTCTGCTCCAAAATCGAAGTGGCTTAATTAAAGGCAAGATGCTCTGTGTCCCTTATTCCAAACTAGATTTGAAATACATTCAACTTTTTTTTTTTTTAACATGCTTTTTAGTTGCAATGATACTTAACCATCACCAATTGCCAGGCACTGTAAGAACAGACTTTTCCTCCACTATTGCCCCAACACGTGCATCATATTTAAAACAGCTCTTGAGGTAAACACATTTTTTTCTTACACCTCTTTTCACAGATAAGGCATCTGAAATTCTCAGACTTTAAGTGACACGTGTGAGATTTTCTTTACATCATAGAGTGGCCGTTTGAAACAACCTCTGACATCAGAACATTAATTCTGAACTGTTACTCTACTACGTAACACAGAATTTAAGTAAGCTTCATAAAACTGAATAAGAAGGAATAAATGTATATTAATAGTTGGTATGCATTATTTACGGATGTCTGCTAAAAATAATTATCTCGCCTTACCTAAATTAATTTTTTAACATAATCAAAAAGTTATATTAAGTGGGAAAGTCAGTTGACTCATCATCTAAATGCCAAAAGATTGAAACCCAAGTTTTATGTTACAGTTCTACACTAGAATGTGTACATGCTAGTTCAAATGCATCCTATTTTAATTACAGGATCTTATAAAAGCATAGTGATATTGTGAGTAATTATGTCATTGAAGAGAGATATTGAATTAAAATTGGAGTTTATTGTAACCATTGATTTTCTTAGAAGATGTGACAGACATGATGTTAAATTTTGTATAAAGGAAGTAAATGAAAAAAGGATCTGCTACATAGTGATGGAGGCTATTTCTTTCTTTCATTTTTCTTTGGAGGCAGGATCTCCCTATGTTGCCCAGGCTGGCATATAGTGGTGTGATCACAGCCTACTTTAGCCTCAACCTCTCTGGCTCCAGTGATCCTCCCACCTCAGCCTTCCGAGTAGCTGGAACTATAGGCATGCACCGCCACACCTGGCAACACTTTTTGTTTGTTTGTGATATTGTCTCACTGTGTTTCCCAGGCTGGTCTTAAAATCTAGACTCAAGCTATCCTACTGCCTCAGCCTCCCAAAGTGCTGGGGTTACATGTGTGAGCCACTCCACCTGGCCAAATTTGTATTTCTGATGTTTCATTTACATAAAAATAAAATACTATGGACAACAAAGCAAAAAGGCAAAATGCAGTGCATTATAAGCTTTGGGGTAAATAAAAATTTTATTTTCACTTTCCTGATTGACAATATGAGATTACTCTATCAGAAGAAGTCCATGCTGAATTTAAAATATCACATGGTGTGTTTCATTCTGATTTTCAACCATACCAGATAAGAAAGTTACAAATGTTATCAGATTGCATATCAACAACTGTGTGGACTTTATTCTTTCACATCTAAATAGGATGTAATTATGGCTAAAATGGTTTATTTCCAACAAGTTAATTTTGAACTCAAACCATGATGTTGCTTTCCCACATCTGCCAAGATGATAAATATTCCATGGCTTATAAATGATTAAAGAAGGTCCAGTAATGTTTTGAAAGACAATAGCAAAAAATATGTTTCCTTTCAATCTTATTAATAAGTAGCATGAGGTGTCAATTTGAAAAACTCAGGTCTTGAACTTCAGAACATGGTATGTGGTGAAAAAGTACATAATCAAGCTTATATAGAAACAATTTTGCCTTAAAATAATTTTATATCCTTTCCAGGACTTTTCCATTTTGACTTATCTATAAGTGATTTTTATGAAAGTTTTTCATACTGGATAACACACTTTGTAGCTTTGAAATTACTTACTCAACTTGACAGCTGTGACTATTACTATCAACTCAATTAGCAAGAACCATGGAGAGATGGTATCAGTACTACTTCATCACAGTATATTATATACAGCATGTTCTTCTCCAAAATACCATGTGTAAATGATCCTTTTTTAATCTACTGTAGACTGTAAATGTATTCTTTAACAGTCTATTAATTGTAAAGTCACGGAAGCCAAAAAGAACTATAGGTGAACTGCTTTGGGAGTGATAGTGCAGGTTGCTGGAATAAGAAATGTAAATATCTAGGGCACTGAATGGATTGGTTTCTTCTTATGGTAACAGTATCCATCCCCCAGTTTTCCCTTGGGAACAAGAGCTTTGCACATGACTCCACAACACCAATTGCACCTTCTCCAGTTAATTTTCTGATAGGTAAGAGGAATTCCTATTCCTGCTCAAATTGTATCCCTTATGACAAACAGGTTATATATTTTCTTATATATATTTATGTTGCCCAGTTTCTGTGAACAAGATCAAAATAAATATAATGCATAAAGATAGACATACAAAAGTATGAAATTGTGGTGAGGCAGAAAATCTCTAGGAGGAAATGGAAAAAAGGAATGATCATTTAATTCTAGACCAGGGAAGTAAGGGGATGTGAAAGAAGGTAATGGTGAGAACAAGAAATAAAGAAAAAAAGAAGAGTAAATTAAATCAGAAAAGCTTTGAGACTATCAGATTCATGTTATCTGGCCATTGGGTCAAAGAAAATGAGAGTAATCTGTTTGTTATATCTAAAAACTGACAAGAGAGCATTTCAGATATCAATGTAAGAGCTCTTCCCATAAATACCAGAAGAAAATGTTTTGTGTTTCAGGAAAAAAAAGGGGGAACTCTCCTTAAGGAGAGTCCTGTTTTAACTAAGAAAAAGGTGTAACTTATTTTTTAAATTAAATTTTTCTGTTAATTTGGACAAAGACGACCTGAGTTTGCAATGCTGATATGTGCAATGTGCTAATCTCTGAGTAGTCTGCATCTCCAGATTTTCAATACTTTGAAAAGAAAAGGACATGTAATTAGTTTAAATAGATGGGAGGGTGAATACTGTGCTGAACTTGTGATTCTAAAAGATGTTATCCACACAAATCATTTGGGGAGCTTGATAATATTTCAGATTCCCAACCTCTGTCTTCAGAGTTCTGATCAGTGGGCTAGCGTGGTGTCTCAGGTAATGAAACACTTCATTTTTGTTTTTGTCATGTTTTATTTTGACCAAAGAAGTTCTATCAAACTAAAATTGGCTCTAGTTTAATATTGGCCATTTTTAAAATATAAAATCAATATTCAATAGTACAGACCTGCTGCTGTTGATGAAACCCTACATTTTATTTTATTTCATTCAGATTTCTATTCATATGGCATTTTAGGATTTTGGTAAAATTCACTTAATGAGTTTATCCAGACATTTTGCAGTATACTGCGCTAATGTCATGTTCTCTATAAAAGCTCTGCATTTTTCATGATGAAAATCATTTTACCCTGTGGGTCCTGATCCTTTCTTTACTTTTCAATGGCGTGTATTATATCTATCTTGTATGACTGGACATGTCTGTCTTTTCTCTAAGACAGAGAAGAATTTAAGGCAATGGATCAGGTATTAGTAATTGTTTCATTCCTAGTACTAATTATGGTTTACGCTCATGTCATTCAGTTCTTTTCTGAAAGGCCATCTAAGCAGTCAATCTCCACTCGATTATCAGAATTAATTTCCTTTAGATATTACATGTTTATATATTGTGCCTATGTATTTTCTGCCTCATCTATTTATATCCATGAGAGCAAGCACATTTTTTATTTTGCTTACTCTCATATTTCCACCACACATTCTTAGGAACAGTAAAGGGCTCAAAAAAGCCAAATATATGCACACACGCACACACACACACAGACATATACAGATATACTTCAAAAACACTCATCTAATGTGGCAAATATCTCTATATGCAACTGTGTTCATTGTAAATTATTTATATCACTATATTACATAATTCTTAGAAGGAATGCCACTTGTAAAATCATTAATTGCAGAAATTGTCCTATTCCTCTGAGTTCATCTGGGTAATATGTCATTCTTTGCCCTTTATAAATAACTAAGAATCACATACCTAGTGATTAAAAATAAGGAGGCTCATATGGAAGGGTAACTAGTACCTGCATTGCTTAACCCCAGGGGACAATGCATAATCACATTATTTCTATTTCAGCATAACAAACTGCATGTATTAGAAATGTTACAAATCATTTCTAGCATATTCCTCTCTTTAGTAGCTCACACTCATTTATTTAAGAAATAATTTCAGTAGATTACTTGAAAATTGACTATAATAACCTTCTTGAGTTTGGCTTTTCTAGTAAATATTACAGAATTTTTCTGTGTTCTATTAACATTTTCTGTACAGTAAATATACACCAAAAGTACTTTTTGTGTTTTTTATATTTTTGTAGTTTTGTATCTGTATTTGCATTTCGTAGTCTTACAGTGGCAGAAAATTACAAACCAAAATAAGATTTTTAACTTATATTTTTAAAAAACTCAATCATTTTCTCGGAAATAATTTATGGAACTATAATGTTAGTGCTTCTCCCCTTCCTCCCCCCTAGTTCTGTGTATAAGCAAAGTCAAATGTTCTCACAGCTCATGAAGATCTGGGGAAAGTATGATTCTGAAAGATAAAATTTGAAGCCTGACATTTTATCAAGATTAGAACCCTCACTGGTAAAAGCAGTGGTGCAAAAATAAATACAAAGCAAAAACAAGAAATAAGAACGTGGTTATTTCCCAACTTGGGCAATACTTTTTCTCAAGGAAGAGCCTTGGGTAATTTCTGCCTGTCTTGGAAAGTAAACATTTATGTGACAGAGGAAATGGCAAATACTGTTAACTTACATCATCAAAAATTCAAATTATAGCATGTCAATGATTCCTGCTATGGATAAATATTAATTTTAATATGTGGACAATGTGAAAATTACAATTATATCTGGCAGGAAACAGGAAGGGCATAGCTTTACATTTGGAGCTTTGTCCTATGGACCTCTATTTCTAGAACCTGTTGATTACCAAGGGTCCAGAGAACAAAATCAAATATGGTTCAATGTGTAATATTATGATCTATATATTTTATATTCTAAAGACAGACATCAGGAGATATATGTAATGGATTATCAGTTCCCAATGTCTTTTGAATTTGATGTTAGCTGCCTGCTTTCCTAAGTGTGAGTGAAATTCCATTTCTCTAAAAAAACTCAATGTGCATCAAATAGTATCAATTAAAATAAGCATTCAGAAGAATTAAATTTCTTAATGTTCCTGAGAAGAGTCAGAAAAATATACTCTGGAAGCCGAAGCTGATGGCTATGAATTTATACATACTTTTCTATAACAATTGTAGACAATTGTAGGTTTAATGCTGCCTATTGGCAGTGGATTGAAGAATGTAGAGAAATGACTTAATTTAAAAATAATTTAAACTGCAGGTAATTAATGATGAATTCAATTTAATCTTTGGAAAATATCTTTAATTTTTGAAATTACTGTAAACACAATCAAAATATGTTTTCATACATAGTAACTTCCTCTTTTATCACTTTTTGAGTCATAGATCTCATTCCTTCAACCTACGAAACAATTCATGTAATATTAAAATCTACACTTTTAATACAATTTTTTTTCTATGTGCCTCATTGATCTTCCATATATTACAAGTGTAATTTCACTTTAAAGCATTCTAACACTTTCCTACTCACATAGCTAATGCCTTTTCCTTCTCTTATTATTTTCCATTGCTATTTAATTTTACTGCTTTATTATTTTTATATTCCTCTGAAATGAAATTTGAATGAAAAACTTCTCAGGATTACAATATTGTGATAACTAAGCAGACATTCTGTCATGTGTATTATTATTGTAGTATTTATGCATGCTGTAGGTAATAAAAAGCTGCTAGTTAATTTTATTCTTATTTTCCCTATAATATGTTGATTTCTAATCACTTTTTGAAGCTTCTTTGTGGTTTTTAAAAATTCTGTTGCTGTTGAATAGTATAAACTTGGCAAAATTACACCGCATGTTCTCACTCATAGGTGGGTGTTGAACAATGAGAACACATAGACACAGGGAGGGGAGCACTACACACTGGGGTCAGTTGGGGGGAAATAGGGGAGGGACGGTGGGGGGGGGGGAGTTGGGGAGAGATAGCAAGGGGAGAGATGCCAGATGTAGGTGATGGGGAGGAAGGCAGCAAATCACACTGCCACGTGTGTACCTATGCAACAATCTTGCATGTTCTTCATATGTACCCCAAAACCTAAAATGCAATAAAATAAATGGAAAAAAAAGAAATAGTCTACATAAATATAAAAAAACAGAAAACTAAAAAAATTAAAAATCATAATTCCGTAAGACTAGTTATGGTGCATATCTTTCAGAGGTAAAATTAACTTAATATGGATATTTTACAGTATGTACCACTTGAATTACAAATATCATACATAAATATATAACTACCCACTTAGATGAAAACCTAGCTTTGACTGAGACACTTAAATTCTTTTCAGTTGAGAATATCTACACATGCTATTAATATATAGGTGTCTTAGAATTAAAAATAGGAAAAAACTTAGAAATCCAAATCCATCAAGGTGACCCCTTCAAAATAGTTGCTGACACCAGGAATGACCTTCCCTATCCTCAGCTTTTGCCTTTCGTTTTCTTTTTCTGATATAGTAGTTGCCACTCCTCCTTGCTAAAGCCAGTAATAATTCGGAAAGTCTGCTGCTCCTCATTCTTCCAACTTTGTCACCCACACAAATAAGTTCTGGACACTTTAATTGCTATTCAATTAAAGCATTGGTTAATGCTGATGTTGCTGTAAAATGACGTGGAGTTGCCCCTACTGCTTTTTAAAACATCATATTTACATTGTGGTTCTAATAGACAGGTATGTGTCATATAAAAGCATCATAAAGTTTAACAGTAATATTTAAATAACAAGAGTATATAGTGTTTTAATTTTAAGTATGTACAAATGTGAAGGACTCAAGATCGTTTCAAATTTAGTAGCTCACTCCTTTTCCAATATGCTTTTTGAGCGGGTGGAGTTACAGTTAGTATGCTATGAGCGGAGTATAACTAATCTTCTCATGAATATTTCTAATGGTAATAAATGTGTTGTTTTGTCTTGAAGCATCCTTTCTTTTGGAAAACAACTACCTCCCCTCCCCACTCTTATCCCGTGATAATCTCAGACCTTGTGGTTTTGTTGAAGCTGATTTCATATCCCTATCACTGAAATAACACACTGCTGGTCCTGTGGGTAAGCACAAGGCACATGACCTAAGCCTTAGTTGTCAGGATGCCCCACTCCTTGTCACAGTGATAATTTCAAAAGCAAGTAGGGAAACCTAGTTGAATGTATTAGTCTATTCAAAAGCTTATTGCACAGCCAAAAAGTACTTTTTAAGAGGTCAGTGGGAAAATGTGCTTTACAGAAAAGAAGGTGGAGCTCAGAAATAGAAAGGCCAGGTGACACCAAGTCCTAAGTTCTTTTTAGCTCACGTTTTCTTTTTTAACTCTTGCCTGGGCATGGAAGGACTGGCTTACTGTAGTTGCTGTTTTTGGGTTGTTTCCCTGAAAGATGTTTGTTTTCTCAGGCTCTTCTATCACCTGAGTAACCTATTCTCTGTTTTAAATACCCAGATGTTTGTCTTTTTTTTTTCTTCTGTTTTTCTATTTGTATATTGATGAATAAATTTTTAGATACTATTTTGTTTGCTTTGTTTTGCAAGAATGCTTTATTTCCTTCAAAGGCTTACAAAGAAGCTTAATAAAACAGATAAAAGTAGAGCTACCAGTAGAGATCTTGGTGACATAATGTTATACAACCTAAGTGGCTTAAGTTGTCTAGCTATCTAGTTTCCCAAGTCCCAACAGCAGTACTTAATAAAATTTAAAATACACTGCTATATTCTTTTCAGTTGAGAATATTTACATATACTATTAACATATAGGTGTCTTAGAATTAAAAATAGGAAAAAAAGTTAGAAATATAACATTATTTTTAACATTGTTAAATTTTGTATTGTGGGTACATACTAGGTGTATATATTCATGGGGTACATGTGATGTTTTCATACATATATATAATATGTAATAATCACATTAGGGTAATTGGGATGCTCACCACCTCAAGCATCTATCATTTTTTTTGTTAGAAACATTCCAATTCCATTCTTATAGTTATGTTTTAATACGCAAAAGACTATTTTTGACAATAGTCAACCTATTGTACTACCGAATATTATTTCTCATTTGTGAAATATAATATTCTCAATGTATTTCATCATATAGGGAATGATGGGGTCTCTGTTTCATTCTGATAAATATAGTTGAAAACACTTCTATCTTTATTCATATCTGCTAACAACTTAGCTCAGCTCAACCTTAACTATATAATTGATTACAGATTTTTTCCAGATACTATCATTTACTGGAGACTTTACCTTTTTTTTTATCCTACTGCTATTACAAGACTTCTCAATTTTAAGATTATGAAAAATTGTACTTCAGTCACATAACCATATGTGTTAAAATTACCTTCCAAAATCTGATGCTGCTTCACTTCTGCTGTATACTTCTCTCTTTTTTTTCTCTTTCACACACACACACACACACACACACACACACACACACACACACACAAAGTTCAGCACTGCATTTGAATAAGCCATAAAGACAATTCAGTTTCATCCTTCTTCTCCTGAACTCTGATCAACTAATTTTGACCATCATAGACATTGACCTCCAAGGATCAAATCCTCATCTCTAGAATCTGCACCAAATTATGAATGTGGTATTTTAAAGGAGAATTATATCAGAAAAAGTAAATTGTGGTATGGCTAGATTGAATGAAGTACTGTATGTATAAGAAAATACTGATTGAGAATGGAATTCTTAAACAATTGCACAAAATTAAGAGATCACCCCCAAGCAACTGTTTGACAGCTCTGCAATGTTAGCCATCCCTTCTAGATCAGACTTGCCAGGGGGCAGCCCCTGTCTCTTCACAGGAAATCTTCTTCCTTGAGGAGACACAGTAATTTATTCAAATCATTTATGTAATGCCTATTTGATCCTGGTCAATGTATTAAGAACTGGGAGCACAAGGATGAAAAGCATGGATTATATCTTTAAGTACCTTGCACTCTAGCATAATGAGAGGAATATAAGTGATTACAATTCAAAGTTGTATAATAACAGCATGCATAAATCTGGTTATAAGCTACAGGGGAGGCTTTGCAGAGTAGTATTCAAGTTCAGACTTTCATCACTGTGCGTAACTGATGCATAGCGGGAGGTACAGGATGCGGGCTAAGCCCTGATGTGGGTAGTAAGCAAGCTTCCTAAGTCTAGATGATTTATAAGAAAGGGGTAGACACATTGCATTAAAAAACACTATATGTGATTTGTATAAATGGATAGACAATGTAGCCTAGTGAAATGACAGAGACCCTGGGGACAAAAAAGTGAAGGTGAACCACCTCCATATGCCTTCATTTTGAAATGTTGGCAATTCTCAGTGACAATAAAAAGTACAATAGAGACGTGTATTAAACACTTATCACACTCTCTATTCCAGTAGAGACACTCCAAACTTGGAAGCTGTTTATCAAATAGTATGAATATTAGTGAAAGTCGGAGTAGTGGCTGTTTTGGTAGTGAAATTCTGGAGTCCCTTGGAATTACTTCATTATCCAAACCATGTTGTCATTCCTTGCCTGCCTAATACTTGAAGAAAAGAAACTCATGACATTCAAAAACATATTTTCTTATGCTTATCATATTAAAAATATTATTGAATATTTACAGAAGGGATTCTGTTTAATTTAGATTTAACAGGTATATAAGGAGCCCTAGTACTCTGCATTTTGTATACCCAGTCCTGATTTTAAATTCCATAATAATCCACTGCTGCAGCAGTTACAAACCTGCTCTTTCATTCCCACCTATATGTAAATAATGCATGTCTTCCAGTGATTAAAATCAAGGTAAATAAAGACCTCTGTCTTAGGTGTCCAGACCTATTTTGTTTTAAAATGACATAGTGGCTGAGCTATTTGGGCATGGAGCTCTTAGGTGAAATGGGACTATCCCTGCGACCAGGAGATGGCTTACTAAAGGTGTAGGCAAGCCCTTTCAGAGGAAAAGCAGTTTTGTTTTGTTTTGTTTTTTCCAAAATCTCAGTAATTTTAAGAGTGAATAAACAAAACAACAAACAAACAAAAATCCTGCAAACATTAAATCTCTGATACAGCAAAAACCA
This sequence comes from Cebus imitator, assembly GCF_001604975.1. Classification (NCBI taxonomy): domain Eukaryota; kingdom Metazoa; phylum Chordata; class Mammalia; order Primates; family Cebidae; genus Cebus; species Cebus imitator. The sequence goes on along the minus strand of NW_016107785.1, from coordinate 652,549 downwards.
AATTCTGCTTTAGCCCTTTGTGAGGTATAAGTTTATTAGCACTCAGAGACTGCTGAGAAATTTCTATTCACTTACATAAAAATAAAATTTACATTGTGGGTCAACCTAGAATTGTCTTTATATAAATGGCTAACAGAAGTAGCTAAAAATCATTGCCTATACCCTTCGTTTTCACTCTTTAACAGGGAAATACCATCTGCCGATTTTATCAGTAATTTTATCAGTATTTTAAAAATTGTAGTGCCCTGGTATTGTAATGTACCTTGATTTTACTTTGAAGTACCTTACTCTAAAGTACTTTGATATTTGAAGTGTTATCTTTGGGAACTAAACTACATGTGATCTGTAAAAATAAACTGATTTTAATCATAGTATGTACATTTTGAAAAGTTTTGATTATTGAAACCAACCTTAGGTTTGAATACTTAGAACTGTTTATTGTGTTAATTTTTAAATTTTTTTTATTTCATCTCTCATTGCTGCTTAAACTCTATAATTTAGTGTTCCAAACAATTTTTCATAGGAAGTGCCTGTTTTGTTGATTATACAACACATTTCATATGATATTTTTCACTAGTTTGAGTCTGAGGAAGCAACAGTGGTAGTGAATGGGAGGATGTTGGAATATGTTGTAGAGTCAGTAACTTTAAAGAAACCAAGCAAATACAACAAGGAGAAATAATTTAAAAATAATGCTTCCAAAACCTTTTGTGAAGTGATCATTATTGCTTATGTTTCTAGGCCTTATGTGTTAAAATGAAACTTTACGGAACTCAGAAATAGTATGTTAATAAAAAGAAATTATCCATTGCAATGCAATTTCAGGATACTGCAAATGCTACTACAAAAGCCACACAGTTTGGCAGAAGGAAGTGATAAACATCATGGAACTGTGTCACTGCAGGGTTATGGTGCAAATGTTTTAGAGACGTTTTCAGTTCCAGTATTAAATTTTTCGCTAAATTGCAAACAAAATTGGCTTAGCTAAATGCATTATGGTGTGCATATACAATGGAATTAGCATGTAGCCATGAGACAAGAAGACATTTAATGATATGGAGAAATGATAATGGGCATTTTGTTCAAAATAAAATGTTAAACTTTAAAAAATTGAAAAGTTTAAAATGTGAGTCAATTTTTTTCTTAAACTTTGGATTTATTCATAAGAAAAAAGTCTATAAAAATATCTCAAAATATTAGTATTAGCTAATAGGTTGTTTTAATAATCAGTAAAATAATTGACAATTGCTGCTTTTTGCTTTGAAAACATAGTAAGTCAATGCTATTCATAAATGTTTGTGTTGTTTAAAATACTCCTCTTACATCTTAAATACATGCATGTGAGTTAGGAACATGGCATTCTTTATCTGTGCATACTTACACAATGCTTATCAGATGGGAGCGTGTCTAATATTTGTTAAATGAAATATTTTTGGGAAAGTAATTTTTTTTTTCTGTAAAGGGATAAATAATTGGACAATGTGACAAACAACGTCACTTAATGGTGCCTGGAATGCTTTCATATTTGAGCATATTTACCGTGCTTTTCCTTTTATTTAACTGTAGATAGAGAATTTGTATCCTGACTTTGGTGGGGTTAACTTCAGTTATTAATTAATGTTACTAGCGTATTCTGCTATGCACTCACTCTCTGGTTTCAATTCAGTATTTTATCTACAAATTAGACAAGGATCTCATACCAGAGTTCAACCTAGAATTGCAACATACCCTGACACAAACATTGCAAAGCCTTAAACATTAAATGGGTTTGGTTATCTTGTCTATTTTGGCCACGGAAACTGCTGGATGATACCCATTATACAAGCATATGAAAATATGCTCAACATCAATAATCATTAGAGAAATAAAAATCAAAACCACACGAGATACCATCTCACAATAATCACAATGGCTATTGCTAGAGTCAAAAATAACAGATGCTGGTGAGGCAAGGTTGCAAAGAAAAGGGAACACTTGCTTATACACTACTGGTGGGAATGTGAATTATCTCAGCCATTGTACAAAGCAATTCAGCATTCTCTCAGAGAACTTAAAACAGAGCCGCCATTCGATACAGGAATCCTATTATTAAGCATATACCAAAGGGAGTATACATTATTCTACCATAAAGACACATGCATGTTTATGTTGATCACAGCACCATTCATATTAGCAGACATGGAATCAACCTAAATGCTCATCAATGGTAGAGTGGATAAAGAAAATGTCATACAGATATACCATGAAATACTATGCAGCCATAATAAAGAATGAGATCATGTTCTTTACAGCAACATGGATGGAGGTGGAGGCCATTATCCTGAGCGAATGAATGCAGAATCAGAAAACCAAACACCACATATCCTCACTTATAATTGGGAGCTAAATATAGAGTACACATGATCACAAAGAAAGAAACAATAGACCCTTGGGCCAACTCAAGGGTGAAGGGTGGAAGAAGGGTGATGATCATAAAACTACCTATGGGGTTCCATGCTTATTACCTGAATGACTAAATATTCTGTACGTCAAACCCCTGAGACACATGATTTATGTATATAACTAATTTGCACATATGCCTCTGAACCTAAAATAAAGTTAAAAAAAGAAATAATCCTGTTTTACACACATTTTTGGAAAGCTAATTAAAATACTCTTCTAATTTTGTGGTTTCTACCCAATTCCACGTTTATTGCCCCTTCAGAGACACCTCACATTCTTCTTCTTATCAGAACTTTCTGCATTATTTTTGCACATCCTCCATCATCTCTTTTACTGTGATTCGTTCTTTGCATCTTAGTGTCTTTCAACCCTTCTCAGGCAGTTAGTGCAGCAATCATCAATATCAGCTGCCTATATTCATTATTTTGGGATATTATTTCTTTTGTCTTTTTAGATCTTTGTATTGTATTTTGTTGTTATTATGGTATCTTTATGTAATCACTATGTTACAGAAAGTAAGAGTTTAACTTGTTAAGTGCTAGCTGGCTTTATTGTATATGGATGGATAGATTGAAAATATCATGTCTCTGGATCCTTTTTTCTTCACTTTTTCCTTTTCTCCTTTTCAATCCACAAATATTGGATTGTGAGGTTGTTAAAAAAAAAACAGATGCCAAAGCTAAACTGATAGTGTTTAAATCCAAACTGTGCTGCTAGTAACTGTGATCTTGGACAAATTCCTTAATTTCTCTGAGTCTCAATTTTCTCATATATAAAATAAGAATAGTTACAGCAGTTGCGGTAGCTAGAATAATGAATCCCTAAAGATGTTCCTGTCCTAATCATCAGAACCTGTGTGTTACTTCACATGGCAGAAGAGATTTTGCAGAAGTGACTAAGCATCATTAGAGACAGAGGTAATCCTTAAAAGTGAAATAGAGAGGAAGGAGAGTCAGAGCAGAAGATGTAATAGAGGCAGATAACCAGAGTGATTTATCATGATAAAGACATGACTGGGCATGGATTGTTGGGAAAAGCAGCAAAGGAGAAAGGACTTACAGAGTGCCTATATAAATTGGTTATGAGTAACATATAAACAAGGAACAACACACTGTGGCCTCTGAGGAGGAAGGCCTCTCCATGCCTCATGTTCTAGTGCAGGGTGACATGGGGTCTGTTACCGTAAACATTGTGCTCAAGGACATAAAACCCCTTCATAGCACTATGACGTAGCCAGACTTGTAGGCTCTTTCTGAGTTCCACCAGCTGCACATAGATAATAAGCTAAAGATAACCACATGTTCTTGCTTTGTGAAGCTCCCAAACTGCCACTGTTATCAATCCCTAGGATTACACACTATTTCTGTCTCACTGATTCACTCCACCCCTACCTATAGATCAAAGTGATTGTAATCAATAAATCGTGAGGATGATCAGAGCTTGGGGGCCTTCACTGTCTCCTCCAAAGCAATGAGTAATGGCCCGCCGGTCCCACTCTCTCTCTTAATCTGTCTTTTTCTCATTCCTTTGTCCCATTGAACTTGGGGTACCCACAGGTGATGTAGGGCTGGTTCCCTACATTCATGACTTTTAAGACAGAGAAACTGGGCCTGGGACAAAAATGTGGGTGGCTTTTGGAGGATGAAAAAGGCATGGAAATCGATGCTCCTCTCTTGCCTCCAGGAAAAACACAGCCATGCTGACACCTTCATTTTATCTCAGTGAGAGTCCTTTTGGAATCCTGACCTCTGAAAGTATAGAATGATAAATCTGTGTTCTTTTAAGCCACCAAATGTGTAGTAATTTGTTATAGCAGTAATAAAGGAATGTTACATTAGGACTTCTAGAAAATATAAGAGCTAGTATTAGTAAAGTAATTTAAAAAGTGCCCTGCTTATAATAAGCCATACATACACAGATGCTTTTGTAAAATACATAAGTAATGTAACAAAAGAAATAAGTATTAAGAAATATTGTCTCCTACAAGTACTTCACTCACAGGTAGAGAGAAAGTATGTATAAATAATTGCCCTCCACATATTGTGTGTGTGTGTGTGTGTGTGTGTGTAATAGAAAGCTCCTGAGGTACTGAGGGCTTTGGCACATCCATGTGCAAAATGACAGGTACATGCAGCAGATGCTATCTGTAGTCGCTTTAATGATGTTATTCTGATACTTTTAGATATAATTCTGTGAACATAATGCTCACCTCTGAATGATTAAATACCGAGGGACAAAAAGCTTACAGATCTTTCTATAAAACAGTGCTTTCAGTTCAGAGTGCTGATTTCAGTTCAAAAACACCCAATTTAGTTTTAGAGAAAATCCCCAAAGTATCAGTATACACAGAGGTGCTTGAATAGAAAAAGGCCTTGAGTCCTGAGAGGAAGTAAAAAATGTACTTGGATAATCACCAATCCTCTCAGAAGAGTCTGCAGAGAAAACCTGATGCAGCTGGCCCACTTAGGATTGACTTTTCAGGTGTTCTTAAGTGAAGAGGTTGCAGATGTCAGTATAATCACAGCAGATGGCTATCCCTCCTGGTCCTCAGAGAGTGGTACTCCGAAACTCCCTCTCTGCCACTTGGGCTGACTCAGTACTTTTGTGACTCCAATTACTAGAGCCCTGCAATGTCAAACCACATCCCTGACTCTTGGGAGAGGAGCTGTTGTTCTCTTCCCTCATCTGCTTGAATGACAACCTAGAAACACAGACATGGAACATCTCTCAAGAGATATGAAAAATAACTTCAAACACCACCCCAATCCCAGCCCAGAAACAGATTAGGAAAAATTGCAGTTTTGAAGGGTTTCCTTCGGAGAGATAATCAAGGAGATTATCTCTATTCTCAGACTACATAGTATTTTACAGGACATCAATAATTTACGGAAACTGAAAACCTGCTAGATGATTATTATGTGTTTTGCAGAAACATCTATCTATATGTTTTACTATTAGCACAGTTTGACTTCCAGATAATAGAAAAAAATATGTCTTCAGTTATTCGGTATTAAAACTAAAGAAAAAAACTCAAAAATTATTTTATTTGCATTTTAGAGAAAACCTGTGTGTATCACTAATTTATAAAGTACCTAATTTTTACTAAACACTGTTCTACATGCATCATTTTAATCCTCATAACTCACTCAAATGTGTTGATTCAATCATGCGTACTTCATAGACAAGAATTTCAAGATATAGGTAATGAGTTTCTAGGATAAACACAAGTCCAGATTTATCTAAATTCAAGGCCTTTGCTAGTAGCAATTCAACAGTTCTGTCTTTAAGAGCCTTTTCTGGGGAGAGTATGATTACCAGAAAAATCATAGGGCAAAAATTTCTAACATGAAGGAAAAATTCACACAAACACATACACCTATGTGTCTACTCCTAAGAGTCTGATATTTCAGATTTTCTCTGTGACCTTATCTGTTACATCTCTGGATATTGAACTTGACTGTGCACAGCTGCTTTACTAAATATTAAAAACCCACAGGAAGCACACAGAAGCTTGTACCACAGAGGGCCCAACAGTGCCTTTATGAGAAGGCCATAGTACTAAATCAATGTAACCGAAATGTACTTTCATCTCGAAGTGTTCCAATCAGAGAAGTTACTTGAAAATGCAACACATTTATCTTCTAGACAACAGATTCCTGGTGGGTTACTCCTCCATTCTTCTTATCTGTGTGATTTCACTCCACCAGGGGGTGCCAGAGCAACAAGGACAGCAGTGCAGTTCCAAGGAAGGGGACATAGATTTTCTTCTAAATATGACTGAACCATGGAGATAAGGTGGTGGCTCTTTGGCAAATTCCTGATAAACTGATACTTTACAAAAGTCCATGTTTTTTATTTTAATGAAGGAAAAATAAATCAGGTTATGTATTTATGTGTTATTTATGTACATAGTTCTAAAACTTCATTTTACCAGAGTATTTTTTTCTGCCAAATTTGTCGGACTTATTATCAAGAGGCAATTTGTTTTGTTTTCTGCCTACTTTTCTTTTTGCCATTTAATATGGGTCCTAACAGAAAGGCAGAAAAGGCCTGTTAAAAAGAGGCATATAGTAAAATTAGCTACATAACAATAGAGATAGTGGTGTTTTGGTTAAAAAAAAAAAAAGACATTTTCTAAATTTTTTAAACTTCTTAGAACTCCACAAAGTAGATACTACCTATAATACTATTGCCTAGAAATTTTATAAAGTGAAAGTTCTCATTTCATGTATCTCATTGCACCACTGATTTTTTTTATATGGTTTGTATTTTTATCCTTGTTTGTGTATGTCTGTGGAAGTGTTCATGTGTGTGTCACATGTGTGTTATATATTATATGATACACATAGCATATATATATATATATATTATAGCAATAGACATATACTATGTGTGTATGTGTAATCTGCACAACTTCTTTTATTCACTTCATATATCAAGAACATCTTTCTATATTAGGACAAAAATAACAAGTTCATTTTTCCTATAGCTTTATAAAGGCGTAATTGACAAATAAACATTTGTCAGATTCTACTATCCCTCTTTAGGTTAGTTCTAATCACTTTAGGTTGTTCCTCTTATTTTACCTTGACTCTACAGCAGTGGTCCCCAAACTTTAATCTGCAGGTGGATCACCTGGGTATCTTGTTGAATTGGAGAATCTTGAGTCAGTAGTTGTGGAGTGGAGCCTGAGATTCTCTATTTTTTTATTATATTAAACTATACATTTTATTATTCTTCATTCCAAGGAATAGCAATGCTTATAACTGTGTTTGATATTTAAATCCTAGTCCAATAAATGTAGGGTGTATAACTGCTAAGAATTATAAGAATGATAAACTAGAGGTGTCAACTTTTACAGGTAAAGCTATGCCAGGAGTTCACTGTTTTTATTAGCATGCATTTGATTTTAGTGCGCTGGTGACAAACAGCTCAAAAAAGAAAGGCAATTTATTGTAAGGAAACACACACAGCAAGCATCAGGAAATGTATGATCCAGGGCAACTGTGAGAGTTTCAGCCAAGAAATTCTTAGACCTTCACTGTGGTATTGTGTCACTAGCGAGAACTTATCTACAATTTACTAAATCAGTATGCTTGTACTATCTAGTTCAACATTCCAAATGAAATAACTATATTGTTTGTTGACTGGCAATTAAATAATTTTCCATGGGCCAGATGGTCACATTTTAGACAATATGCTATGATTATGGAAAGGAGGATCACGAGGTATGACACTAATCTCAGAGCCATTCTTTTAATCAGGCACACATAGGCTTCAATTCCAAAAGAATAAATTATGGGCAGAAGCAGCAAAACAAAATGCATTTCATATGAATTTTCTTCTTTTTCTTTTGTTTTTTAGTAGCTACTTTTTTGGCATCCCTAGGTTGCTATAGTAAAAAAGAGCTTGTTGCAAATTGCTATGGCAGGAAACAACTATAAAGCAGACTGGCCTGGCAGTGTTGTTTTGGGCACATGGTATCAGCTAAAACTATGGCACTAAGAGTCAATATGGAGCTGAAGTTAGTTGAGGAGACTAAAGACCTTTTGGAGAAAATAGAGTAAACACAAAAATTCCTACAAGGTTTCCAGGTAGCTTGGGAATCTCATGATAACATAAAAGAGGATAAATTACAGCACATTAAAACTTCCCCCAAATTTTTAGAGTTAACTAATCCATTTCATTGAGTTCCAAATTTATTACCTACTATTCTTTTTGACTTTCAACTTTTGTTTTAGATATAAGGGTCTGATGCGTAGGTTTGTTACACAGGTATATTGCACCCAGGTAGTGAGCATAGTACCCCATAGGTAGCTTTTCAGCCCCACCCCACATCGTCTCTCCTGCTACTGGTAGTCCACAGTGTCTTTTGTTCCCATATTCATGTCCATACGTGCTCAATGGTTAGCTCCCACTTATAAGTGAGAACATGTAATATTTAGTTTTCTGTTCCTGTGTTAGTTTGCTTAGGATTATGGCCTTCCGCTCCATCCATGTTGCTGCAAAGAATGTGATTTCATTAGTTTTTATGAATGAATAGTTTTACATTGTGCATATATACATTTTCTTTATCCAACAGACCATTGCTCGGTATCTAGGTTGATTCCATGTTTTTGCTATTGTGAATAGCACAATAACAAGCATGTGAGTTCACATGCCTTTGGGGTATAACGATCTACGTTCCTTTGGGAATACATCCAGTAATGGGATTGCTGGGTCAAATGGTGGCTCTGTTTTAAGTTTTTTGAGAAACCTCCAAACTGCTTTTCACAGTGGATAAACTAATTTATACTCCCACAAACTGTGTATAAGATTTCTCTTTTCTCTGCAGCCTCATCAGCATTTGTTGTTTTTTTAACTTTTTAATAATAGCCACTATCACTGATATGAGATGGTATCTCATTGTGCTTTTGATTTGCATTTCTCTGATGATTACTGATGATGAGCATTTGTTCATGTTTGTTGACTGCTTGTAAGTCTTCTTTTGAGAAGTGTCTGTTTGTATCTTTGCCCATTTTTTAAATGGGGCTATTGGTTTTTTGCTTGCTCACTTAAGATTTTGCCTATTAGACCTTTGTCAGATGCATATGTGGTGAGTATTTTCTTCCCTTCTATAAATTGTCTGTTCACTCTCAACAGTTTCTTTTGCTGTGCAGAGGCCTTTAGTTAGGTCTCAATTGTCAATATTTTATTTTGTTGCAGTTGCTTCTGGGGACTTAGCCAAATTTTTTTTCCCAAGGTTAATGTCCAGAATGATACTACCAGGTAGGATTTTTGCATATGGTGAATGGTAAGGGTCCAGTTTCATTCTTCTGCACATGACTAGGCCAATATCCCAACACCACTGGGAAAGACAGTCCTTTCCCCATTGCTTGTTTTTGTCAGCCTTGTAGATGATCAGATGATTTTAAATGTGCTGCTTTACTTTTGAGTTTTTTATTCTGTTCTATTGGTCTGTGTGTCTGTTTTTATACCAGTAGTACGATGCCGTTTTGGTTAATATAGCCTTATATTAAGGCTATATTAGTTTGAACATATAGTTTGAAATTGGGTAGTTTGATGCCTCTGGCTTTGTTATTTTTGTTTAGGGTAGCTTTGGCTATTCGAGCTCATTTTTGGTCCCATATGAATTTTAGAGTAGCTTTTCCTAATTCTGTGAAGAATGATGTTGGTAGTTTGAAGAAGTAGTGTTAAAATTGTTTGTGGCTATTGTAAATGAGATTGTATTCTTGATTTAACTTTCCACACCAACACTGTTGATATGTAAAAATGCTACTGATTTTTGTACATTGATTTTGTATCCTGAAACTTTTCTGAATTCAATTTTTGGTTCCACTAGCCTTTTGATGGAGTCTTTAGAGTTTTCAAATCGTCAGTGAAGAGAGCTGGTTTGACTTCTTATTTTCCTATTTGTATGATTTTTATTTATCTTGATTGATTGTTCTGGCTAGGACTTCTGGTACTATGCTGAATAGGAATGGTGAAGGCATCCTTGTCTTGTTCTAGTTCTCAAGGGCAATGGTTTTAGTTTATACAAGTGTGACATTAGCTATTGGTTTGTCTAAGATTTTTCTTATTATTTTCAGGTCTGTTCCCTCAATGCCTGGTTTATTGAGGTTTATTATTTTTTTTAATTATGAAGGTATGTTGGATTTTATCAAAAACTTTTTTCTACATCTACTTAGATGGTCATACAGTTTTTGCTTTTGATTCTGTTTATGACTAGTAAGTCACATTTACTGATTTCCTCATGTCGAATCAGCCATCCATTACAAGAATAAAGCCTGCTTGATGGTATTGAATAAGCTTTTACATGTGCTACTAGATTTGGTTTGCTAGTATCTGGCTGAGAATTTTTTGAATTACATTCATCAGGGATATTGGCCTAAAGTTTTCTTTTTTTGTTATGTCTGGGACATGTATGGTATTAGGCTGATGCTTGGTTCATAAAATGAGTTAGAGAGGAGCTCCTCCTCTTCGATTTTTTGGAATAGTTTCAGTAAAATTGGTACCAGTTATTTGTATGTCTGGTAGAATTCAACTGTGAATCAATCTGGTCAAGGTGGCTGAAGTGGGCTGGAGGTGTGAATAAAGCAATCTGGTTATTTGACCTCTTCCTAGTGGCAATGATAGAGGGCCTGTTGGTTGTTTCTTTGTTCTCCAAAGATGCAGAACCATGGCTGGTCAGAGTGATAATCCAGGGGTAAGCCAGCTGTGCTATGGGCCCAAACCAGGAGACCCTGCCTGGTTAAAAGCAAGTGAGATGGGGGCTAGAGAGGAAGTCTGGCTTCCTCTCTGTGGGACAGCTTCAGTGTGTTGTAGGTGGATGAAAGCAATCAGGCTCTTTGTTCCCTTACTAGCCTGGGGTGAGCTAGGGTGGGTACCACAGTGCTGACATGGCAGAGGGCCTGTAGATTGTCTCTTGGAGTTCCACCCCAGAGAAAAGCAGAGCTGTCACTGACTGAAGTAATCAGGTGGGGGTGAGTTGGCTGCACTGGAGACCTAAGCTGAGAGGCCCTGCTCTGTGAGGAGCAGCAGGTGGAGGGATCCCTGTGGAAACGGTCTGGCTGCCTTTTCATACTATAGCTGCCTGCAGCTGAGGTTCTAGGCAGCTGTAGTACAGAGTTTTGGAGGCCTGTGACAGTTCTGGGACTCCTTGTTCCCTAGCTTGGCTGAGGGCAGTAGGGGTGGATTCCATGGCAGCAGCAGTCATAGGAAGCCTATGAGTTACCTGTGGAAGGTCTGTCCCAAAGAAATACACAGCATGACCACCAGAGTGCTCAGGTAAGGGTGGGGTGGCTGTGCTGGGGGCCCAAGCCAGTGCTCCTTGCCTGCAAGGAGCAGGGGAGGTGGGGCCTCCAGACTGTCAGCTCCTTAGCACCATGCATGTGACCCTTATCCTATGGGCATGTGAGAGAGACTGGCCTCTCTTGTTGGTAGAGCTATGGCAGCTGCAGCTGGGGTGCTCAGGAATCCAAAGCCTATGGGGTGCCATGTGGGCTTGAGCAGTGGTTCTGCCTAGACTCTCCAGGTAGCTCTCCATGTCAGGCTGGAGGATGGCATGCAGTGTGTGTGTGTGGGGGGGGGGGGGGGGGGGGGGGGGGGGGGGGGGGGGGGGGGGGGGTTGGGGATGGAGTGTCTGAAGGGATCAGTTGCTAATGTCCATGTCAGAAGTGTGGGTCCCGGGGGCTTTCTTCACTCACTGTTTCCCTATGGTAGGGAGTCTCCCTGGCTCTATGTCAGTCTCCCATGGGCAGCGATCCTGGCTCCCCCATCTCTGGTCTGCACTCAGTGGGTCTTGCTTCTTGGATGGTTCACTTGAGCTGGAATTTACTCACCCCTCAGTCTCGCTTCTAGTCAGCCATCTTGGCTATTCTCCCCAGCATTCTGTATTTCTCATTACACTCCAAGCTATGCTAGACTGTCTGTGAATAGATTTGAGTAGTAAGACCTTAAATTAGAGGACAGGATGTAATTCACGTATAGCAGAGTTATTTCAATCATAGAAAAGCCAAGAAGCAGAAATTAGAACAAAATTTTAAATTCATAAAAGGAAATTTTTCCTCTTTTTTCATGTGATTCATTTGCTGGTGCTTTAAATTGGAGTGAATTTTTAATACTATATTTGAACACGGCTTAGGAGAGCCCTCTAAGGAAAAGAAGAATGGTTAATATTTCACATGAGATATTATTTTAACCACAGCATATTAAACACATTTGTGAGTAAGTAAGAGAAATGAACCCAGAAGAAAGTGTTATTTCATCCCCCATGCCAAGTTCCACTATCCCTGCTGGATATGTGTGGAGTTTCATGGCAGCATTTTTACAAGAGGGTAAGCTGTCTGATGTATATAACAGATGGGGTCATAACTTCCCAATTCCATAAACATGGTCTCCACTCCTGGAGGCAATAATGTACTAAGATGCTTTTTCAATGTGTTTATAGTAGGTGCATTGCTAGCATTTTACAAGTTATTGAGGCTCAGTGCAGCAATAACTTGTAATGTAGTTTTCAACATAGCTTCAATATGTTTTTAGGAATGAGGTACAATAGATAAAAAATAGCTTACTAAATTATTATTGTATCCTGTCAGCTAGTCCAAGAGTGTTACGCCCTTTCATTTTAGAGTGCATGTGTGATTGTTTTAATATCATTATTAATATGTTTTGTCCTTTGTAGGATCATCTTGTCAGTGAGGTTTTCGGTTATTTCTGGTAAATAATATCCCACTATAACATGCTCCTCATACTTCTCCCAAGATGGAGGTCAACCCTCTGCTCTCTAAAATCCAGTTAGCCTCATTGGATACAGAATATCCCCAGAAGACAAGAAAAATATGATTCTAGTGCAACATATTGAAAATATTTCCAAAGGAAAGTTATATTTTAAAGTCTTTTTATGAGCATTATATTCATCCATTGAACAAGACTATGTAAAGTATCTAGCAAGTGCATGAAGCAGTTGATACATGTCAATTTGGATGTTCTCATCATTCCAGTTTCTAGAAGTTGATTTCAGAAAACAATAATGTGACGAAATGAGATCAAATTATTGTGAGTCTATTGATGGGCGAGGTAAATGGCAGGGAAGCAGATTGTTGTTATTTTATCTAAAGATTTAGTTTCAAAAATTCTTTATACAATCTCCACTTTTTCCCATCTCTCATATAAATCCTATTCTACATTTCATAGACATGGCAATTATATTTTTCTTTGTTCTCTGTATCACCATATTTATTGCATTTTGCCATTTATTATAGTGTTATACACAACTGATCCTACATACTAGATTTAAGCCCATTGACAAGGCTAGTGTTTGCTTATTTACCCATACATCATTATCTTCACTTTTTGTCTTCCATTTTCAACCCTGAATAGAAATGAGCGTGAGAAATGCTCACTGTTAAGAATGGTATTATTTAGGATTTACATACTGTGGTAAAGTACGTAAAAAAATGGCTATAGAAAATAGACCTTTGATTTTATACATCAGCTTTCTGTTTGTAAGCTTTAAGCTTTGTAATATTAATGAAGATTATCCTTCCTTCTATTGTACATTATAGGGATTTACAAGATTAGTGGATGAAAACTAAATATATTTTAATTAGCTCACAGGACTTTTAAAGATTCCACCAATGCTCTAGGTAGAAATTCTGATTACAATGACCTGAGTTTAGATGTGAACACACAATATTTTTTCATGGTTCTAATGCATACTGATTCTTCTAGAGATACAGCTGCTGTGTAAGTCACAAATGATTATTCCTGTTTTTTTTTTTTTTTTTGCCTAGTGTTAACCAAGAAAGATATTTTTTATTAATTTAATATTTAATCGCATTAAATAATCATTGAAATTCAACCTCATGCATCTAATATGGCTTTCAATCCTAGAGACACAAATGTGACTGAGGCCCACAAAAATCTCTAGGGCAAACAATAAACATAATTTTAAAATTATGATTTGATATCAAATGTAATAATAATTAAGTTGCAAATTTAAAATCTTAAGTCAATAAAATCTTATGAGAAATATATGAATGTAATCATATTATAGAAAAGTAATGTAAAGCAGAGTGAGGAGATTAGGAGGTTCCAGGAGGGAAACATCACCATTTTATCTAGGGTGGTTAGATTATACCTTATTTAGAAGATGACACTGCAGCAAAGATATAAAACAGATGAAGGACTTACCCTTGAAGAATATCTTGGCATAGATCATTCTAGTCTGAGAGACAGCAATGCAATGTACCTAAGTGATGGCTCACCTGACATGTTCAAAGAAGAGCAAGGGGGCTGGCAGTGACTTGGGAAGAGTCAATAAGGCAACACTAGTAGAAGATGTCAGAGAAGTAACAGGTTGCCAGTTTATGTAGGGTTGCGTAAGCTACTGAGAAAAACTTTGTCTCTCGAGTAAAATACAAAGCCTTGATAATGCTTCCAGCAGAAAAGTAAAAATATTGAACTTGCACATATACAAAGACTCTGTGGGTGTTGTATTGATACAATGTGAAATGAAGTTATTCTAAGAGCAGAAAAAAAGAGAGAAGACTTTTGTATGCTATTGAGATAGTCTAAGCAAGAAACAGTGGTTGATTTCAGCCAGTGTTGTAGCAACAGATATGGTTTTATGGGGTTTTGCATACCTCCTGAATTTAAAGTTTGTATCAATAGTGAGGGTTGTCTTGTGGATTGTTTTCACTGTAATTATATAAGTGTCTAATTTTTTCTAGTTGTATGCTGAATATGAGATAAATGGGAAATCTAAAGAATATATAATACACTAGACCTGAGCAACTGGAAGTTATGAAATGTTTAATATGTTGGTTAATTTTATGTGTCAGTTTTACCAGGCCATGAAGATGGTTGGACATTATTCTAGGTGTGACTGGGATAGTTTCTGGATGACAGTAATAATTAAATCAGTAGACCAAGTAAAAGTGGATTGTCCTTCCCAGTATAGTTGGAACCCATCCAAGCCACTGAAAGCACAATAACATAGCAAGATGTAGAGGAGAATTCACTCCCTGGCTGACTGTTTTTGATCTGGGACATTAGTCCTCACCTGCCTTGGTACCGAACTTGGACTAGAAGGTACACAATTGGCTCTCCTGCTTCGCAGGCCTTTGATCATGCAATAGAACTATATTATAGGCTCTCCTGTTGTCTACCTTGCTAACTACAGATCTTGGAACTTCTCAGCCTCTTTAACTGAACCAATTCCTTATAATAGGCATCTCTTTCTCTCAACATATATGTATTTAATTTTATATAATATAACAATATTATAATAATTATATATTTTTATTTTTCCTATTGATATTGTTTCTCGAAAGAACACAGACTAATACAATACATATATGGAAGTAATTCAATGGGTTAGACCTTGGGTAATTAGGTTTGGGGGTAATATGAGGAGTTCAGTGCTCTGTATATGTTGAATTTGAGATGTCTATTAAACAGACAAGTGAAAATATAAAAGGAAGGGTTTTTGTTTTTTGCTTTTTGTTTTTGTAGATTCTGGCCTAGAGGTAGAAATAAACTGTGAATTATTTGCATATTTATGTAAAGAAGAGGACAAAGGATTAAGAGACTTTTACCTTAAAAAGTACAGGTGAAGAGAAAGAATCAGAAAAGGTGTAAGAGAATGTGAAGTCCTAGACGCTAGGTCAAAAAATTATCAAGGCAGTGGTGATGATCATTTGTATCAAATAGTGACTACTGGGGATAGGTGGGAATGGTTAATGAGTACAAAATATGGTTTGAATGAAGCCTAGATTTCATAGCACAACAGGGTGACCATAGTAAATAATATTTTAATTTTACATTTAAACATAACTAAAAGAGTACAACTGGATTGTTTGTAACACAGAAATAAATGCTTGAAGGGATGGATACACTATCTTTTATGATTTGATCATTATGCATTGTATGTCTGCATCAAAACATTTCATGTACTCCACAAATACATACACCTTCAATGAACCCACAAAATTTTTAAAATTTTAAATTAAAAAATGTTTACATAGTGATTACTGTGTAAGATTTGTAATGAGAGAAATAAACATTGAATTTCACAATGTGGAGTTTACTGACAGCATGAACAAGAACAGCCTTAGTCTTATAATGAGGACAGAGACCCAATTAAGTTTGTCTTAAAGATAATGGAAAGAGAGAAAAGGGCGATGAAGAAAAAAATGGTATTTATGTCTTTGGGTTGTCATAACAAAGTACTATAGAGTGGATGCATTAAATAGCATCCACTATTTCCTCCAGTTTGGAAGCTAGAAGTCCAAGATCAAGGTAACAACAGGGTTGGTATCATTCTGAGATCACTCCTTGGCTTGTAGATGGTCATCCTCTCTTCATCTTCACATGGCCATCTTCTTTTTGTCTTCACATTGGCTTTTCCCTGTGTATCTGCAGTGTCTTAACTTTCTCTCTTTAAGAGTCAGATAATAATTTTTAAAATATTGTTTTCACTTTAAGTTCCAGGGTACATGCACAGGATGTGCAGTTTTGTTATGTAGGTAAACATATGCCATGACGGTTTGCTGCGTCTACCAACTCTTAACCTAGTTTTTAAGCCCAGCATGCATTAGCTATTTTGCCTAACTCCCTTCCTCCCTTCACAGTTTCTCTTCTTATAAGAGCATCTATCATATTTTAATAGAGATGGTCTGCTATAATTTTCTTATTTTAACTTAATTACTTCTTTAAAGGCCCTGTCTCCACTTACATTCACATTCTAAGATACTAGGGACTAGGATCACAACATATACATTTTGGCAGAAAATAATTTAGCCTGTTATGTTCCACCCTCTGTCTGTCCCCCATCCCAAGCTTCATGTCCTCTTTCATACAAAATACATTCACTCAATCCCAATGGTCCCCAAAGCTGCAACCCATTCCAGCTTTAACTCTATATCCTTCTCATTTATAGTATTTTAAGTTAGCTATGATAAGACTGGAAGTATAATTTTTCCAGAGGCAAAACTTCTCTTCAGCTGTGAACTTGTGAAATATGATAAGTTATCTGTTTCCAAAATACGGTGGTAGAACAGGAATAGGATAGACACTCTCATTCCAAAAGGGAGAAATTAAAAAAAAAAAAAAAAAAAAGGATCATGAGTCCCAAACAAGTCTGAAGCTATCAAGGATAACTCTATTAGATTTTAAGCTTCAAAAAGAATCCTCTCTCACTCATTGCTTTGTCTTTCTGAGGCCTGCCTTCTAGACCCACTGTGTAGTTAGTGACCCCACCCCTGCATTCTTAATTATTTATTTGAAGACCCTATCATCTTCAAATACATTCACATTGTGAGATACTGGGAGTTAGAACTTCAATAAATTTGAGGGGGAACACAACTCAGCTCATAGCAGAGGGCATAAACAGTTATTCTGAAGAGTACTGAATTTGAAAAGTTAGTAATGTTATGAAAAGAGAACGATCAATGTAATAATATTTCTATAGTATAGAGAATGATCCAATAATCTTGAGTTTTATCAAAGGCCTTTTCTGTGTCTCTTCAGATAATTACATGATTTTTTTTTTTTAGTTCTGTTTGTGTGATGAAGCACATTTATTGATTTGTGTATGTTGAACCAATCTTGCATCCTAGTAATCAATCCTACTTGATCATGGCAAATTAACTTTTTGATGTGCTGTTGAATACAGTTTTCTAGTATTTTGTCGAGGATTTTTGCATTTACATTCATCAGAGATATTGGCTAAGTTTTCTTTTTCTCATGTTATCTCTGCCAGGTTTTGATATTAGAATGATGCTGGCCTCATAGAATGTGTTAGGGAAGAGCTTCTACTCTTGCAATCCTTTGAATAATTTTAGTGTGATTGGCATTAGCTCTTCTTTATATGTATGGTATAATTTAGCCATGAATCTATATTGTCCATAGCTTTTTAACATTCCTATGTTTTTTATTACTGATGCAAATTTGAAATTTGTTACTGGTCTGTTTAGGGTTTTAATTTCTTCCTGGTACAATCTTAGGAGGTTGTATGTTTCCAGAAATTTATCTATTTCTTGTAGGTTTTCTAGTTTGTGTGCATGGAAGTATTTGTAATTTTTTGTATTTCTGTGGGGTCAGTGGTAATGTCTAATTTGTCATTTCTGATTGTTTATTAGGATTTTCTCTTTTTTTTCATTAGTCTAGCTAATGGTCTATAAATCTTATTTATCCTTTCAAAAAAATGAACTTTTAATTTTGTAGATCTTTTGTATGGTTTTCTACATCTTAATGTTCATTTCAGCTTGGACCTTGGTTATTTTTATCTGCCACCTTTGGGGATGATTTTCACTTGTGTTTCTAGTTCCTCTAAGGTGTAATGTTAGATTGTTAATTTGAGATTTTTCTAACTTTTTGATGCAAGCATTTAACACTATAAACATTTCCCTTAAGACTGCTTTAATTTATACTGGAGATTCTGAAATTTTGTATTTTAGTTGTTTTCAGTTTCTAAGAATTTCTTGATTTTTACCTTAATTTCATTGTTTACCAAAAGACCATTCAGGAACATATTGTTCAATTTTCATGTAGTTGTATAGTTTTGAGAGACCTTCTTGGTGTTCATTTCTATTTTTATTGCACTATAGTCCAAGAATGTGCTTGGTATGATTTTTGTTTTTTCTGAATTTGTTTAGAGTTGCTTTATGGCTTTACCTGTGGTCAATTTTAGAGTATGTGCCATCTGAAGTTGAGAAAAATGTATATTCTACTCTTACTGGGTAGAGTGTTCTGTAGATGTCTGTTAGGTCTACTATTTGCTGTAGTGTCAAGTTTGAATCCTAATATTTTTGTCAACTTTCCACCTCAACGATCTATCTAATACTTTCAGTGGAGTGTTGACATCTCTCATCCATGTACTGTGGTTATCTTCTCAAGTCTCTAAGAACTTTCTTTATGAATCTAGGTGCTCTAATGTTGCATGCATACATTTGGATAGTTAAGTCTTCTTGTTCATTTGAACACTTTATTCTTTTTTGCCCTTTTGATCATTGCTGGTTTAAAGTCTGTTTTGTGTGAAAAGAAATTGCCCTTTATTTTGTTTTCCATTTGCTTGGTAAATCTTTAACCATCTCTTTACGTTCAGCTTCTGGATGTAATTGTGTGTCAGATGGATCTGTTGGAGACAGCATATGGTTGGGTCTTTCTTCTTTTGCCAGCTTGTCACTTTGTGTCTAAGTGGGGATATTAGCTCATTTACATGCAAGGTTAATATTGATATGTGTAGATTTGACCCTGCTATTGTGTTGTCAGCTGTTTGTATTGTGGACTTGATTGTGCAGTTGCTTTATAGTGTCACTGCAGTATGGACTTAAATGTGTTTCAGTGATGTCTCATAATGGTCTTTCATTTCTACATTGAGCTCTCCCTTCAGAATCTTTGGTAGAGCAGGTCTAGTGGTAATAAATTATCTTAGCACTTGCTTTTCTAAGAAGGGCTTTAGTTACCCTTCACTTATGAAGCTTAGTTTGGCTGGATATAAAATTACTGTTAGAATTCCTTCTTTTAAGGATACTGTAAATAGGCTCCAATCTCGTCTTGTAAGTGCTCTGCCAAAAGGTCATGGTTAGCTTGATAGGGTTGCCTTTGTAAGTGGCGTGTTCCTTCTCTAGCTACCTTTAATACTTTTTTTTCTTTTTATTGCCCCTGGTTAATCTGATGACAGTATGTTGTGGATGGTCACCTTGTATAGTTTCTTACAGTGGTTCTCTGAATTTCCTGAATTTGAATGTCCACCTCTCTAGAGAGACTTGGGAAATTTTTGTGGAGAATATCCTTAAATACATTTCCCAAGATGCATGTTCTTTCAGGTATGCCAACGAGTCATAGGTTTAGTGTCTTTATATAATGTGTTTTGAATTTTTAACGTGATTTTGTAGTAACAGTATCTATGTTTACATTTTTCAAATTTCTTTTGTTCGCAGAAATCACATACAGATATAGCTTTGTAGATGTATATGCACATATATGCATATAGTGATATATTCAATGTATATATATGTATAATATACATGTATATATAATGTATATACTCATATTCAAGCTTTTTATTTCATGTTTTCATGAATGGATATATTCGTTCAATATTTTTATTTTATGTTTTCAAATGATATATGACAGTGTGTTAAATATACTTTAAGTTTTCATTAATAACTCTTGACATTTAAATATTTCAGATTTACAAATGAACAAAAACTGTAACTTGGAAACTTAAAAGCACCATTTATAATAATACATATTAAATGCTTGTTCTATTTGACTTACTTGAACAAACAAGTTATGTTATTGATTATTCTCAAATGCATGCAATTTTAAGAACCCAGAAAAAATAAATTTTTGGAAGCTTAGTACTATGACGTAGCAGAGACATGGGTAAGTTACCCATGGAATAATTTTTAATCGTTTTTTCTAATAGAACTTTCAAGATATTTAGGAATAAGATGTTGGTATTAAAATATACATATACTGGCTGACTGCAGTGGCTCATGCCTGTAATCCTTGCACTTTGAGAGGCCACAGTGGGAGGATCTCTTGAGCCCAGAAGTTCCAGACAACCCTGGTGAAACTCCTTCTCCACAAAAAATGCAAAAACATAGCTAGGTGTGGTGGTGCTGCCTGTAGTCCCAGCTACTGAAAAGCCTGAGGTGGGAGAATCACCTGAGTCCCGGAGGCCGAGGCTGCCATGAGCCGTGATTATGCAGTGCACTCCAGTCTGGATGACAGAGTAAGACGTTGTCTCACAACCTAACAAAACAAAACAAAATCAAAAAATGCATCTATAAATTTTGATTGCATGTTTCTTTGGCAGCTTCTTGCAACTTATATAAACATTTGTTCATGCAAAAAATACATTTTGGTAATTTTGAAAGTCAAATATGCAAAAATTATACTTGATTCACATATTGTAATGTTTACAATTATTGCCTATAATGTGTGCATTTAATACAGTAAGTATATGGAATACACAAACACCTAAAAATATATTCTTAACAAAGGCAAATTATACTTTACTCTTGTAATTGTTTTCTTTTTTACCTTTAGCAGTGTATTGCAAATATATTTTCATAATAATAAATACAAATAGCAATATATATTAATCTACAATTTTATTTATTTTTATTTCATTTTTGAGATGGAGTCTTGCTCTGTCACCCAGGATAGAGTGTAGTGGTGCAGTCTTGGCTCACTACAACGTCTGTCTCCCTGGTTCAAGCTATTCTTGTGCCTCAGCCTCTGGAGTAGGTGGAGTTGCAGTGTTAAGAAATTATATGAAACAACAAAATTGGCAATCTATTTTCAATTCTCATTGCAAACAAGAAATGATTCCTCACTTTGGGGGGAGGGGTTGAAGCAACAATCATTCGTCTAGCAAACAGAACTCTTGTAACCTAGAATAAAATTAAATTGGCACTAAGACCAAATGTACTATCATGAGGACAGGAAATATTTAGGTTAGAAAAAGAGCAGCTAATCCATGATGTGAGTAAGTAAATCTCACTACTAGAAATGTAAAGTTTTATTAATTTTATTAATAATTCCTTATCATGTGAAAATCACAGAGGATTTCAATTTCGCCTGTGTCTTTAGACCAAACTAATTTTTACCACATGTACCATGGCAATGTTATATAAAATTAAAATATTCCAGCAACACATCAGGGTTAAGTTTTAACCCCTCTCTGTTCAAATTAATGAAAGATAGAGTCATTATAATTCCAAATTTACACAGGAATAAGTTGATATTTTCAAGAAAATAATGTTTTTCTAGGGCAAAACAGCAAGACTATGATAGATTTTCAACCCAATAATTAATTATATTCGAAGTCTAGTGCTTTTTGGACTATAATAAATATGACCCCGTCTAGCTTCCACATTTTATTATTGAACACTGGGAACAAAACAGATCCTACTCCTTAAAGACTTAATGTCAACTGAGTTCCTCGGATTAATGTTTCTCCTATTCAGAGGAAATTAAAGAGTCCCTTAGCTTCAGGCTCAGTGATTTCTTCTGATTTGCTATCAAATATGATTCTCACTTTAGTAGTCTGACTAAGGACTTGTTTCTTGGAACCAAACCTTTGAGTCTTACCCTAGTTTTAGATAAAATTAAAACACTTATATTTATTAATCACCATAGCATTCAATATAATATGTTGAGGTAAATATTGTTCAACTAATAAAGAAAGGAAGAGGTATAAAAGTATTATTTCAAATATATAAACTCTCAATATTCACTAGGTCTTAAATTTCCTTAATTCTTTCTTAACTTCTTTGCTAGTATGCTCTGACCACTTACACAGTCATTGAATGAAAATTAGAGTACTTAGAATTTTGGCATTAAACACCAGACCCCACAACATAGGAAATGAAAGAGGATTCACCACTCATACTCTTCAAACACCCATTTTCCACCTACACATCAAAACTGCTGGCCCTTTTAGTGTAACTTTCTCTTTCATACCTTCCTGCCTGATATCTGTTGCAACATAAATGATTGTCCAGTTTTCCTTCTCTGGAATGAAATCACCTGCAATTTTGAAATTTTGTCCCAGTTCTAAAACTGTGTCCCACTGGTATGTCCACTAGGTGATACTTCTTTCCTCATTTATTTTTGTATCCAGATTAACCCATATAAGTCTAACTTACACCATTTTTTTTACCTGCATTCAATTACATAATGACATTACCAATTTATTAATATATTCTTATCCAGTTCAAAAAGCAGAGATGAAGCATTTGCCATTCTTTTAATATCAAGCAACTATTTTCCTTTGTATTCAACGTAAAAAAGTCCAAAATTATACTAAGGTGTTTTCAGATTCCCTAGAAATATTATGGTGATTAAAATCATCAACTGTTATGACAACATTTTAAAAAATATTTAAGACATAAAATTGTAAGGAAAATAAATCCTTAAAATTAGTGTATGGCACAAGTCTACTATCTTCACGGTCACATCTGTTTTATGAAATACAGAAACTCCTAAGATATCTTTTCATGAATCTATGATATAAAGAAAACAAAGAGAAAAAAATCCATATTCACACTTAAAGTATACACACTGACTGCATTTTCATTTCTGAGTTTTCTGCTGCTTCTCTGTGTCAAATCTCTTAACTTATGTCTCTTCCTATATCTGTAAAATGAGAATAATGACCACATTCTACATCACAGCATGAGGATTAATGAAATGCCTAAGAAAAATTTTAGGTTTCTAGAAAACATACCAAGGAACGGCACATCTTAGAAGTTTTTGACAAATGCCATTTCCTGTGGAATCACAAAGAGACTCTATTATTGAAAATGTAACATGTTTAAGAAAATGCCTGAGATAAAGCCACTTTTTTAAAAGGTATTTTAATGTGTTTTAATTTTATAAGAAATGTTGATATTTGCAAGCTCAGAGTTTTAAAACAACTTTGTTTTTGCTAACGGTGTTACTCAAAATCATTCAAAAGGAGACAGTGTTATCATCTGAAGGACTGAATAAATGAGTGAATGAATACAAATTGATGAAATGGATTGAGCAATAGAGTCTCAGAGCTGAAGGAAGAGTGGTGGTTGTCGCTTAACTATTCTCCAATGACCCACAGTGTTTAAGGTGTGCTTTAGAGAAAAAGGGCTATACTTAACACTGAAAATGTCTTTTACACTCAAACTGCAAGCAACTCTATTACGGGATATTCTGAGGAGAATGAGGCCACCTCACACTTCAAAGATGATTGCTAAACATTTATTAAAGTGTGAAAATTGAGAAATTAAACTTTAGCAGAGACAAAAGTCACCAAGTGCCCCAAGGCAGGCAGTGAAACCTCAATATCGGTTGCGGAGTCTCTTAAGACATTTGAAGTGATGAGAAAAAGAACTAAATTCTTTTAAGTCTAAAAAGCTAAAAGTATTTTCATTTTGATGTTTAATTTATAGTCACATACTGGTGAATTTCTGGGACATTTAGGGTCCATTTGTAATTTTTTTTTACGTATGAAAATATGAGTGGAAAATTACTGTAGAATTATAGAGAGAGTTATACAATCAATATAAGTAGTCCATACATTGTCTGTATTTGACACATTAAAAGAAATGCAGAAATAAAACCTATAGATTGGATATTTAATGACAGAACTATGGATTTAGCATTTATTTATTTTTTAAGGAAACTTGCATAGGCCTCTTACCATGTGAAAGGCATAAAGCTAAGTCTGTGGGATCTCTCAGTTACTGTTTTAGAAGAAAAGGCCAATGGAAAGCAAATAACTATAAGACTGTGGCATTTACTATAATAGATATATGTCAATAGTGTTATGAAAAATATAATAGTTTGCTATGAAACTTTAAGAAGTACTCAAGGGTTAAAAACTCCTGCAAAGTTTGGCATTTTGGGATGGTAGAATGCAAGTAACCACAGGGATAAGATTAGAGAAGCATAATGGACTCTTGATGAACCGTGTCTGTTAACCCTGCTAGGTGAATGGGGGTTGTTACATGCTCAGATCTGCATTTTGTAGTGATCATAGTGATTACCCAGTAGGGTGAACCGTAAGAGGCTTGATAAGAAACCTGCATTATTTTGTTATTGCTGCTATAATATGTATATGTATATATATATTCATACATATATGTAAATTTGGGGTACTCAAGGGTTTAAAACAACATAAATGTATTATTTTACACTTTTGGAGATCAGAAGATTAATATCAGTTTCAGTAGTTAAAGTCAGAGGGTATTGGCAAATTCTTGGCATCTCTTAAAAGATACTCCATTTCCTTGAGTTTTCAGCATCTAGTAACTACACTTTCAGGACATAAATTTTTATAATACACCCAGATATTCAAGGATAATTTTCCCATATATAGAATTTATTAAAAGTTACATAAATATTGCTTGAATAAATTAAAACAAAATTCATAATTCTGACCATTATGTATTCAATATGTAGGTTTTGTTTCTTTCAACAGGAGAGGATATGAAGAAATAGGAATGCTTTTACATTGTTGGTGGGAGTGTAAGTTCAACCATTGTGGAAGACAGTGTGGTGATTCCTTAAGGATCTAGAACTAGAAATGCCATTTGAATCCAGCAATCCCGTTACTGGGTATATGCCCAAAGGATTATAAATCATTCTGCTATAGATACACATTTATACATATGTTTATTGCAGCACTGTTCACAATAACAAAGACTTGGAATCTACTCAAATGCTAATTAATAATACGCTGGATAAAGAAAATGTGGCACATATAAACCATGGAATACTATGCAGCCATAGAAAGGATGAGTTCATGTCCTTTGCAGAGACATGGATGAAGCGGGAAACCATCATTCTCAGCAAACTGACACAGGAACAAAAAACCAAACACCACATGTTCTCACTCATAAGTGGGAGTTGAACAATGAGAACACACACACTGGGGTCTTTCTGGGGTGGAGGGTTAGAGGAGGGATAGCATTAGGAGAAATACCTAATGTAGATGACTGGGTGATGGGTGCAGCAAACCACCACAGCATATGTATACCTATGTAACAAACCTGCATATTCTGCACATGTATCCTGAACTTAAAGTATAATAAAAAAAAAAAAATGGAATCTGTATTTTTTTTTTTTTTTGCTGGTTGTTCCCTTCATTTACCCTCAAAGTGCAGCACCCCCATGTCTGTTTATATCATATTCTTCTGTTTTTTTGTCCAATCTCTCTCTGCATTTCTCTTTTAAGAATATTTGTGATTCTATTTATAGTACACCCAGACAATCCAGCATAATTTCCTCCTTTTAAAATGTTTTAATTAACTTGTCTGGAAAAATTTTGCCATGTGAAGTAACACAAATGGATTCCAGGGATAAGGACTTAAATATATTTTGGAAACATTATTTAGCCTACCAAAGAGTCTTTGTTCAATTATGCAGAACCCTTTTCATATATCTCACTACAACCACACCTACAAACACCCCCCACCCAAGAAACATGCAAAAACAAACAAAAAACCCACCAGGAAAAATGCCTGCACCAAAGTCATGGCAATGGTGGATTTGGTAAGTAATTGGTTGTGTAAAGTACAGAAAATATAAAATTACATATGAAATCTGAAATCTGGATTTATGCCTGATATAATAAACTGCATGGTGGTGCAACTAGACAAAATGGAGAATTTTATTCATAAATGGAACTAGAATATTTGTAAACAAATCTATATAGTACAACTAAGAATTTAGTCAAATTTTCTGTATGCTGATCTATGGTTGTTTTTTAAAAACACTTTTTCTGCCATGAATGTATATACTGAATGATCAACACTGCTTTGAAAGTTACATTCCATACCAGTAATGATGGAGAAAATATTTTTTCCTGATCTGTTTCTAAGGAATAGAATTCCATGTTCTAAAAACAGTAGGGATCAAATTCAGATCTATGTGTTTCAATTATGTGAATGCTGTCAGTGCTAGTACACATTTTGAAACATTAATATGTAGGTTGTATATTTTTACTATGACATATAAATTGTGAGTATTATTTAAAATTTAAATGTGCTGCTTCTTCATATTTTGCAAAAGGTCAAACCCCAAAATGAAGTAGTAGTATATCAGAAAAAAATCTAATCATTTTACTGCAGAAAACCAATCATATCAGATTTAATGCAAATTATAATAACTCAGTCAATCCTCCACAAATATCATTTCATTTCATATTAGTCTGATAAAAATATCAAAGATTTATATCTTAAGCTTATAAGCAATTGGGTGCTAGAGCATTGGGTCTTTAAAATGTCATCACTTTAAAGCAAAAGTACTAAAAAACTACAAGTTATTTTTCCTTCTGAAAATAGAAACCAATTTTTTTTGTGTGTGTGAATGGTTTAATGGGAGCCCTTTATAGATATTTGTTTTTTTGCCTTTTTAGTATTTTAATCTACAGGGAGATTCATTTGAGTTTTCTTATATTGTTGCATTAACATTTTTGCAGACATTTATTGTTTGGGAAAGAAAATGATCTTCATAATTTCAAATGCACTGGAAAATCCAAATAAAAAATATAGAAATTAAAAACTCAATTTTTCTTTGCCTATCAGAATCTCCCTATTTCCTATCTATTTGCATAATACTGAACTAAATCTGTATTGAGCTATATGCATCCAAGAATGGTAAATGGCTAACTTTAGCCCCATATTACAGACTAAATTAAGTCATGTAGTTTAATCCAGTTGACAATACAGAAAAATATTTGAAACCAGTAACTATTGAAAATGAAATGGCAAACATTCAACTACTTTTTTAACAGAAATGTTTTAAACTGTAATTTGGCACTCTCGACAAATCTGTCTTTCCTATTATCATATTGAATTCACTAGTCTCATGCCTTTTAATCATTATTTTTATTTATATTTAACATACAAAAAGTGTGAAAATATAAATAATCCAGGTACTCATATCTGGTAACAAATTTCACAATTGCTACAAAGAGAATAAAATACCTAGGAATACAACTAACAAGGAACGTAACGGACCTCTTCAAGGAGAACTACAAGCCACTGCTCAACGAAATAAGAGAGGACACAAACAGATGGAGAAACATTCCATGTTCATGGTTAGGAAGAATCAATATGATGAAAATGGCCATACTGCCCAAAGTAATTTACATATTCAACGCTATCCCCATCAAGCTACCAATGACCTTCACAGAACTGGAAAAAAACACCTTAAACTTCATATGGAACCAAAAGAGAGCCCGCATAGCCAGGTCAATTCTAAGCAAAAAGAACAAAGCGGGAGGCATCACACTACCGGACTTCAAACTATACTACAAGGCTACAGTAATCAAAACAGCCTGGTACTGGTACCAAAACAGAGATATGGACCAATGGAACAGAACAGAGGCCTCAGAGGCCACACAATACAACTACAACCATCTGATCTTTGACAAACCAGACAAAAACAAGCAATGGGGAAAGGATTCCCTGTTTAATAAATGGTGTTGGGAAAACTGGCTAGCCATGTGCAGAAAACAGAAACTGGACCCCTTCCTGACACCTTACACTAAAATTAACTCCAGATGGATTAAAGACATAAACATAAGACCTAACACCATAAAAACCCTAGAAGAAAATCTAGGCAAAACCATTCAGGACATAGGCGTAGGCAAGGACTTCATGACCAAAACAACAAAAGCATTGGCAACAAAAGTCAAAATAGACAAATGGGACCTAATCAAACTCCACAGCTTCTGCACAGCAAAAGAAACAGTCATTAGAGTGAATCGGCAACCAACAGAATGGGAAAAAATTTTTGCAGTCTACTCATCTGACAAAGTGCTGATATCCAGAATTTACAAAGAACCAAAACAGATTTACAAGAGAAAAAACAAGCCCATTCAAAAGTGGGTGAAGGATATGTACAGGCACTTTACAAAAGAAGACATACATGGGGCCAACAAACATATGAAAAAAGGCTCATCATCACTGGTCATTAGAGAAATGCAAATCAAAACCTACATTGAGATACCATCTCACGCCAGTTCGAATGGTGATCATTAAGAAATCTGGAGACAACAGATGCTGGAGAGGATGTAGAGTAATAGAAACACTTTTACATTGTTGGTGGGAGTGTAAATTAGTTCAACCATTGTGGAAGACAGTGTGGTGATTCCTCAAGGACCTACAAATAGAAATTCCATTTGACCCAGAAATCCCATTACTGGGTATATATCCAAAGGATTATAAATTGTTCTACTATAAGGACACATGCACACAAATGTTCATTGCAGCACTATTTACAATAGCAAAGACCTGGAACCAACACAAATGCCCATTGATGATAGACTGGACAGGGAAAATGTGGCACATATACACCATGGAATATTATGCAGCCATCAAAACGATGAGTTCGTGTCCTTTGTAGGGACATGGATGAACCTGGAAACAATCATTCTCAGCAAACTGACAGAAGAGCAGAAAATCAAACACTGCATGTTCTCACTCATAGGTGGGTGTTGAACAATGAGTACACATGGACACAGGGAGGGGAGCAATACACACTGGGGTCTGTTGGGGGGAAAAAGGGGAGGGACAGTGGGGGATGGGGAGTTGGGGAGAGATAGCATGGGGAGAAATTCCAGATATAGCTGAAGGGGAGGAAGGCAGCAAATCACACTGCCACATGTGTACCTATGCAACAATCTTGCATGTTCTTCACATGTACCCCAAAACTTAAAATGCATAAAAAATTTTCAGATATTTGTCACAAAAGAAAGACAAAATCTTACCAACATAGAAATAAACACTGTCCTGAAATTGTATATTTGTAGGCATGATTTCCTACCTAATTACATACAGCATTTATCCATAAATATGTATTTGTAGAAAAATGCTTTTCTCCCCCAATATGTTTAACCCTGCTTATTTCTCTTTGAAAATTAGGAAATTAATATTTTAACTTATTATTTGTTCTCCCTTCATTTTGCAAGAGTGCACTTTTTACTCAACTAATAAAATATTTTGTTTCTATATAAAGTCCCAGACTTTTGATCTGAAATGAGTTCTGCAGAGAGATAAGTTACATGTAACAGTAGCTATACCTACCCTTTGTCTACTTCATAGTGAATTCTCAACTGGTGCAATCATGCAAGTATAGCTTCACTTTGTCAGAGTGCGAGATTCTCTCTCTGTTTTATACTTGTCTCAATTACAATAGCATTAAGCTTTTCAAAAAAACAATTATTCTCACAAGCAAAAAATCGCTTAGCAGAAACCTTAGCATCAGATAAACTCAGATGCAGAAGCTGGGTTTGCCACAGGTCATCTGTTTGAGCTTTGCTGCATTACCTGACTTCTCCAGTTCTTAGCTTTATCATTTGTAAAAATGTCCTTCTTCAGTCATTCAGTATATACATACTGAGTAAATAATATGTTCCAAGTCTGTACCTGGGACTAAAGATACACTAATGAAAAAGACTGGTAACCTTTCAAGGGAATAAACATTAAACACATAATTATACAAATAAGGATTTAATTTTAATAGAAAAAAATGCTATGAAAAACAATGTAATGAAGAAGAATCCAGAGTGGATGACATGACAATTGATCTAGGTGGAGAGGTCTGTGGGGGAGGATAGAGAACTCTTTCTAGAGGAAGCGATTTTCAGGGTGAGATTTGTAGAACAGATAGAAGCAGATGAAAAGGAGAGACATGCTTAGCATAGGCAAATACTTTGAAATTGGAAGGAACTTAATAGTATACATAAAACGCTAAAGCAGATCACTGTAGTAGAGAAAGAGTAAAGTTTCAGATGAGGCTGAATACATCAACAAAACCACATGGTTTTGTTACGGAGTTTAATCTTCATTCAAATGTCAATGAGAAGTCATTGGTGGGTTTGAGGCAGGAGTAATAAAAAAAATGTAAGAATCTCATATGCCTCAATCAGAATGCATGTAAAGTATTTTACTACAAATATAAATCCCCAGGTCTTTATTAGCATTCTTATTTATGGCTGAAAAATTGATTTAGTCTTCAACTCCGCAGAAGCATTTCCTTTTGATCCGAAAGAAAAGAGAGAAAAATAACTACTACTCAAGGCAAGCAAGGCCAATATTTTTGTTCCAAATTTCATAGATAAAAGAAATTAAGAGGCAACCGAGAAATTTGCTGAATGCTACAAAACTAGTATGTGGCAGCTCTGGGTCTAGAACACAGGCAAAAGTTAAGAGATTCTATAGCAGGGAGAGGATAAGGTAAATAAAACTATATTCTTAACAATGTTGAGCAACAATACTGTGCAGAATGCTTTAAATCCTGCACAAAATTGTTTATATTATTTTAGTTAATCTTCATAATAGTTTTGAAAAATAAGTACAAACATGTCTATTTTCTGTATGATTAAAAGGAGTGAAGATATTAATTTTTTTTCCCCATGACAGTATTTGAACCTCATCTTCTGGTTTCTGTTTTAGTGAATCTGTCATCGCACTCATCTTTTCTAAGGATGATGAAAAATGCCTGCGGTCAAGAGACAAACTCCAAAAACCGCTTCCTTCATCCTGGATTTCAGGAGAAGGGAAGAGAGGTAATTAAAGCATGCTTTAAACCAGGGAATAAATTCCCTTTCCTTAAGATTCCTTTAGGATAATGCAAGATAGATATAGAAAAAGAAGTAAACCTTTGTCTACTTTCTTTATCCTTATTAATCCTAGCCTACTTAATCAGTGAATCTTTTTCCTTAACTCAGATCAAAAACAATCAATGAATGCATAAATTAAAAAAAAATTAGAATCCTTTTGAAAACCTTACTTCACACTTCTTTTCAAATTGTTTACCTTTTCAACATTTTTGGATTTTTAGCCCACAATTAAGGATATAACTTAGTTACAGTGTGTGTAGTATTACATGAAAATAGTTTAAATCTGTGTCAGAAGTCAGACTAGCTGGGTTCAAACAGCCACCTTCAACAATTTGGACATTGTGCCTAACTTTCTTTACCTGTTTAAATAGCCAGAAACCCTAGCTAACAGGGTGATTGAAATAGTTAAATATTGTATTATTAGCATGGAATAAAAATGATTATTACAATGTTAGAAATACTAAATTTTTTGAGATATGGCTGATAAATGAAATGCTCTACATATTTAATGTATATTTCTTGATGAATTTGAGGATAAATAGAACTGTGACACCATCACTACCATCAAGGTCACATACATGTCTATGACCTCCCAAAGTTTCCTCCTGCCTCCTTTTTAATTATTATTTTATTTTTTGTATTATTCTCTCTCTTTTTTTTTTTTTTTTTNTTTTTGGTAAAATTACTTAGCATGGGATCTATCCTCTAAGCAATTTCAAGTATATATTACAGTATTGTTAGCTGTAGGCCTTATGCTATATAGCAGATACTAGAATTCATTCATCTTACAAACTAAAACTTTGTATCTTTTTTTTCTCTTTTTCATCTCCCACCAATTCCTGGCAACGAGCATTTGCAATTTCCACCTAGGAGTTAAATATTTTAGATTCTACATAAAAGTGAGATCATGTAATAGTTGTCTTTCTGTGTCTGGTTTATTTCCCTTAACATGATTCCCTTCATCTCTATCCGTGTTGTCACAAATGTTAGATTTTTTTAAAAATTTTTGTTCCATTCTACGCATATGCCACAATTTCTTTATTCATTCAACCACTAATGGATATGTAGGTACTTTCCATAACTTGATTATTGGGAATAATGCTGAATTTTACATCGGAATGCAGACACCTCTTTGAGATCCTAGTTTCAACTCTGCTGAAAATAGATCAAGAGGTGGGATTGCTATTTTTAATTTTTAAATGAAACCTGTATACTGATTCTCATAATGACAGTACCAACTTACATTCCCATCAATAGTGCACTAGGATCCTCTTTTATCATTATTCTCAACAACACTCATTATCTTTTTGTTTTGTTTTATATCATAGCCATCCAACAAGGTATGTATTGATATCTCATTGCGGATGTGCATTTCCCTGGTGATTAGATATGTTGAGTACCTTTATGTATACTTGTTGATCATTTGTATATTATCTTTGGAGAAATATTTATTTAAGTCCTATCCCCATATTCTAATAAAGTTATTTTTCAGTGAAGTTTTCTTTAAGTGATTTTGCATTGCAGGCATTACTTATATATTTTGGATATTAACACCTTATCAGATATTGGTTTGCAAATATTTTCTTTTTCATAGGTTGCCTTTTTGTCCTATTTTTTTCTTTTGCTTTGCAAAAGTTTTTTTTAGTTTCATGTGGTCTCAATTGTCAAGTTTTCAGCTTTTGATACCTATTCTTTTTGTCATATTCAAAAAATCATTGCAGAGACAAATGTCAGACGTTTTTTCCAGTAAGTTTTCTTCTATGAGTTTTGTGGTTTCAGGTCCTATATTTAAGTCTTTAGCCACTGGAGCTGATTTTTACATGGTATAATATGATGATCCAATTCCCTTTTTTTTATACGAATGTATAGTTTTTCCAACACCATTTATACAGTTGACCATCCTTTCCTCACTGCGTAATCATGGTGTTGTTGTGGAAAATGGGTTGATGATATTTGCACGGATTAATTTCTGAGATGTCTATTCTGTTCCTTTGCTCTACATGTCTGTTTTTATGTGAGTATGATACTGCTTTGATTATGATAGTTTTGTAGTAAGATTTTAAATCAAGAAGGGTGATGAGTCTAGCATTGTTCATTTTAACAACATTAATTCTTCCAAGCTATAAATACGTGTTTGCTTTTATTACATCTTTTTATTTTTTTTTCATCACTGTTTTGTAGTTTTAGTGTACAAGTCTTTCACCTCCTTGGTTAACCTACTCCTAATTTGTTTTGGTATTATGAATAAGATTTTTTAAAATTTCCTTTTTAGACAGTTCACTAATAGTATATAGCAACAAAAGTGATTTTGTTTGTTGCTTTTACATCCTGCAACTTTACTGAATTGCTTTTTAGGTCTAACAATTGTGTGTGTAGAGGCTTATTTTGGGTTTTCTAGATATGCAATATTCACACAGGGACAATTTTATTACTTTCTTTCTGATTTGGATGTCTTTTATTTTTCCTTCTTGCCTAATTGCTCTGGCTAGGACTTTGAGTACCATTTTTAATATAAGAAATGATAATGGGCATCTTTGCCTTATTTTGTATAATAGAGAAATCCTTTCAGTTTTTCACTAATGAGTATAATGTTAGTTGTGGGCTTTTCATTTATATCCTTAATTTTGTTGAGTTAAAGTTCTTTTATACCTAGTGTGTTGACAGATTTTATTATGAAACAGTGTTAAGTTTTTTCAAATGCCTTTTTCCACCTATTGAGATAATGTTTATCCTTTCTTAAACATTATCATTTAAAACTCATGACCATTTTATTCACAATTCTGTTAATATGATAAATCATATTATTCGATTTTTGTATGATGAAGAATTTTTGCATTCATGGATAAATGCCATTTGATCATGATGCACGATTATTTTAATGTGCTATTCAATTATGTTTTCTAGTGTTTTGTTGATAAATTTTGCATCTATGCTCCTCAGAAATATTGGCCTGTAGGTGGTTTTTCTCTAGTGTCTTCTTTATACTTTAGTATCAGGACAGTTTTTGGCCTCATAAAATGAGTTT
Organism: Cebus imitator; assembly: GCF_001604975.1. NCBI lineage: Eukaryota > Metazoa > Chordata > Mammalia > Primates > Cebidae > Cebus > Cebus imitator. The sequence continues at coordinate 618,455 of NW_016107785.1, read as the reverse complement.
GGAAGTCTTCTTTCTTTAATTTTTGGAAGAAAAAATGAAGCCATTCAGCTCTACAGTTTTCTTTGCTGGGAAATTTGGGATGATTGATTTGATCCCTTTATTAGTTATAGATCATTTCTGATTTTCTACTTTTTTATTATTCAGTCTTGGTAAGTTCTATGATGATAGAAATTTATCCATATCTTTTCAGTTATCTGTAATTACTTATAGTACTATCTTATGATCCTTTTTATTTCTGTGTCATCACACTTGTATCATTTCCTCTTTCATTTCAGATTTTATTTATTAGAGTCTTCTCTATACTTTCTTAATCACTCCAAATAAAAGTTTGTTGGGTTTATCTTTTCAAAAAACCAACTCTTAGTTCCATTTTTAAAATATTTGTTTTCTATTTTCTGTTTTAATTTCTGCACAAATCTGTTATGTCCTACCTTTTGTTAACTTTTGTCAACAAAAATAAAAAGATTGTGAAGGGGTTGATTAGCCTTAGTAAATGATAGAACACTTTCTTTAGCTGTTGAACACACATTGTGGCATAATAATTTAGTGTTATAACATCAGCCCTCTTGCATGGGAAAGCTTTTATACAACTGTAAAAACAATGCATTGAAAATGACAGTTGAATGAAATTGCTGTATAAATGTTTAAATGGCCCATCAAGTAGCCAAATGTACCTGAAGTTTTTTATTGTTTTCCCAGGATTACAGGTTTTTCATTTGTCAAAATACACATTTTGGCAACGTTTAGTGACACCCAAACATTGGTCATAAACTGTTTTAGCAATATATGTTACCATACCAATATATTACATTTAGAACATTTTATCTTTTCCAGGATGATTTGTGGAATGCAGAACTTTTAACAAAAGCTTTAAGGACTCAGGAAGGACAAGGTGACTATCCTGGTTATCAATAAGTTCATGCTTAACACTGGCCTTATATCTTCATGGATACCAGTTGTTTTTCCAGTTTAGGGCACTAGCACTGTTAACTAATGGGTTATCACAGGTAATTTGACTTAGACCATGGAGTTCATTCATACTGTATATCTAAACAATTTCAGTATTGGCTGATTTGGCATTAAAATCTGGCAAAGTATTTTCTTCGTATTCAATTAGTTATTGTTCTACTTGAGTTAGGAGTTTTATAACCCAGTCAGTCTTTTTGTTAAAGTTCCAGGAATTCTTACCCAGCCCAAATGATATGATTCTCAAGTTACCAGAAACCTGTATTCAAGAGTGCTTTTTAGGGTCCTTGCCATCCTTTCATGAACCTATTAAAAGACACTATATTCTAGGATTTTGTGTGCTTGTGAAGTTTTCAGAAACTGCATGAGCTTTAAGCAATTAACTGTGGAAATGGCTTTAAATAGTCACAGTTAATGACATAATTAACAAGAAAATTTAATTATTTCTAAGGTTTACAGTAACTTAATAACCATCATTATGATTGAGAACATATACATTGAGATATTAGAATTTTATAGATTCCATACTATTTTGGAACATATTGATGACATACACTGAAACATAACCTGAAGAAGGTTAAACATATATATTTTTTAATTTTGGCAATGGTTCCCATGTAACTTCATATGTCAGATAATCCTTTTTGGCTCTCTTTTGGATGCTTTCTGGGCCGTCTGTAGCATCTCAAAGTTAAAGATCAGAAAAGATAATTTTGAAGCTGAAATTTAATTTAGGGAAGTTTATCAAATATGTTAAATGTTTATAATACTAGATATTATGAAGTAGAATTTTAGGTTTTGCTTTGCATAAGTCATTCATTTAGACAAAATGCCAACTTAAAAACTGTAGAAAGGCAAAACCTTTACTCATTGATAGAGGGAAGACTTAGCTTTCTGAATAATTTGTCTTTTGTCTTTCCCACAATTTTTCCTGTATTTTATTCAAAAGGCAAACAAAAATCTTTCATTATCTTTTAATATTACATGAAAATCTTGTTTAAGACAGAAAGCTAAATTTCACCCTTGCATTAGTCTACTATTAAAGTAAATTCCAATTTTTAATAAAATCTTATAGAAAAATTGATTTAATCTTAATCAGTTTGACCATAAGGTGAGATTCTTATAAACCTTTCATACCCTTTACAAATTTTGTGAAAGAGAAGATCAGTGCCTTAAGAAAACCCTACTATGCTTTTATTTCCAATGTTCAATTCATGGAGAAACAGAGTAATACCCTTTTAAATGTAGACATTATGTTCACACAAATAATTTATTTTACAAGATTAATTTTTTACAACATTTCACAACTGGTTTAAACTTTTAGCTTTATCTTATCTAGTTTAAAACAATTCTTTAACCCTCTAAACTAGGCAAAAATTTATATGCCAATGCATTCCTTTTTAAAACTGTTTTATTTTCATAGGTTTTTGGGGAACAACTGTTTTTTGATTACATGAGCAAGTTCTTTAGTGGTGATTTGTGAAATTTTGGTGCACTCCTCACCTGAGCAATATACCCTGAACCCAATTTGTAGTCTTTCATTCCTGATGCCCATCCTACCTTTTCCCGCCAGTCTCCAAAGTCCATTGGATCATTCTTTTGCCTTTGTATCCTCATAGTTTAGCTTCTACTTATGAGTGAGAACATACAATGCTTGGATTTCCATTCCTAAGTTACTGCACTTAAAATAGTAGTCTCCAGTTCCACCCAAGTTGCTGCAAATACCATTAATTAGATACTTTTTATGGCTGAGTAGTATTCCGTCGTAGATATATACCATAATTTCTTTATTCATTTGTGGATTGATGGGCATGTGGGCAGATTCCATATTTTTGCAAATGCAAACTGTACTGCTGTAAACATGCATGTGCAAATATCTTTTTCATAAAATGACTTCTTTTGCTCTGGGTAGATACCCAGTAGTGAGATTACTACATCAAATAGTCACTCTACTTTTAGTTCTTTAAAAAATTCTTCACACTGTTTTCCATAATGACTGTACTAGTTTACATTCCCACCAGCAATGTAGAAGGGTTCCCTTTTCACTGGATGCATGCCAACATCTATTATGTTTTGATTTTTTGATTATGGGCATTCCTGCAGGAGTAATGTATTGCATTGTGCTTTTGATTTGCATTTCCCTCATCATTAGTGAAGTTGAGCATTTTTTCACATGTTTGTTTGTCATTTGTAGCTGAAGTCCTAGCCAGAGCAATCAGACCAGAGAAAAATATAAAGGGCATCCAAATTGGTAAAAAGGAAGTCAAACTGTTGCTGTTTGCTGATGGTATGACTATATATCTAGAAAACCCTAAAATATAAAGACTCATCCAAAAAGCTCCTAAAACTGACAAATGAATTCAGCAAAGTTTCAGGATACAAAATTAATATAAAAATATCAGTAGTTCTGCTATACACCACAGTGACCAAGCTGAGAATAAAATAAAAACCTCCACCACTTTTACAATAGCTGCAAACAAAAATGACAACAACAAAAATCTTAGGAATATACCTAACCAAAAAGGTGAAAGACCTCTAGAAGCAAGATTACAAAACACTGCTGAAATATATCATAGATGACACAAACAAATGGAAACACATCCCATGTTCATGGATGGGTAGAATCAATATCGTAAAAATGACCATACTGCCAAATTCAATGCAATTTCCATAAAAATATCACCATCACTCTCCACAGAACTAGAAAAAAAAATCCTAAAATTTGTAGGAAACCAGAAAAGAGCCCACATAGCCAAAGCAAGACTAAGGAAAAGGAGCAAATCTGGAGGCATCACATTACCTGACTTTATACTATAAGGCCATGGTCACCAAAACAGCATGGTACTGGTGTAAACACAGGTCCATGCCTTCTTATAATCTTTTACTAAAAATAAGTTATCATCCTCACAAACTTTGCATGTAAAATTCTTTTTTAAAAATAGTCTCAATTACATGTGTTAATATTAACCCCCAGCAATTTTTAATTTTGGTGAAAAACCTGGTAACTTATTTTAATTATCTACTAATGTGAACCCCAGGGTACGAGATAGAAGTGCAGACAGATAAGGTCTGACTCTTTTCAGTAGAGCTCAGGGTATCGCTAAATCTACAAGTCCCCAGGACTTTCCTAGCTGTAAAGTAGTCAAGTTGAACAATTTTTAAAAGTAAAGAAACAGTTTACGACCTTAAAGCATTTAGCAAACCTAATATCTAACCTAATTTAGACGAAATGTTTTTATTTTCCCAATAATCTTTAAAATTTTTTATTTCCTAAAGATTACTAAAGTCATATGAACTAAAAGGCATTACAGTTTTTATTTTTCTTTCAAAATATCCTAAGTGTTCATTTTTCTTTAAGACAGTGAATTAGGGCTCTTTTATAACAATGTCACACACACAACACATGTGTAACTACATAGACAGAAGAAGATCCAGTAGTTGTAGAATTTGTCATTTGCCAGTTTTTAAGTTTCTTAATTGGATTCCTGGTTTTAGGGTGGAGTCCTTAGAGGAACGGAAATAGAAAAATATGCAGTTTCTAGGGCCCATTAAACAGGCACACCTGGAAGGCAAAAACAGATGTCCAAAACTAAGGGTCCCATTTTTATAACAGATCTTAGATCCCCCCCAAAAGGGAAATACTATGGAGAAAGACAGTGGAATGATTTTACCATGCCTTTTATTTCATGGCAATCCCAATTAGCCCATTGTGCAACTATCTCCCATGTAGTCTTATTTCTTAGTGGGGACAGTGGGGATGTTGCCATACCTTACAGGTAGCTACGAGCATGCTTCTCTGATCCAAATGTGCAGAGCTGAGTACCCACCATAACTGCAATTTTCCATCTCTAAAGTTATATTTAGTCCTAGATTTTGAGAATGATCCACCCATCTCTTATTCCTGAAGTTTCATGAGAAAAACAAGAGTTTTTTTCTCAAAAATGGGGTCTACGGTGGCTCCTCTGTTTTTCTTAAGGAGTTTTTTGCTATTAGAACTTGAATATTCACTTTTAATTAAGCTTTTACCCATAGCACTCTTCAAAATATCCTTTTAAATCTGTTATTACCTGACTTTAGCCATATCAACTGGCTAATATTTCTGGCTTCTAAACTTTCCAAAAGTAACCTCATAGGTGAAACCAACAAAACTGAACTAAGGTTATGACTTAAAACCATGAGCGTATAAGGTATTTTCAAAGAGATGATAAGCAGTTTTTGCAAAATCTAGAATCTTAAAAGGTAGACCAGAGGAAGGAAGATTTAAGAAGGGAAGCTAGAAGTTTTTCATGGAGGGGAAGAGAATCAGCAAATGGTAAAGATCACTCAGATCTCAAGCAGAAAGTACTCTCTCCCTAAGCCAGGATTGATCCCAGGACACCATGTAGAATGGCGGAGACCAAAAATTACTGCCACATGATTAACATGTCAAACTTCCAAGGACATAAATCAAAATGAAGACCTTATCCAGTTTATTTTATTTTATTTTTCTTCATAGACCTTCAGCAAAGTTTGTAACTGACCAGTTTGCTGGGCTGGCTTAAAGAGCAGGGCTTATGGTGTTCTAAGACCATGTTCTATCCTAAGGTACATCTCCTTATGATAGAAACATACAAAAACGCACACAAAGCACACCATCAGATTGGCTACAGCTTAAGAATACCCTCCTAAACATCTTTTTTCCGTTAATCAGAACTTTGCATAGTCTATGAACAGTAATTTTTTTTTTTTTTTTTTACCATTTATTTAACTGGTTTGCATAGAGAGAGAGAGAGAGAGGCCAAAAGTATGACTGGTAAGAAATTCTTACTCTTTCGGTAAAATGTCAGGTTTCTGTGTTGCCCTTCCCTGAGTGGCTCTAGCAACCCTGCTTGCCACACCATAGTTCCAGGGCCCAAGCTGCATCACAAATGATAATCACAGAACTTAGGCAAAATACTCTAAATTTTGTAAGTTGCCACTCAACCAGCTGCATGGAAGGCCTAAATTATAATATTTTCCATTCCAGCCAGAGCAAAATATGCGTGCTTCAAATAAAAACATTGAAGTATTTTTAGAAGTGTCTGCATATCAATAGGCATCTCTAGATGAGACTAATATGGGAACCCTCGTTTTAAATGAACTTCAGTGTGTTGTTGTTCATTTGAAATGTTTCACTGTAAGTTATCTTTAGTACAGTCTTGCCATTTCTGTAAGACTTTGCTGCTTCCCAGAACTAAAGCTTATGCATGTGTAAGCCAGAAAGAAATAAGTTCTTCACTAATTAAAAATCACATTTTTACCTAAAGCCAATGCTTTGCTCTCAGGTTACTTTAGATAACTTAGCCAATGATTTTTTTCCTATCTAAGCATGCAGAAAAAATGAAACAAATGGGTATAACACAAAGATCCTTGTGAATTTTTAATAGCCAAATTTTACAACCACTGCATTATTACCATTTAGTATCAGTTTCTTTCTAACCCAGTCAGACATAAGAGGCCTTTAACTGGATCCAAGCCAGTTAATTACTGGATATAATTCAATCCTGGACCCAGTCCTAGTTTCTGACACAACTTCCAAATCCAGTTTGCTTCATCAATTTGCTCAAAGAAACTAGGAGAACTCAAAATACAAATTTGTGGATCTCCCAAATATGAGAGAGAATTTACCCACAATCCCTAGCTGCTTTTAGAGATCAGTGGACACAACTGGGTCATTGCTGCTACCTTGCTTGTTCATTCAGCACTCCTGGGGGGTCGTTAAAGCTCTACTTTGGATCTCACTTATGACACCATTAGTTCAAAGAAAAACTTAAGCTGAATTAAATTTAAGGGAGTTTAACTGAGCAATAAACAATTTGCAAATTGGGCAGTCCCCAGAATCATAGCAGATAAAGACAGACTGCAACACAGCCATGTGTTGTAAGAAGATAACTGAGCAATACACAATTTGCAAATCAGGCAGCCCCAGAATCACAGCAGATTCAGAAAGACTCCAACACAGCCATGTGGTGGAAGATTTACGAACAGCAAAAGGAAAGTGACATAGGGAAAATGCAAGTGAGGTACAGCAACAACTGAATTGGTTACAGTTTGGCATTTGCCTTATTTGAACATAATTTGAAGAGTTGGCAGCATTTGATTGACCCAAACTCAGGGAGTGATACAGTTGTGAACTATGGTTAGTTTACATCTCCACTTTTTATACTTCACAATGTATAGAAAAGTCTTTAGGCTGAACTTAAACAGGTAAGAAGGCAGGTTTAGGCTTAACTAGATATAACAGATAGTTAATGTGAATTCTCTGTCAGGTGAATCATATATATCTATTTCATTTGATTCTATTTCTTGAGATTCATTTTGTTCCTTTTTTTGGACATATGTCTCTCTTCATTTTTCTGCATTCTTTGTGTAGGTAACTGCACATTAGAAACAAACAGCCACCTCTCCCTGTCTTTACATACCGGCCTCATACAGATTTTCATCATCAATTAGTCCATTCAGAGATTTTCCAAGCCTCTCAAACTTTCATGCTAATCTAAAATACTGTATTTTTCTCAGTGGCCACCAGAAGTCTACAGTATACTGGCTTTCATTATTTAGATGAGACAGGCAAGATAAAAGTCAGTCCTTTGGGCAGTGACAAGATAGCCGAAATGTTGGATATGTAGTCCAATTCATTCCCTCCCTAGAAAGAAACTGAGAACTTAGTTTTATTTCTTCTATCTCTGTGTTAAGTCAAAGAAGGAGCTATGAAAACTACATGCATCTATTTCAAACTCCCATCTTTATTCTCAGAGATCCCCAGGCATCTAGAGTATCCTGGGTCTCATCAGTGCTACAAGATCAGGAACATAGAATCCAGTCTTTTGGCAAGACTCCAGAAAGGTCTGAACATTGAATGTGTAATTCAACTCTCTTACTCCACAGGCTGAAGCTAGGACCTATGAGATTTATCTCAACTGTATGATTCTGTTTCAGGTGTAGGAAATACGGAAAGGTGGTATTGTGAATTTTTCTACCAGCTTTGATACAGCTTGTTTCATACCCTAGCCAATTCCTGGATTTTTCACAAAATGAATTTGTAATTTCATTCTGTTGAATCAGTGTGTCCATGGAAGGAAGAAGAGTCTAATCCTTCCTATTCTGACATCTTACTGATATCTCTCCTAGCAAACTGCAATTTTTGAGCAGATACATAATAACTATCAAAAGTCCTAATACCTTGTGTAAATTTGGAGGCAGGTTTTAAATGTATGTAATTTCTCACAAATAAGCCTTTAATGGGAACAAAATCATACTCTTGTCTTTTTGCTTATAAATGAGCAAGGAAAGATGTTAGTAGAACCGTAACATGAAGAATGCAGAGTGCTAAAATATTCTACATAGGTTGGGAGAGTAAAATGCATATATGTTAAGCTGCTTGATTTTGGAAGTTCAGAGATCTTTCTATGTATTTTCTAGGTTTTCATCAGCTAAACAGAATTATCTAAATGCATGCTGATTATTAATAAGATTATTATTGGTCAAAAGGGAAAAAGAAATAAATATTAAAATATTTTGATGCCTTTCTTCAGTTAGGAGTTCTAGATTGTAAGCTCCATAAAGACATGTTTTTTTTTTGTATCCAGTATTCTCAAACCTGCAGCTACCCTTACATGCATTGGTGCTCAGTAGTTTCTTTAATAAATGGATGAATAAACACAATTAATATAAAATTATTTGGCAATGTCCTTTCTGTGCATATAATTGAAGTAACCGAGAGAGACATGATGACATTTCAGCCACAGCATATGAGTTCCACTTCCACTTTCAATTTCAGCTAAATTTAGCCTAAAAACACATTTTTTAATAATGGTTTTGAGTAAAGCATAACATTAGGTAATCAAGTGATATTTCAAGCTAGCATTTTAAAGATGTATTCTTAAGTATTTTGAACAAAAATTTAAAAAGAAATCAAACATGCTGAATAGCAAAATAAAATTATTTTGCCATTTCTACTAAAAACAGATTCTGCATATATCCTATTTGTGAAAAACTAAATTAGATTTGAAAATGAAGTTACATGGAAAAAGCAGTTTCTCATTAAATTAAATGTAAATTGAACACTATCATAATATAATACTTTGTGGTGTTGGTCTAAAGATTTCTGTCATAAAATCCTATTATGCACATAATGCTTAAGAATGCAATATACAAAAGTCCTGCCTGTTAAGCAGCAGTATGTTGAACTACAGCCAATAAATACACCCATCAGTGTTCTTTATAAGATAATCTATTGTTCTGAAGGAAAAATGTAAATTATTATATGTTGTATCATTTATATTGCCACATATTGAGAAAAGGAATACAAAAAAATCTTTACTGCTATACAACATTCTCTTTATATATTTTCCCTTTCTTTAAAAAATGAAAATAATAACTTGCCAACATTTCTAAACTCTTAATGTCATAAAGGAAATCAGACTTTAGCTTTTGATAGATTAATGAACTTTATTATACTCACTTTTTGACATGCTAGTATATTCTGAGTTAAAAAGATACATGAGACAGATACATTTTAAAATGAGTGGGAACACTTCACCATCTGGTAAGACTGGAATTCACTTTTTATTGTATACTTAGGTTATGTGAAAGTGACAAGCCAACTCTTGGAAATAGAAGCTAAAGAAAGGTAAACTAACTTTATAAATACTCTTACACATTTAAATATGGTGTAACCAAATTTCCTAAAGAACTAACTTTAATATAAGCAATAATTTACCAAACCATTAAGTATGAGAATAAATGATTACTCTGTATGTTTCTAGCAAAAGTTACAATTTTTCATAAAACTTTGAGAAATTATGAACAAATTAGAAACATACAAAACCAAAAGGTAATAATTTGGGAAATCAGCTTTGCCTCTGATGAAAATGGCTCCCACCAGTGTTCTTACTGAGTATAACTAGAAAATCGGGATGAAAGGCTAATAATGTCTGCTGCAAGATATCAAAGGCCTGCTAAGTTAGACAGAACTTCATGGGCAGAGAGCTTGGAGAGAAGTGAACTTCTTAGAGGAAAGCTGATATTCTGAGCCTTTACTTTTATCTTTGTAGCATTTCCTGAGGCAAGAATCTACTGATTCTTGCAGTTTGGCAACAGAACCACTGCTAAGGGAAAGAGAAAGTAGCAGAGCTTTTAAAAATCTCATGAGGTTAGGGAGACAAAAACTAGATTTTGTGGCTGACAGTGTTGGCAGAACCTGAGGGAGTGTCCTTGATGCAAAAGAGAAGGCAGATACTGAGAAATGAGCACGATTCTTAACTTTTCCTTAAAAAGTTCCCCGAATTCATAAGTCACATAAGACATATGTGTAAGAGGCCAAGCAAAAAACCACTGAAAAGCAAAACTTTTACATTATGTTAATTTAGAGGCAAAACTTTATACTCCCAGAAAGTTGGAGAAGGCCCCATGATATATTACTGGCTCTAGGTTTGCTCTCCTGGATGAGTGAGAGCAAACCAAAGGCACATGGAGCCTTATAAGGACTAAAAGCCATAAACAGGCAGCTCATTACTTGTTGGTGATCTCCTCCCACTTTTGTAGCCTACCAGAGGATTGGTACTCTGGAAGAAAGTAATTTCCCCCCAATTTTTTACAGTTTCTTGTACACAGTTTGTAGTATTTAATTAAAAACTTATGTCAACCCTAGATCATTTACCACCCCCAAACTCAGTAGTATACCATAATCATTACTTTTTGCTATTTTATATGTGGGTCAGTGAGTAAAATGGCAATTGAGTCTAAGGGTTAAATAGAACAATTCTACATCATGTGTTTTACTCCTGGCACCAAGAATAATAGAGCATTATCTAAAATGAAGTTTTTCTCACAATGAAGAAAAAAATTACCAAAGGATCAAGCAGAAACCTAGGGTGTCTATTAAAGCCTAAGATAAAATACTACAAACTGTCACTCCTACCCAGATTACATTGACTAGAGAAAATCACATAGCAAGCCTACCATCAATAGATGGGAAAGTGTACTCCATCTGTACTCTAGGGTGAGGTACTGTGACATGAAGGAACCAAGGACATGGATTCAAGGAAAACAAAGAATTGAAAAAGCAATGCCGTCTAATACAGTCCACCGTCTTGATTGTAATTGTTCCCATGTTCACTACACTCAAAATACACCCAAACTCATTTCAAACCCTCTGCCAAAGTCTCATTCAATTATTGTATAATGCTTCAATTCCAGAATATTGTAACCTACATCAGCATTGATGAGGTTTCTCAATATAGAAACTTAGAAACTAAAAAGTCAATTTTTCTGTCCCCTACACACCCTCAGGGACAATTTTGCAACAAGGCTAGAATAACTGTAATAAACAACCTAATTGGAAAGAGGAAAGAAATGGAGAGTTGTAATAGTCATTGGTCAGCAATAATTCTTAAATCCTGCTAGGAAAAAATTTCCTGATCTGTAGGTAAGGAATAGACCTGGTTTTGCTCCCTGTGTGTGGCTTCCTAATTCAAAATTTTCCCATAGATCTTATCTTTATCCATTCTTTTTTTTCCCCCCACCATCCTTTTGGCCCACAGGAGAAAATACCTTGCTTTATAACTGGCAAAGTCCTGCTGCCTTCTTTTAAAAAGGCAGGGTCACAGAGGTCTCTTTCGATCCCTAACAGTGATATTATTATTTTCCCATTCAGGTAGTATCAATATAAATATATTTGATTATTGATTATTTTTTAGTGTCTGAAAACCCAGTTAACTTCATGTCAAAGCCATATGCAGAATTCTTGTCAAGATGTCTTTTGCTCTAGATCTATTTATGGATATTAGGGTACATAATGATTGTGTGTGACTATGTCTTAATCGTCATATGATTTGTTTATTTTGCTAAAATGCTCTTCTAAACATTGCCTTGATTTTCTAAAAAATATTAACAAAGAGGTTTATGGTCAACACTTAACTTAGTATTTACTCATTCACCCTAAGAACATATCTTAATGATAGAGTCTTAGATCACCCTACCTCAAGGCTATCAGAGTATTGGTCTGGTGAAAAATAGATTAATTTACAATGCAGTTTCTTACAATCTTTATTCCTTGTAAGTTTTATTTTTTTGTTTTTACCTCATTTATTTCTGGTAGCTTTTTGTCAAATGCAGATAGCAACGGTCAAATCATATGTTTAACATTCTGCCTGAAATTCTCGTCCCTCTACTTGTCAAGTTAATTGGGTGTGTTTTTCTGCCTTCCAGGTTATCAGAGGTGAAAGTCAGTAACTGCTGCATATTTTAGTTGTTTTATTTCTTTTAAATTCTCACAGCTCATGTCACTTCTAGTCATTAATGTTTGTCTCAGTCAACTAGTGCTATGGTAATATTGCTTGACTAACAACTTTAAAATTTTCAGGTCTTAAGAGTTATTCATTTCACTTATTCATCTGTTCTTTGACACTGATTCCTAATCTAGTCAAGGCTCTAGTTTAGAATACTAAGGCAATATCAAAAACAAACAAAATAAAATTTAGAACTAAGTGGAAAAAAATTCAATGAAAACAGACTAACAGATTTTACCTGATAATATATTATATCTAAGAGAAAAGATGAAGTAAGGATAAACTTATTATCAACTGGTATATTTTATAACTATTAACATATAAAGTATATACTCAACATATGGCATTGATAGTATATTCTTTAAATCACTTGATTAAGTATGATTAAAATATAAGAAGTTGTATATATTGGTTGTACACAACTTGATGAGTCTGGATATAAGAATGCACCCATAAAATCACCCCCAGAATCTATGTCAGAAACATACCTATCATCTCCAAAAGATTCCTCTAGTCTTCTTTATATTGTTATTAATTTGTGATCAGAACACTTCAAAAATATTCATATTTTTTAATATATTTTAAGTATAGAATAAAATTTCCATGGCTTAGAACAACAGTTATTTATTTCCCTCATCCATATGTTCTGTATTACAGGTTCAGATAACCTTGAGTAGGTTAGAATCTGCTTGGTTATAAGCTAGGGACTGGTTATATATCAGCTTCATATGCTATCGTTTTATAAGAAAAAGGGCATTTTTTTTCTGTGACAGAGTCCAGAACTTCTCAAAGAGACACACGAATAGTGTGATACCCCAAGGCACAGGCTGGAGATCCTTACACAGTACTCTTAACTATAGGCAACTGGGCCCAGTTAGGATTACTGATGAATTGTATAAAACATTTAATGAAGACATTATACCAATGTAACAAACCTGCACATTCTGCACCTTTACCCCGGAACTTAAATTACAATGAAGTAAATAAATAAATTCCTTAGAGAGAAGAAAAATGATATAGGTCAGTTACTTAGATTTCATAAGGAAAACAAGAGCATAAAAAGCGGCCATACTGCCGAAAGTAATTTACAGATTTAACGCTATCCCCATCAAGCTACCAATGACCTTCTTCACAGAACTGGAAAAAAAAACCTTAAAGTTCATATAGAACCAAAAGAGAGCCCACACACCCAAGTCAATTCTAAGCAAAAAGAACAAAGCGTGAGGCATCACACTACTGGACTTCAAACTATACTACAAGGCTAGGGTAATCAAAACAGCATGGTACTGGTACCAAAACAGAGATATGGACCAACGGAACAGAACAGAGGCCTCGGAGCAACATAACGTACCTACAACCATCTGATCTTTGACAAACCTGACAAAAACAAGCAATAGGGAAAGGATTCCCTGCTTATTAAATGGTGTTGGGAAAACTGGCTAGGCATGTGCAGAAAGCAGAAACTGGATTCCTTCCTGACACCTTACACTAAAATTAACTCCAGATAGATTAAAGACTTAAACATAAGACCTAACACCATAAAAACCCTAGAAGAAAATCTAGGCAAAACCATTCAGGACATAGGCGTAGGCAAGGACTTCATGACCAAAACAACAAAAGCATTGGCAACAAAAGTCAAAATAGACAAATGGGACCTAATCAAACTCCACAGCATCTGTATGGCAAAAGAAACAGTCATTAGAGTGAACTGGCAACCAACAGAATGGGAAAAAATTTTTGCAGTCTACCCATCTGACAAAGGGCTGATATCCAGAATTTACAAAGAACCAAAACAGATTTACAAGAAAAAAACAAGCCCATTCAAAAGTGGGCAAAGGATATGAACAGACACTTTACAAAAGAAGACATACATGAGGCCAACAAACATATGAAAAAAGGCTCATCATCACTGGTCATTAGAGAAATGCAAATCAAAACTATGTTGAGATACCATCTCACGCCAGTTAGAATGGCGATCATTAAAATATCTGGAGACAACAGATGCTGGAGAGGATGTGGAGAAATAGGAACACTTTTACAATGTTGGTGGGATTTTAAATTAGTTCAACCATTGTGGAAGACAGTGTGGAGATTCCTTAAGGACCTAGAAATAGAAATTCCATTTGACCCAGCAATCCCATTACTGGGTATATATCCAAAGGATTATAAATTGTTCTATTCTAAGGACATGTGCACACGTATGTTCATTGTGGCACTGTTTACAATAGCAAAGACCTGGAACCAACCCAAATGCCCATCAATGATAGACTGGACAGGGAAAATGTGGCACATATACACCATGGAATATTATGCAGCCATCAAAAACGATGAGTTCATGTCCTTTGTAGGGACATGGATGAACCTGGAAACCATCATTCTCAGCAAACTGACAGAAGAGCAGAAAATCAAACACCGCATGTTCTCACTCATAGGCGGGTGTTGAACAATGAGAACACATGGACACAGGGAGGAGATCACTACACACTGTGGTCTGTTGGGGGGAAATGGGGGAGGGACAGTGGGGGGTGGGGAAAGATAGCATAGGGAGAAATTCCAGATATAGGTGAAGGGGAAGTAGGCAGCAAATCACACTGCCATGTGCGTGCCTATGCAACAATCTTACATGTTCTTCACATGTACCCCAAAACCTAAAATGCAATAAAAAAAGAAGAGTATAAAAAAGGAATGAGTAAAAGTAAAATAAAATATTTTAATTCATAATTGATCTAACAAATAAAAATGTGTTCAAAATTGTGCAAAGGACATGAACAGACACTTTTCAAAAGAAGACATATATTAGACCAACAAACATGAAAAAATCCTCATCATCACCGGTCATCAGAGAAATGCAAATCAAAACCACATTGAGATACCATCTCATGCCAGTTAGAATGGCAATCATTAAAAAATCTGGAGACAACAGATGCTGGAGAGGATGTGGAGAAATAGGAACACTTTTACAATGTTGGTGGGATTTTAAACTAGTTCAACCATTGTGGAAGACAGTGTGGCGATTCCCCAAGGACCTAAAAATACAAATTCCATTGGAACCAGCAATCCCATTACTGGGTATATATCCAAAGGATTATAAATTGTTCTATTCTAAAGACATGTGCACACGTATGTTCATTGTGGCACTGTTTACAATAGCAAAGACTTGGAACCAACCCAAATGCCCATCAATGATAGACTGGACAGGGAAAATGTGGCACATATACACCATGGAATACTATGCAGCCATAAAAAACGATGAGTTTGTGTCCTTTGTAGGGACATAGATGAATCCGGAAATGATCATTCTCAGCAAACTGACACAAGAACAGAAAATCAAACACTGCATGTTCTCACTCATAGGCGGGTGGTGAACAGTGAGAACACATGGACACAGGGAGGGGAGCATCACACACTGGGGTGTGTTGGGGGAGAATAGGGGAGGAACAGCAGGCGTTAGGGAGGTTGGGGAGGGATAACATGGGGAGAAATGCCAGATATAGGTGACAGGTGTATGGAGGCAGCAAACCACATTGCCATGTATGTACCTACGCAACAATCCTGCATGATCTGCACATGTACCCCAGAACTTAAAGTGCAATAAAATTTAAAAAAAGATAACAAAAGGGAAAACTTAGATGATGTGGGTATGGTGATGCCATCTTAGATACAATACGAAAGGCACAATCCATTAAATTTATAATCGATAAGGTGAGCATCAGCTCTCCAAAAGAAACAATATCAAGCAAACAAGGAGAGGAGTCACAAAATGATAGAACACATTTACAAAAGACACCTAATAAATAACTACTATCCAATAAATACAAAATGTCTCAACATTCAATGATAAAACAACCCAATTTAAAAATCGACCAAGACCATTACAGACATCTTGCCAAAGAAGATATACATATGACAAATGAGCATATGAAAAGATAATCTAAATTATATGTCATAAGGAAAAAGTTATAAAAATGGCAATAAAAGGTTACTATATATTTGTTAGAATGACCAAAATTCACAACACTAACAACAATTCTGTACCCAACACGGTACCCAATTCTGGCAAGGATGTGAAGCTCCCATTTATTGCTCTGGAAGTAGAAAATGGCACAGCCACTCTGAAAGATAGTTTGGCTATAATTCTTATGAAGCTAAACATACTCTTATTATACAATCCCATGAGTCATATTCCTTGGCATCCACCCCAAATTGAAAATTTATCCCCATACAAAAACCTATACACATATGTTTATTGTGGATATATTCATAATTACCAAAATGTGGAAGCAACCAAGATGTCTTTCAGTAAATGCACAGATTTTTTAAAATGGTATTTCTAGACAATGAAATATTATTTAGTGCTAAAAAGAAATCAGCTATCAAGCCATGGAAACAAACAGAGGAAGTTTAAATACATATGACTAATAAAAGAAGACAATTTAAAAGGCTGTGTGATTCTAACTGTATAACAATCTGGAAAAGCAAATGTATGGAGACGGCAAAAAAAGTCAGTGGTTTCCAATAGTTACGGGTGAGAATGAATGAATAAGAGGAGCACAGAGGATTTTTAGAGTAGTGGAATTACTTTGAATCATACTATAAACGTATATACTTAATATTATCCATTTGTTCAGACCCATAGAATATACGTTAATAATAAACCCTTATGTAAACTATGGGTATTGAGTGATTATGGTGTGTCAGAATAGGTTCATCAATTATAACAAATTTACCATCCTGGTAAAGAAGTTTGATAACAGAGAAAGCTATGTATGTGTTGAACACAGGAGGTATATATGGGAAATCTCTGTAACTTGCTCTTAATTTTTCTATACACAAAAAATTTAAAAACTAAAAATTTAAAAACTAAACTTCTACTTAAACAGAATCAATGAAAGTACAGAAATAAAAAAGTAATAAAATTAAATAATTCTTTTGATGGTCTTACCAGGAGTCTAGACATAGCCACAGAAGAAAAAAAGTAGACAATTTTATACCTTGCTGGTGAAGGTTAATAAAACTGACCAAACCGGAAGTGAATAGAAAAAAAAATCAGAGCAGAACACCCAAGCATTGTAGGACAACTTCAATAGGTGCAATTACATGTAATTTGAATACCAGAAAAAGAAAATAGAGTTTTAATGGTTTTAATCTATATTTTCTGATGGTTAGCAATATTGATGATTTATATATATATGTACATATATATGTTATTTATTTATATATCATCTTTTGAGAATCATCTAGTGACATCCTTTGCCCCAAATTTGAAGTTTTGAATTCCTCCATTTATTTATTTTATAATGACATGAAATAGAAGATTGATAAATCAATGATCAGACCAATTATTTACACTTAGCAATTAGTATCTATTAGTCATGAACATTTTACTCCATGTAGCAAATTGACAAAGGCACATGTCACCTCAAAGTACAAAGAAGGGTTTTTCACAACAGCAGCTGAACCCAGAAATTCCAGTACTAAAGTTACATAGAATACTAAAGCTACTCTTATTCTCCCCTTAGGAAGAAAAGAAAGAAAATTTTCTGTTCAGTGTAAACAAATACTCCTGAGCTTTCTAACTTAAGGTTACTCTTTAGTTATACTTTAGCCTACTTATCAACAACTTTTGTTCAAAAAGCCCTGACCATGCAGAAAAATGAAATATTCACAATGGTTTTCAAAAAATTAGAATATGATAATGCTAAATATTCACTAGATGATATGCTAAGTGTTTGTGTGTGTGTGTGTGTGTGTGTGTAAATACACATACAGATATATTTGTGGCTGAGATATAAGAAGGATATTATTTGACTGTTAAAATTCAGTAGAAAAGCCAGTTTCAGAGTCTTACAAAGTTAATCTCTGACTCATTTATTTTTTATGATGTCCCAAATAGGTATTATATAAAAATAAACATATATGATATTTAAAATGAATAAGAAAATTTATATTACAAATGAGAGCAAACAAGGAAAGGGTTTACACTAGTGTTTAAGTACTTAGGCTTCTGAATGATTGAGGGAGCTTGTCAACTTATAGCAAGAAATATACAATAAAAGACCTAAATTTTTCTTAAATAGAATTTTGTGAACCTTTGATTTTTCATGAAATTTTTGAAATTTGTGCTTTATATATTAAACATAGTTATTGACAGAAAAATTAATTGTCATGATTTTCTTACATACATCCACTGTGAATAATATAGGGGATAAAAGTAGTCTATTATATTGAGTTATATTTTCCAAGCATTATTTTAAGGCTTTTTATACAAGACACTGAAATCAATGTGTTTATTATATTTCAGATGTGCCTGAAAGAAAACCAAGTAACTAAAAAAGGTCAGCTGTAGGAAACCAGCCTTCAAACACCCCAGTGTTATGAATTATAATTTTTGCCTGTTGTAAATGCAGGGGATGACTCCTTCAATATCTGAAAACATGTGCCTTGAAATTTTCAATTACTCTCAGTGATCTAAACATTTCTTCTAAAAAATATTTGACAAGCCTGACTGAAAAATGTGACTCTGCAGAAGGAAATGCCGTTGGATCACTGGAGTGTGATTGAAAGAAAAGCAAAAAGCAGAGTTCCAGTCCTTCACAGCTGAAAAGGAAGCCACAAATGGTATCAAGTCTCCTGGGAGTAAACTCAGAAAGGCCTTATGCTGACAATTAGTGACAGCAATTGACATTTAGTGCCAGAAAGAGACACCACTTTCTACTATCATGAATTAGAAATAAATACATTTAATAATTTACACACTTCAAAATTCTACAAATGTATTTATAAATTAATTTATATAAAATTACAGTGATAGCTTTTAATAAGCATAAATTACAGGATTTAAATGGAGACATAGAGACACATAATTAGGTAGAGAATAAAAAAATAGAGAGGGGTAATTAAAATTATCAATAACTTAGAACTGATGTCTCCCCAATATCATTCCAAAATCATCACTTCTATATTTTCTCAAAAACCAATCACATCCCTATATTACCAAATTTTTCCTCATACGAAATCCATAGCAACTTTATGTAACTTGATAATTTAAATATTATGCACTCCTATAAAAAGAGAATTAGTGGAAGCTTGAATCATCTTCTAATACAGGAAAATTTGGAGTTATTCTAAAGCCAGGCTGCCATCTCTTCTTCATTCAGAGAAAATATATTCTACCCATTTTGAAAACACTAGTCAAAACCAAACACAGTTTTTATTCCACCAAGAAAGAATAGGTGGGGCATGTGACTCCCACCTGTAATCTCAGCAATTTGGGAGGCCATGGCAAAAGGATCACTTGAGTCCGGGAGTTCAAGACCAGCCCTGGGCAATAGAGAAAGACCTTAGCTCTTAAAAAATAAAAACGTAAATAAATAAATAAAAAGGAAACAATAACATGCCTTCTATTTAAGCCTTGCCTTTTCTTTATTTATTCAGGGTGTTTTTAAATATATTCCTATTTGTTGGTGTAAAAGTAACAGCCTGTTTTTTCCAATACTTTCAATGTCAGAAACCGCTATTACTTTTGCACCAAGTATACTAAAAGTTTCAACTCTCCTAAGATAAAAATTGAAAGTGCTAATGACTGGTTACATGCTAACACTGCCTACTGCCCAAAAGTAGGAGAAAAAGATAAAATAAAAATAATCTAAAACAAACAATTTAAAATGTGTCTTTTTTCATCCTTGGGGTACATTAATCATGCATCTTACAACATTGAACAACTACGTCACAACTGTCATATAATATGGCTAAAATATATTATCAACTATTTTGCAGCATGCAAAATGCAGCATGAAGTATCTTCAGAACTATGAACAATATGTTAATCATACTTTTTTGTCCCAGAGGCAAGGAAACACCCTCTGTTTTCATATGCCCAAGATATATGTGGGAAAGTCATTTTTTTCAAAGAGAAAACATTTTATAATTTTTTTATCTCAATTAACAATGTGTTTTAATTTATGAGATGGACAATAATTTTGTAAAAATAATTTGATGGAAATGTATGTTGAGTGGACAATCTCAAACATTTGAAACAAAATAAATAATTTAATAAAGTCTTCAAGCCAAAAATGTTCATATGTGCAGGGTGCAAAGAGACGAACCACTACTGAATTAAGTTTGATATTATTTGCATTTTATATTGTCTATATCTAAAGTATTTATTTTTGTACCTTAACATTATTAGCAACTGTATATACTGTTTATGCAAATATTGTTGTTAAGAATTCTCTGATTAGGAATATTAAATGTGATTTCATGGCTTATTGGATTGTTTTAATGCTAAGCTATAACGTGTTTATAGTTTAACTATATTATTCTAATGTTTGAAACACTGTGCCTTTATATAACCCCACAGAAATTAAATGCAAATAATAAACTAGTAGATATTTTAACTATGGAGAGGCAATTACAGTATTAGTGATGAAGGGAAGAAATGCACATCCTTCCTCTTCACTTCATGTTGGTAGCTGGTATTAAAATAAATACATGTTGATTTGGTGAAATACTAATTATATCTTTGCAAATGTAGATTTTATTGCAATAAAGAAGCTATAAAAGACCTTTTTCAGTTTAAGTGGGCCAAGACAAATATAGTTTGGTCTTCCTGACTTAAAAGCATATATAATTTTTAACTTGAAGGAATAAAAAAAACTTCAAGTCTACATTTAGCTTTATTTCTCTGAGTACTATATTTGTAGCTGATAATTCGAAAAGTGACCTACTTTTTCCTGGAGACTGTACAATAAATGTCATGCCTCTGCACATACTAATGTGAATGTTCTGCATTAAAAAATAAAGTTAAATTCCATACTCATGGTTTAGATTGATTTCCCACCAGGTGAAAGAAATAAACTATAATCACTATCCTTGATTAAATGAATCAAACAGTAATGATGATGTGCTAATGTATACACATTGACAGCAGTAAAAAAAAAAAAAAAAACTCTAATAACATATTATAAATTTGGCAAAGCATGGCCAGTAGATATGAAATTCCTTTTCACATTCACTCATTAAAAACAAGTGAAATAATTCTCGTTGTAGTCTATCTAGATAATACTGAGATAAAAATTTATTTTTAGAACAACTTTGTTAATTGCACTTAAATTGCATTAAATCATATCAGATTATTTAACAAAGTCCTGCTTGGTCCTGTAAAGGTTTCAGACACACAAGTCGTCTTTATGTTCCTTTCATAAAACTATCATTAAGTTATAACTGTTTAATGAAGTTTGTTTTAACAGAAAGGTACAAGATTTTTGTGACCACATTCTTTCAATTAATATAGTATTTGTGAGAACTATCCATGTTCTTGTATGCAGCTGTGGTTCGTTCAGTTTTCTTTGTTGAGTTTTCCATTGTCTTTATGTATGGCAACTTACTTATCCATTCTACTTTTGATGGGCATTTGAGTTTTTGCCAGTTTGGTATGATTATGGAAAAATTCTGTAATGAATTTACTTGTACTATTTCTTTGTCACTTGTGCCTATATTTCTCTTGGAAATATAGCTAGAAATGGTTTCCTAAAGTAGTTATACCAATTTATACTCCTAATTCCCACTAATGTATTTCAACTGAAGATTTCAATTGCTCTACATTTTCACTACTACCCTAGGTCTTTTTAAATGCAGACATTCTGGATGAAATTTTTCTATAATGTGTAGTAGTATTGTTTTGGCAGTTTTAATTTTCATTTTCTCAAATTAAAATGTATTAACCAACTTTGCATGTCTTTTTGACTATATGAATACACTGCTTTTTACAAAGTACCTCTTCAAATTTTTTGTTTATTTTTCTTTTTGGGCTTTCTATTTCAGTTTGTTGATTGCAATTCTTACTCTAGCTTAATGCATTACAGGCTTCCACCTGGACACTTTCTTTTCACTCTTTTCTGGAGTTAGAATAGAGATATATTAATGAAACAAGTTATTCAAATTATTCTTTGATGAAAGTTAGTGACTCATCAAAGTTATTAATTTTGATAATTCAATGTATTATTATTTCTTTATGAGACCCAAGTTGATGATATTCTCTACACTAATTAATAAAAGATTTGTTTTTTTTCCCTCTCACGACTAGATCAGTAGACCTGGAGCATTTTTGTATGTAGTATAGAGGAGGGGTTAATATAATCTTCCTAGGTGGACATAACATGGTTCTATCATTGGAATTGAAAAGACCAGTCTTTTCTCCACTGCTTCGCAATGCCGAATTCTTCATAACTCAAATATTCAAACATGAATTGGGCAGCTTCTACCCTCTCCATTCTGTCATTTATATCCTTGCATATCTCTGGGCCAATAGCAAAGCCTAAATTACTATATCTTATAATAAAGCTCCTAGCTTCTTGTTCTACTTTAATACATTTTTTCATTAGTGTCTTGGTTATTCTTGATCCTTTGCATTTCCATATACCATAAAACTTTGAACCGGATTAACAGATTCAGGGGGAAAAAAAACACCCATAGTGTATAATCTACAAATCAATCTGAGTTTGGGGAGAATAGACATTAAACCAATCTAATCAAGGAACAAAGTGTAGCAATGCATCACTAATGACACTTAATATAGATCCCATGATGTTATTCAAATTTTATAGTATTTTGCACTAAACATGTTAAAGAACAGGCAAGAACCACAAGAGGTCACTTTTTGCTGCTATACATAATTTACTAAAGAAACTGCTCACATAGAGATGATTAATGTCATATGGCATTTTAAGTGGATACTTGCTACACTTGAGCTCACTGCAATAACAAAAGGAAGTAGCTATGAAATTACAGTAGTATACTATCTACTACAGTTAATTTTATGCATTTATGAGTTAATACAGCATCTTTATACTTTTTTACATTTATCTTTATTGTGAATGGTGTCCTGTATGGTCTGTAAGTGTTCGTGTGGGAAAGTTTTGATCAGTTTGTGATAACAGGTGACAGTATAGTATCTGCATATATTTTATTCATATAATTTTTCCTTATTTTGATATTTCTAAACTATATGGTTTATCTGTGAGTTTTCTCAAATTGTTGCAAATATCTCAAAAATTTTCTTATGTATTTTTTGATAAAATATGTATATGTAAGTGGACCAATTCAGTTCAAACCCATGTCATTAAAGGATCAACTCTATATAATTTATCTTCTTTAATTTCTTATAATATTATATAATATTTAGAAATATAGGATGACCCAAGATGGCCGACTAAGAACAGCTCAGGATTGCAGCTCCCAGTAAAACACAGAATGTGAGCGGACGCTGCATTTCCAGACGGATTTTTATTGCCCACAGACCAGGAGATTCCCAGACGGAGGAGCCCCACGGGTCGCCAGTGTGGCCGTTTGGTCAGCGTGGCTGTTTTGGCCGGCGCAGCTGCTTTGCCAGTGCCCTGGCACGGCGGTTCTCCATACAAAATACACTAGTCTGGGTGCCCTTTTAGCTGGCGATTGGAGACCTGGGAAGGCAGATCGCCCATTCATCTGATTTAAAAAGGAATTGAAACAGGGAGCCAGGCCAGGAGATTCCTGGGCAAAAAAAAATGCCACGAATCTCAGTGCCATTGTTTCAGCTGGTGCAGTAAGTCGCCGCATGGGAAATCGCACAGATCCCAGGGCAACTGGAACACCTGGGAGAGAGTCAACTGTTCAACTAAAAAAAAAAAAAGACTCTGAGTCAGGGAGTCAGGTGATCAAGCTCAGCTGGACCCACCCCCACAAAAAAATAAAAACAAAAACAGCAACTGAAAATGCTCTGGGTTGAGAGTTTCACAGCAAGCACAGCTGAACCCGGGATGGTCCAGCTCTGTGGGGGAGGGGTGTCCATCATAACTGAGACACTCCACCACTATGGAGGTAGTCCACCATTACTGAGGCAGCCCGCCATTGCTGAGGCAACCTGCCATTACAGAGAGAGTCCACCATTACAAAGGCGGGCCACCATTGCAGAGGCAGTTCTAACTACACCCATATAAACAGGACTGCAGGGAAGATAACATGGCAGCTGGGTGGAGCCCACAGCAGCTCAGCAAAGCCACTGGAGGCAGACAGTGACTAGGCTGCCTCCTTGCTGGGCAGGGCAGCCCTGAAAAAAAAAGGCAGCAGCACAATAGAAACTCATAAATAAAGCCCTAACTCCCTGGGACAGAGCACCTGGGAAAAAAAGGAGTTTATGAGTTCTGCAGCAGCAGACCTAAACGTAACTGCCCAGCAACCCTGAATGAACAACAGAGGTCACAGCTCAGCACTTGAGCTCCAATAAAGGATAGACTATCTCCCCAAGCAGCTCCCTGATCCCCGTATGTCCAAAGAGTCACCTCATAAAGGAGAGAACAGACTGATATTTGGTGGGTATCCTTCTGGGACAAAGATAGCAGAAGAAGAAACTGGTAGCAAACCTTACT
Organism: Cebus imitator; assembly: GCF_001604975.1. Taxonomy (NCBI): domain Eukaryota; kingdom Metazoa; phylum Chordata; class Mammalia; order Primates; family Cebidae; genus Cebus; species Cebus imitator. The sequence continues at coordinate 593,776 of NW_016107785.1, read as the reverse complement.
GTTCTGCAGCTGCTGCAGGTGATTCCCATGCAAGCAGGGCCTGGAGTGGACCTCAGCAGTCCTGCAGCAGAGGGGCCAGACTGTTAGAAGGAAAACTAAGAAACATAAATAACTTCATCATCCACAAACTGGAAGTTCACCCAGAGACCCAATCTGAAAACCAGCAACTACGAAGACAACAGGTGGATAAATCCACAAAGATGGGAAGGAATCAGCAAAAAAAGGATGAAAACACCTGAAACCAGAACATCTCTCCTCCTACAAGGGATCACAACTCTTCACCAGCAAGGGAAGAAGGCTGGATGGAGAATGAGTGTGATGAAATGACAGAATCAGACTTCAGAAGGTGGGTAATAAGAAACTTCTGTGAGCTAAAAGAACATGTTCTAAACCAATGCAAAGAAACTAAGAGCCTTGAAAAAATATTTGACAAAATGCTGACGAGAATGGACAACATAGAGAGGAATATAAGTGAATTGATGGAGCTGAAAAACACAATATGAGAACTTCACGAAGCATGCA